>NW_008239762.1:959746-1067722 GCF_000691975.1 Corvus brachyrhynchos
AATAGGCTCACGTTCGCCCGGAGGCAAAGAAGGCGGGAGGGGCTTCTGGTGTGAGTTCCAACAGGTTTATTTGCAGGAGGGACCAGGGACCAGTGAAGCCTCGAGGAGACGCGGGCTAGCCCCCTTTATGGGGGATGGAGTAAGGCAGGGAAAGGGAAAACAACCAATGGGGTACAAGCAGAGGGGAGGATACAATTTTTCAGAACAAATGGGGAAAACAGGGAGGCAGGAGTCATAACAGGGAACCAATTAATAACTACAAAAGGGAGAACTTTCTGGCACAGGGGGAGGTAATTTAGGATTGGGAGCCACCCAGGGGGAGGTAACCTAGACCTCAGTGATCTCTTCTGGTGACTGACATTTGATGGTTTCAGCCCGAGAGCAGGCTGAGCCACCCCAACAATAAGCAGCTGAGCATCCTCAGTCCCAGTCAGTCGTGGGGGCCGTGGCTGTATCAATGTATGTATAAAAGAAATATGGCAAACATTATTCCAATGAAACAAAAGGGGAGATGTTTTATTGAAGTTACAAACTGACTTTGGGTCCAGCTTGGTGTGACTGGTCTGCTGGTGTAGTATTAATAGGAAATAAGATTAAAGCTCCAGGGAGTGATGTGGTTTGAACCCCGCTGCCGAGTCATCCTCCCCAAGCTTTGCCATATGCAGGGGTGAGTGTTATCACTGGGGCTAGAGAAGAGACACAAGTTACACTGAATTTTGTGGGTTTGTTCCAGGTCTGTTCAGAAGATACACATTGATGTTATTTCTCAGAGCACAAGTTTAATCCCTAAATTCTAAATTCATCAGTTTTAGCTTGGCAATTAAGTCTGTTGAATTTTACTTGTCCTGCCCTACTCGCTGATCAAGCAGAGCATTTTATATGTTCTCATGCTTTGATCAGCTTTGACTAAATCAGAGGCTTTTTAGAAAAAAGCTTCAATAAGCTGTGACAGAAAGGTAAAATTTTAATGAACTTCACATGTACAATTTTAGGCGTGTTTTGTGGATAACACTGTGAGACATGACTGACATGTTAAAGCGTTTTGTCCTTTGCCTCATAGAATTTAAATAGACTTTTGCCTTAAAAGGGGTGATATTTCTCATGAAACATAATCTCCCATCACTTCTGACCACAGATCCAACCTGTGTTATCTGACAGTAAATACACAGCCTCATCAAATCACTTATCTTCCCACGTTTCAGCAATAATTTTGAGGGAATCTGAATAAATTACCTCGCAAATAGTACAGCTGCTCTCAAACAGCAGAACTAATGAATTGTCATGACTGGAGAGAGGGAGAGGTGCCTTCCGTCTGTAATCCGAGACAGCTGACAGGATGATGCCTGATCAGGTTTAGTCACCATTGCTAATTACAGGCTGAGAAATTATAGCCACTTTTAGGTTAATGGCTGGTAAACACCTAGAGCTAACTTGCAGCAAGAGAGGACTTGCCCTAGAGCTTAAGAAGGGGGTGGAAGGACATTTTCTGCTGCTGTGCTGACCCTCCAGCAGTGACTGTCCAACCCAAGCCTTTTAATTTCCATGGCATTCTGGTTCCAAAGACATTCTAAATACAAAACCTGGGGACCTTTCCCCATTAATTTTATTTTTTTTTAAACAGAGATATATTAACACTTTAAAGGCAAGTGTAAGAAAGAATTCAATTATTCTTCTCCTCCGTCAATTCTTCTTCTCCTCAACCAAGTTTGTAATGTTGTAATGAAAAATGTCAGTGGTGTGATGGTTATACCAACAATAAAATAATTTGCTCTCTGTTTTTATCTAAGGATACTAAATCTAACATGCCAGTTATATCTCTAGAGTGGGTTTGAGGGAGTAGTGAATACCTGCTCAGTCAGCAGAGTTTTAAATCAATCCTAGTGCTCTGTAAAAGCAGCAGTATCTTGTCAGCTTAGAAAATGTTAATGGACTATCTGGCAAGCATGACTAGAATTACAATTTCAAACTTATATTTCACTGTACTCATCATTTTTGGTTTTTATTTCCTCTCAGCAGTAACTCACATAAATTCACTGGTAAACCAGTCCAAGTGTTTCATACAAGGATACATAAACTAAGGCAAGGGTGATAAGTGAGGAAGGTAGGTAAAGGACACTAAAAGTACAGTAAATTCAAGTGGACCTTGAATTTGTAATACTGTACAAGCTTTTGTGCTGCTCAATATTTATTAGCCTGAGCATTTTCCTTCCAGACCTGTTGCAGTATTCATCCTCTCTGCTATCTAACAGGGATGGCAAAATCTAAAATCAATGCATGTCTCAATAACTCTGCTACTGAAATGCTCAGACTTGCTTTGACATCCCCATTTTGGAAATAAAAAACCCAAGAAGAGGAAAAAGCCACATGGACATTTTCAAAGCTACAGAAGGCTCTTTTTACTGATAAGCTGAAGTAAGTCATTTAATTTATCAAGATGATAACTGAGATGGGATTTGATTGCTGTTATGTGAACAGTTTATTGTTGGCTAAAAGGAGGGATGGTGAAAGGGCCTCTAATTTTTCAGGGAAGAGCATGACATATTCTGATTTATGGACAAATTCTAATGACATACCATGCCCAAATGTTTAATCTTTCAAATGTGATGAAATGAGCAGAGCAGCCCAAGGATGCAGAAGTTTAATGTTTCTTTATCTTATCATACCTAACTTCTGGCAACTATACATGAGGATATTGAAAGTGAAACTACGTGCAATAGAGGGTTAAATTCTTTATTTGTATTGCTCTTTGATATATTTGACTGGGGATTCTTCACCTCTTAAAAAGTGAAAATGAACACATAAGCTTGGGGTTCTGGGCTAGTAGTTTTTTATTATCTGAAATGGTATGAGCTTGGTATGATGTCTAAGGAAAAAAAACCCCAAAGTTATTGCATCTGAATTTTTTTTTCTCTTCCTGCTCAGTTCCAGTCAGTTCTGGTGGCATTTGAAGTGTCACGCTATTTGTGTGTAAAGGCAAAAGAGTCTCAGTATTGGAGAACTGTCTAAAATTCATCCCAGATCTCTCAAATTTGACTTCTCTGCAGAGAGAACTTCTGTGCAGACATCTTCAGAAGCATAGAGATAGTGTGAAAAACTACAAAATATCTTTTTATAGCTTCAAAATGAAAAATGTAAAGATAAAGCTTGATAATTCATTCAAACTTTAGAAAGTCATGAATATGCTGACATTTAAGTCACTATTTACATATATATATGTATATATTTACATATATGAAAACCTTTTTGAGGGAAAACCTTATTTATACACTCTGTTAGAAAAGTAAATTGCTGATAATTGTTAAAGTTTCATTTAAAAAAACCCTCACACCAGTTCATACTATGGCTTTCCTGGCTCCCCCTCTAGAAGCAGCTTTCTTAGTTCTCTGATCAGTAAGGCATTGCAAAAAAGATAATTCAGAATTGTATTTGCAACTTCAGTTTTGTGTGTGTGTGCTTAGATTCTGCTTGGACTATGGTCCAATGAATAAAGGTATTAATGTCAACAATTTTTCCTATGGAAAAGCTGAGGTTTCACTAGAACACTCCATCCAAGCACTTGTGCAGCCACTTCTTTTCGCCTCTCTTATCCCCTGAGTTCACAAACAAAACTTGTGGCTCTGTATCAATAACCCTTCCCCCAGCTGTTCTGAGGATGCTTGCCGTGTGCAGGCTTCCTCACATGATAGCACTATCTGTTGTCCAAGGATAAGCCTCAAAGATGCCCAAATTATTCTTTTGGGTTGTTTATGAACTGCAGAAGTGTTCTGGAGGCTGTGCCGAGGGTGGTTGGTTCCATAAAGATTTGGGGATTTGTGACCTCATTCAGAGATGTCCAGTGACTGATACAGTGCAGGGTAAGGTTTTAAAGGGTGTGTGGGGGGGAGGGGGGGTTGAGGATTATTTCTTTGGAGGTTTTACTGTTTCATGTGGTGTTTTGGCAGGCTTTATTTGGATTACCTTATTACATGTTTCCTTAGTAAAGGAGCAGTATGCATATCAAGGAAACATGTTTTTAGTTGGATTAAGATTTAATAAATAATACAAAAAATAATTGTCAGTTGGAAAAATTACTGTTCGAAGATGTTCTAGTGAAGTCATGAAACAGTCATTACTTTCTGCTTTCCTGACTAGGCATAAAAATCCCTCACACTTTAAAGGGAATGCAAGTCAAAACTTGTTCAAAACTTGTTACTCAATTTTTTTGTTTGTTTGTTTTTATTTTTTGTTGTTGTTGTTCCTAAAGCATCTTTAAATTTCCAATTAATGTAGAAAATAGTTAAACTGCTTCTGTGCTGGGATTGGAGGAAGAAATGATTTTCTGTTTCTGGACTGAAGTCCAGTAAGTTATTTTATTTGGAGCTTTTTAGGTTTTTTTTATTCTTCAGCTGAATGAACCGAAACAAGAAAAATATTGCCTGTTTGACCACTGCTGTACACCATAAACCGTATTTTTTTAATGTGTCACTTAACTGCTAATGCTGAAAGACTCCACAAAACTGCAGAAGGCTTCCTATTTACTCTAGTGAAAGCCATGATGACAGTAAGGTTGGGTAAAAACTAAGTGTCCTGACTT
The DNA here is from genome assembly GCF_000691975.1 of Corvus brachyrhynchos. NCBI lineage: Eukaryota > Metazoa > Chordata > Aves > Passeriformes > Corvidae > Corvus > Corvus brachyrhynchos. Next base: position 964,320 of record NW_008239762.1, read on the forward strand.
TCTATCTCTTAAAGGAATTACTTTAGGAAGTTGAGTTAAAGAAATACCAGATGTCAAAAAACCCCCAAACCTCTCTGCTTTGCAGTGTGGGAAATTAGAAATTATAATAAATGATGTCTGGAAACTTGAATTCAGTCAGGAACCTGCCTCAGTTTTATTTTCTTTAAGGACTCACTGTGACCTGGCAGGTAAGACCATAATTGTTTGTAACCAGCAGTTTATAGCATGATGGCACAGAACTTTGTAGGTACAAAAATGCTGCTAGCGAGTTTTTCTTGTTATTTTCTAAGTCCGTGAGAGACTTTTCTCTCTCACAGAAGAGGTAGCAGGGAATATAAACAACCAAGCCACCTGCAACCTTGATAAGTCTTGTTTATGGTATAGTAGCAAAATATTTTGACAATGGATGTTTTAGGATTTTAGCCAATCACCCCCAAGGGGTGGCTGATCCTTTGTCCAATTAGACTATGAAGAAAAAAGTCTATAAAAGAGTTTGTAAAATAATTAAATAAATCAATTTTGCTGCACAATTCCTGCCTGCTGGATCTTCTCCTCCTCCTCCTCCCTATAGCTGTGGGACACGGTGATATACCTTAGGGCCCAGGCCTGCGGCAATAGAACTTGGCACACCCCATTTTATCCAGCTTCTTTATGCTGCCTTAACTTTTAAACTGCTTTCATCTATTTCTGCAGCTTAGATGCTGAAGGCCTTTGAAAGAGGAAAGCCCCCAAGTTGGTGAAGTGGCAGAACACCATCTCCAGGGGAAGCTCTGTGGGGAAGTCTGGGACTGCAAATGTTGTCTGTCACCTTGTTCATCAGGTAAGAGGTGAAATGCTACATTCACCTCTCCAAAACTAGCAGGATGTGCCCCTTTGCAAAGGAGAAGAGGAGAAAAAAGAAAAAAAGGTATTTTTTTGAAGTGACCCCTTGAAGGATTATAAATTGTGCAAATCCTTTCAGAGTAGATCTCCTTGGATCTTTCTCTTGGAACAAAACTGTATGCTATGATAGACAAATGCCCACAAATTTGCAAAGTGGTTTGCTTTTTTGTTTTTTTCTAATTTAAAAATTCTGGATTTTGTCTGAAGTGATCTTCTTGTAGCTGAACTAATTCACATACACTTAATTGAACAGAGAAAGGAAAGATAACAATTCCTTGTGTTCAACAGTTCTAGCTGGAAGGGCCATTCACAAAATTACCCACCCAAAAATCTGAACTTACATCTTCTAGGACAGAAGGAAGCTCGTGGTCTTGGTCCCCAAGGAAGACACATCTCTGACCTGCAACGAGGGGCTGGGAGCCAATGTGGCCTAAGAGTAACTAGTCACAGAGGCAGTTTGTATTTTCCAGGCATCCTGCGTTCCGTATGTACCCTGGCCCAGGATCAGGGCATCCTGCCTTCTCAGTGACTGGCTCCACCACATTCACTTGCAGCTACACAGGCTGCAGAGGAATTTGGCATAAATAACTGCCTGCAACACATGTAACAAAGCTCTGGTTGTCTGGTGTAGAGGGACTTATAAGTGCTTGTTAAGCAAAAGCATTTCACCACCATTTTTTTTAAAAAAAGAGAAATAATTCAAGGACATATTGCATGCTCAAATAATAATGATAAAAGAAAAGCTTGGGTGAAACAAAATCTTGCAGTAATGCCTGTAAAATCCCCCGGCACTAGCAGCTTTTGAAGTGTTTCACTCCAGTTTGCATTTATGCTAATGAGCACTTGAATATTTCAGTGGTTTTTTGTGTTTACTTCAGCCTGACCCAATAGTTTGCTTTTAAGATCTTATGCTCTGGAATAAAATCATACCTTTTGCCTACACTTGGAGCACATGTTCCTTATTCCTCACTTTAAAGAGTGCCTGGGACCAAGCCTGCTTGCAGCATGGTGTTATTTTTTCCCACAGATGATGGGCTGCTGTTGTTCCAGACATCTCTCAAATGGTCAATGGGATGATGAGACAAACACCTGTTGGTTTGCAGTCTGTATAATCTGCACCATGCTTGCAGATGGTGCCCTGCACAGTTCTGTGAGGTATGTGCTAAACAGCCATGAATGACTTGGAAGCAATGCTGGAAAAAATATAGACATTAAAACTTTCAGCAGTTCCACTCCTGTCAGGTTTTTAGACCTGGCTGGGCACAGCAGAGCACAGAAAGGGGAGGATTTCAAGATTGCAAATGTTCTTGGGCTGCTAATGTGCCATTTTTCAGCGATGAAAGTCTTCAGTAATACAGAAATGAAGAGGTTTACCCAGAAGAAAATAAGTGTTGCCACTTTATTGTTTTCGGCAGGAGGTGGTGGTTCATCATTTGAACACATCAGGTACTCTTGTTGTGACTATCATATAATTTAAAATGACAGTGCTTCAAATGGTGACAAAATGACAAAGCACTGATCTGTGGTGGAAGTCTAGCATGGAGAGAGAGCTGCAGCCAAGCAAAATTGTCTGGAAAGGGAGTTGGAAGAGCACTTTGCTTTCATTTTATTTATTTCCTGGGCTTTGCCTTTGTTGATTCACTAGCAGGGAACCAGGAGGTGTGAACCTTGATGTGAATATCTCCAGTTTGTGGGGTATTGTGTCTGTGGCACTCTCTCCTCCAACATTTTGAGGATTTGTTTATACAACGTTGTTCATCCCTGTGGAAACCACTGAAATCAAACCTGGTGCTTTCGCTGTGGCTGGAATACTTACGGCCATCCACATAGTAAGGAAAAAATTCATGGTTAAAACTCTCTTGACTGGTTTGCATTGTCACAGTTGCTTTTGAGATTCTCAAATAGAGAATTTTGCATTTTGGAGATACATATTCTGCTGAAGTTCCCAAGCCTGAGAAATTCCTGGAAGGGCACAAGTAGTTGCTTTGTGACAAACACTGTGAGCTGGTCAGCATCAATAGCTGATGGTAGGAAAGTGTCCTATGGCTGGGAATTTACTGCTGCCTTCAGAGATTCATAATCCTACACAATTTTTTTTCCTCAGGGACTTGGATGGGTATTAGAAGGATGGGAACGAAGATAGATTTTGTGGTCACAAAATACATAAAATTATTTTTTGTAGAAAAATAGTGTATGTTATAAATGCGGTGATTAGACGAAGTCTAGATAAAATTCCATCTAACTGAAACACTTTCAGCAAGGACTGAAGTTAAATGAGATTCTTGAAGTGTACAAACACATACCAGACAAGTGCTAGTGAGTGATATTACTATCTTAGAAACTGGAGTTATTGCTAAAATGTAACAGCTGTTTAAACTGAAATTAATAGAAAGGCATCCTGTGCCACTTGATTTTTCTTAAGTCATTTTCACTGCTGTTCCCAGGAGAGGCTGAGAATATGGGATTGATTTACAGTGAGAATGAGACCTGTGATTATCTAGTTCCTCATCTTGCCAGTAGCTTTCCTTTGAAAGGTATTCCTGCCTTCCTTCCCACCCCATGTCCCTGCTGGGTTGCAGGGGATGCCACATGGGGAGCTGGAGAAAGGTGTTCAAACAAACCCCCCAGTTTTAACTCAGCCAAGGGAATTATTTACGTGCTGCCCCTGTTAGTATTTAAATCACTGATACTCAGGTCCACGACGACGTCCCTTCCTCCAGTCATTTAGGAGATGCGAATTCTCCGACTGACCAGATGGTCTGTGCTTGTGGTTTCAGGTCTGAACTCTTCAGTGGCCATAACCAACTGCAAAATGCCATAAATGGAACAATAGCATGACTGGAGCTACCCAGTGTCCTTCAGATTAACAACTGGCTCTGTAAGTACCACTGTCCTGATGGGAATTCTAAAAAGCAGTGCCAGCTTCTGTGGATGGTGGGATCTTGGTTGGCAAATTACATGGTGTTAAGGAAAAAGCTTTTCTGCCCAGGAATTGTTCTATGGCTGTGTTCAGTTTGAACTCCTCTCATGTTTTTTGCGATTTACTTATATTTCTAAACAAAGGTAAACTGTCAGCCCCCCACAAGGGGCTCATACATATCCCTTTGAAACAAAGCCTTAAATCCCCAAACCATCTGTGCTGTAGGAGACTCGGATTTTCCAAGTACTGTTTCAAAGCTCAGGCTGGTGTGACTGGTCAGTGATGCACTTTTTAGATTTAAAATCTGGTTTCTTGCTTCTACCTTCCAGCCTATGGTTTTAATCTTCTGTGGAGCTGTGCTGAGCAGAACAGCTGGCCTGTAATTGGGGGAGATTGCTGCAGCCACTTATCTCTGTGGGTGTTACTTCTGTTCTCAGCATTATTGCAGTTAAAATGGTTATCATTTTCATCTATAGTGTCTTGCTAAGACAAAAATAAGCATGTGCCACTTACCTTTTCAGTGTTATTGAATCATTTCAGTATAGAATGATTTACTTTTTTTTCTTCTTTTCTTTCCCTGCTGATCCATGGCCATATCCCAGCAGAAGTTGTGCATTGTTATCACTCTCATGCTATTTAGCAGAAGGGAGCAGGATCTAGATAAGCTTAAAAATTTCTGATTACCATGACTGGAATAACAAAATCTTTTAGTCTGACAATCAAAAAAAAAATCCAAACTATTTTATAACTGTGCACCTGAATTCTACAAGTTATTCAGATCTTGTTACACTGCCTTCTTTTCATGCCCCTTTACTATTTTCTTTTAACTCTGAATGGCCCTGGGCAGGTGCCTCTCTTGTTGAGCCAGTCATTTCCTGAGTCATAAAATTGGGAAGCCATACTGGGTGGTCAGAGTTCAAGTGAGTTCTGGAAGAGGGCTTGTACTAACAGATTAGGACTTGAGAAATCTGATTTCAGTTATTATCTCTAGCAAATATTTCTAGTGGGACCTTATATGATCCATTAATCAGTCTGGGTATGATCTGCAACCTGACAGTGTTGATAAAGGTGTTTCTTTTGACTTTATTGAACTTTAGCATCCTCATCCACTAAGTGGGGCCATTGCTTTCTTGTTTCTCTTCTTTGTCTGTCTAAGAAAGAGGCAATGTGCAACGTACATTTAGCATCCAGAAAAAATAATACACATGGCTCTGGCAGCATACAAGTAATGCTACCAATGCAGGAAGAGAAACCTTTAGAAGGTCAAGTTACCACACATCCAAATTCCAGAAAGCATTTGTCATGCCCTGGGAACTGATCTGAAATCTGATCCGTTTTGGAGAATAAATCACCACACAAAAATGCATTAGAATATCTCTTACTGAAATTCCCCATGGAGCTGATTTCCTCGAAGCAGCCTTGGGTATGGTGTGGTAATGGGACTTGTGTTCTGGAAGGAGGCTTGTGTCTGAAAACCAGTAGGGACACTGGAAAAAGCAGTAAATCCATCAGTGCTTACAGAGGGAGGGACTGAAGCTCCTTCTTGCAGCTCAGTGGAAAGCTGGATCACTCTTCAGGTATGTCCTTATAAATGTTAGCACATGGACCTCATTCTGAAAGTTTTAATGCCAGTACTTTACATTGGGTAACTTGTAATATACAAATAACATCAGCTCCATGAAGACTTTAAAATAGAAAGGAAGAGGACGTTTAAGTCCTGAGGGTTGCTCCCATATTAGATCTCCTTGTACTGCAAATTCTATGTAAGTAAAAAATAAGAGCATTTGACTGTTTCATAAAGCTACGCATATTTGATAGTGCCATATCATAAAACGCTTGTGTCTTGGGTAGCTGGGTGTGGTAGTTGTAAAAGTGTCAGATTTATTCTAGGAATTCTCTGGGTTCATATTTTTTAATTGCTTTTATTACTTGTATCTCCAAGCAGAGGTGCATAGAAACAATCAGTAATTTGTCCTCTAGCCACGTGATTTCATGTAACTGAGCCAACGTCCTCTGCACACAGAAAGAAAGCAAAGCCCCAGGATGAAAGCTCTGCCTTGGATTACCTGGGATTAACTGGTGAACACAAAAAGGGTATTAATAAGAAAATAGTGGAGGGCTAGCACAGGTCTTCTCCCCTGAACAGAGTCTAAGACACAACCTTATACCCTGGTGGGTCTGCTCTGTGCCTCTTTAGCAACTTTTGGTTTTAATGGTTTGTGCTAAAGTGGGCTGGGACAAATGTAATGGATGTAGGGGGCAGGAAAAAACCCTTCTGCTCTAGTGTTCGGTTTTAAATGATTTTCAGACGAAAAGAAAGCTGAATATAGTGCACAATATTATTCCAAATAAGGAAAGGAACTGGCTTGGAAGAGAAGGTGGCTGAGACTGAAAGCAAACACAGCACAAGAGAAATGTAAAGTGCTGTCTTATAAACTGTGTATTTCTCCGGCTCTGTCAGTTTATTCATAATAGTCGGTCCTTAAAGTAAATAAATAAACAGTGTGGATATTTTTTTTCCATTTTTCTTTTGCCATTTGTGTACTTTATTCAAACCATTTCTTTTCAACAGATTTTTGTCTTTCCTTCCATGGCAACAAAGAGCCAGGGCTCCTTTGCAAAAGCAATACAGTCCTTCCCATGAGACCCTCTCCATGCTAAGGTAGGTACAAATCCCCACCTGTTGTTAGGACTGCTAACATTATTGACCAATAATGATGATAATGAGACAGCTCCTAGAAATGCATTATTAAGATGATGGTGTTACCCACAGCAAGTGGTGATCTCTAGGTTTTATTACACTAAGGCAGCCTTAAAATCTTCAAATCATTTACAGCTTCATCGCACTTTTTCAGTGGCTGTTATTGCTCAGCCATTCCTCTTTTTCTTCCTGTTGCCTTCTCAGATGAGCAAAGATCTTTGATGATTCCCTTTTCTCACTCCGTGAATGAATCAAACAGCTCAAAATCCACAGGGCTTTTAAAAAGGAGGAGCACTGGAAGAAGGAGATTGGTCAGATAGAACACACATGCATTTGTCTGGAGCTGGATTGGTCTGGTTTTGTAGTTGACATTTGTGAGCACAAAAGCATTACGGAGAAGTAACAATGGCATTTTTAGATTAAATAGTAGTAGATAAAAAAAGTTAATTTTGTACTAAATACCACTGTAATATTATGTCTTGCAGTATATTTCTAACTATTCTGAAGTGATAATCAGTTTTCTTTCCTGTGAAAAGATCCATAGTCTAAGGAGACTCTTGAGTGGCAGCCTAGATATGAGAAATGCTATTTGAATTAGGCACAGTTTATGTGCCTAATAAAAAGGCATATACTATGCCTATAGTACCTTCCAGAGGCTTTCTCTCACTTTTAGACCTTCTTCACAAAAGCACATGCAATAAAAATGTTGCTGCCACCAGCTTGTATGCCTGAAAGGTCAATTCTTTTTCTTTGTTCTAACTTTATCAGTTTCTTTAATAAAAGATATTAACTCTCTCCACAAACCTGTCTCACAGAGAGAAGAAAAATATCCCCATCTCCAAAGAAAATATCATTTCTATTTAATGATTAAAACAAATCAGTGTGAGAGAAGACATAAGGCAGCTACCAGAAAATTCTGATGAGTAGCAAGCTATAAAAGCTTCAGTTTTCTGGCCATTCTGAAAGTGGTTTTTGTTTTCTTAGTAAAATTGAGCACAATAGAAAAAGAAATCTTTCAAGGCCATGGTTAATACATCAGGAAAAGAATTCTTCCTTCCTGACAATCTGGACGATGCCCTTTTTGATTCCAGCAGGTGCTACAGCAGCTCAGTACCAACTCCATTCCTTCAGCCTGACTCATGGAACATCCCCTCTGTAAGGGGAGACCAACACCAAACTCGCAGCTTTCACTGCTGGAAAAGACTGAGGTGACCTTGAGAAGGGACTCCTGGCTTTGTCAGAGGAAACTGATGGGAGGGTACTGCCTAAGGCCTTGACTATGAACACACGTCAAAATCATAGGAGATTATTACCAATAAGATCATTATAACACTAATAATTAATAATGATTAATAATAACAAACAACATTCATTACATTTCCATAAAATAAAACAACTATGATATTACAATAGTAATTAATAGTAATAACAATCATTAAATTTCTGTAAAACATAACTGATATTACAATAGTAATTGCTACTAATTAACAGTAAAAACCCCACTACATTTCTAAGAAATATATAAGTAATTAATAGTAACAAACAAAAACTATTAAATTTCTATAAAAGTTAACAACTATGATCTTACACTAGTAATTAATACTAATTAATAGTAACAAACAAAAACCATTGCAATTCCATAAAATGTAACAGTAATTAATAGTAACAAACTCCATAACATTTCTATAAAATGTAACTGTAATTAATACTAATTAATAGTAACAAACAGAAACCATTACATTTCTATATAATCTGGCAGTAATGAATAGTAACAATCATTACATTTCTATAAATATAATTTGGAGATCATAATAATAATTAAATTTCTATAAAATATAATACTACTAAGAACAATGCTAATAACATGTTAGTCTAGTGCAGGTACCCAGACCTGTGTTGTTTATACCGAGTAGAACACAAACCCCAGTTCCAATTTTGAGCTAGTGCATTTTTGTTCCAGGTTCAGCATTTAAATTCATCCCCTCTCTGGGTGTGAATAATACAAGTTATCCCTGTATGACAGGGAAGAGTCAAGCCTGTGCAGAGTTCATTAGCACACTGTGCTCTGCATGGTCACTGCTTGATTATTTGAGGGTGTTTGTGGAAAATAAGTCTAAAGTTCAGCTTTGGTGGATGATCACTCTTTCTGCACCATTTAAGCATATCATCTCATTTCTAATGGTACTGATTACAAAAATTCATGGGCAACCACAGTCATTTTCTGAATGGAAGGCCAAGAGAAATGTGACCCTGTTATAAAACAAAGCCCATGCTACAGTGAGCGGTGCTAATATGGGCTAAAGGCTTGGGGGGAGGGGGCCTGTTTCCGTGTGTGATTAAATGCATCTCATTGGTATAATGCCTTCCCATTTAAACAGCTTAATTTTAAAATCACCAGATAATTGTGTAATTGTGGTATTTCTGTTCCCGGTGATGAATCAGGGTCTCCTGTCTAATGGTTCTGTGAAAATAAAATTGCCTGAAAGCAGACCCAGCTTTGTTCCGTGATGTCACTGTGGGGCTCGGAGCTGGGCCCTGGAGCAGGTAAATGACGTTTCACCTGGCAAATACACCTACACCTACTGGGGCCGGTTCACTTCTCATTCCAAGAAGGATATTACTCATGACATCCCCGATGTGGTTCCACAGGCCAGTCAGCTGCTTCTGATTTCTCCTTGTAGCAGCTCCCTTGAAGAGTGTGTCAGCTGGGAAGCTGCACTGTTGCTGTCAAAGGAAGGTCAATCCATTACACATAGTGTTGTTGGACTCAACTGAAAAGAAATATACCCAAAGCAAGCAAGTCTCAGTGTTCCTTTATGTCTTCCCATTTCACTAAAACACAAGCCACTTGCTAAATGCATGTAATTTGAGTCAAATTGGTATAAATGCCTATCAAAGATAGGGGTAACACCAAGGATGCTAAGGAAAGAACAGCTAGGTGTTACCAATTAAATACAGCAGTAGATTTGGGAGAAAGAGCTGGATTTGTATGAACACGCTCTTTGTGCTTTGCTTCTTCATGTAGAATCTCCAGAGACTAGTAAAACACAAGTCATTATGGGCAGCTTCAGGTAATCTTTAATTCTTTCACTTCACCCAAATGGGGCTTGGCACACAATTTCCAGATGCAACTACAGTCTGCTGTGAAACTGCACTGCCCCAGGCTACTGGCTCTGCTAAAGGCAAATGAATGGGTGGGAGAAAAATGTGAGTTCAGGCCAGCAGAAAGATTTGATGTGTCACCTGTGCCTGTTCCATGCCATGTCCACCTCAGCCTGCTGCCAGGGCGGGTTATGCGCCACATACACATGTACAGGTCCTGCTTTGTGTGCAAAGATGCTGCAAAGCAACACCACACACTCACAGTGCAATGTGGGGTGTTCCCAGGAGCCATGGTAAAACACTCTGCTCTCCACAGCATGATCGAGGCCAGGTGTGAGACGCACCAGCAAATGAAACCACAGCATGTAACACAAACACCCCCTGCAGTACAGATCTAAAGTCATGGGTCTGTGTAGGACTCATGGTTACTACCCTTTTATTTACTCATATATCCATTTATTTCTGTGTCAGTATTTCAATCCAAATACTTATTGCCTTATCTTGCTATTTTCTTCACTGATGTAATTGAAAGATATTCCTGTAGTTCCTCCACTTTAATTTTGTTAATCTAAACAAGCCTAGCAAAGCTATTTGAATGCGTCTTTAACAGAGACACTGTCCTTCCTATAATCAAGCCAGCAGTTCTTTTGTTATCCAGTCCAATAAAGTGATACATACAGTTTCAAGGGGACTGTTAACATTGCTCTAAATGAAAGCACATCAGTGGCTTTAACAGGATTTTTTTGGATTATGCCAGGAAACACCATGCCTGCTACATGAAAAGTGCACTGGTTTTCTCTTGGCAGTGGCAAATATGTGGGTCACAGCCACAGTAAACCAAAAATACTCCCAGGCCTTTGTTCTTTATTTTTTTTCCCCTCTTCTGTAACTTCCAGATGATGAACTGCAGAAGGTCTTGTCCTCTGGGACATGAATTTATGCAGTGTATCTTGTGATAGTAGGATCCAAAGTACATTTCCTTGCATAGTTAATCTTATTTTTGTCGTTGTACCTGTTGAAAGGCATTTAGTTTCCTGTTTATACAGAGACAGCCCTGACTTCTGTTTTAGCATCAGTTGAAAATTTAAAAGAGAGAGGATTTTCCCACACATTAATGAATATTTTTATCGGTATTGAACTCCAGGTTTCCTTTTTATATCCCCTACCCTAATTTCTTTCTGCCTCTGAGTGCTATACAAAACCCATAAGGGGGACAAAGTCTGAGAAACAGACTTCACGTGAACATTTTAAGCCATACCTTGAGAGGAAACCTTTGCAATTTCAGTATGCGCATGTCGAGAAGAGCTATTAAAATACATGGTTCTCTAAGGCGCTGCTTTGCTTCACTGCTTCACCTTCCCCTCCTGTTAGACAACAGCCAATGCAGTCCATTCCTGTTGGGAGGTTTAAATTGTGAGCTCCTTGGGCCATGGGTTGTTACCTTGTTGCTTGGTGCTTTCACAGATTTTAGTCCCAGGAAGCCAATGACCTTGACTGGACACAAAAAACACACCTTATACAAATTATCCATTAAGTATTTTGAGAGTCTTTGGCATCACACAGATTCATTCACCCACACTTAATATGTCTCCTGCTCAAGGCAAATTGTCTGAACTTCTTGCATAATACTCTGCCTTATTTATGAGTATTTCTGCCTCTAACCTGCTCTGTGTCTACTACACTTTCTGTTTCTTACCATTTTTAAAGACAAATCAGTAACTTCAAAAGCTGAAGAATCCTGTCCTGAGTGGCCACCTGACAATACGTAGACTCTAAGGCAAAGGCTCAAAAAAAATTGGTGACTTTATATTCCTACCTTATTATATGATGTTAGACACCATCACATCCTCAAGTTTTACTAAGCTGAAAACAGACTGGAAGACAAAGGAAAATAATCCCTAAAAGCTTAAGAAATACAATTTTACATGTTGGCTGCCTCTGTGTTTTTAAGGTTTTTAAAAACTGAACCAAAGTATCTAAGATTTAAACACCAACTTGAGCTGTCAAAAATCACTACAGATGTAGGTAAAATTATTGTTCATGTAGCAGAATCTAATTCCTGTCTCTCTCTGAATTTTGGACACAAAACTGGCTGACAGCTCACACTGCAGTTATATGAAAACATCACTGTCAAAAGCACAGACACTTCAAACATTTTTCTACTACATTTGTGGTAAAAAAGGCTTTCTAAAAGCTTATCGTTTTAGAAAAATAGCACATATATGAGAAAAACAATGGTTTAAGATTGTTTCTTTTGCCAAGTATCAAGTAAAAGCATTAGAAACATACTGCACTATTTCATGAAGTCAGAAAAAGGTAAAGACTCGTAATTTAATGTCATTATATAGACACACTCCTATAATATTGTAATCATCTACTACTTGAGACAATGAAACCAATCCAAAAGCTTTACCTTAAGATAAGAAGAATTTTACACTGGAAACAAACTGAATACATATGGCAACCCTATGCACTATTCAAATGAATCCATTCAATTAATATTTAAATGAAAAATCATTGATATTCTCAAACTTAAGAGAAAAAACTCTTTAATAATCCCACTATACATGGCACTGCAATTAATAACATGCTGAGTGTAAAATGTGTGGGTTTTTTCTTTCTCCTGTTATGGTTTAACATGTCTGAAGGATTCTGTTGCAGATTTGTCTTTTAAAGAGCACAGGCCAAAGAACTTCACTCACATGGGCTTTCCAGTGTCAAGTTGTTGATACTGTCATAACTCTTACTGCCATTGTACCTTAAATCCCAAATGAAACAATTACTTCATTATCTAGAGAAGAGTAACCATTCAAGATATGGCATGGAAGGAATAAAGGGAAGATCCTTACCTCTACATTTTCAGAACTTGAATGAAATCTATTCAGAATATAAGAAACGCTGCAAAATATCACTGTTCAATGGGGAAAAAAAAGAGGGAGAGAGACAAAGAAGGATTTGAGTTTAATTCTTGGATGCTTTTGAAGGACAAGTAAGGTACATGTCTGCAAGTACAATGCAGATGCAAGTGGCATAAGATGTTTGGGGCTTTTATAGCATACTGGAGACTTTAACTTTGTGATAGAAATTGTCACATTACAAGCCTTTCAACATAACCCCAACACCTTCCTACAATTTAATTTCTTCCTTTATTCAGACCACAGATAGTTTCCACAATGGAAAAGTACAGGCAACTGGAGGGAAAAAAACCTCAAACACTGCTGAATGAAACACAGATGTAGAAGGGCAGCAGACGTTCTTTTTCTTGGTAATTATGTTTCTGACAGTCCTTAATGTGATTTCCTACATCAAGAGGAGCCACTGACACAAATAAGTATTTCCAGACTTTATTTTGCAGTTTTCATTGCTAGAAATGTTCTGTTCAGCTCTACTAAAGGGACAGATAATGTACAGGGTATGGAGGAAAAGTGCTCTTTGCCTGATGTTGTTGGCTTCTCATCCACTACATGGTGTTTGCTGATACAATCACAGTATTTTCTATGGGAAAATGAGTTTGGTCAAACTTCCATTAGGAAGGGTTCAGAATGTAATTAAGATCAGTCTAGAATAGTTCAGTGCCATTCTTAGTTTTAGAGAGGACTGTATCCTGGAGATCCAGGTTACTCTTATCCCTGTATCCATCAAGCTACTGGCAATTTTGAATTAATGGCAAAGTGGAATTGCTGAGGGGTTTTCCCGTTCTTAAACATTTTACGCCTTAGTGCTTCCATTAGCAACATGTACTTCAAAGAGATCAGAGTATAGGTGATCCTGTAAAGTATTTTCAGACTAAGACTATTGTGACATGTATTTCACACTCAGTTATTGATGCGTTAGGGAACGAAAAATATGAGAGGCAGAAGGCACCAGTAAGGGGACACTCTATATGAACTGAGTGTGCAATCTGACTGGAAATTTCATCTAAGTGTCTTTGGAATTAAAGGCTGTTATCTGACCTTGGTGCTTACCAAGTTTTCTTATAATTGCTATTGTAAGCAAAAAAAAAAAAAAAAAAAAAAGCTTAAATATAAAAACTCACCAAAAAAAGACCAAAGATTAACACAGCACTTAACTAAACTCAGTAACCACACCAGCCTAGTGATGCGTGTTCACTCAGCCAGCACAGCACCGCTGCTGCTTGCAGCAATTTTTGCATCCAGTTTCCTTGGTGTTTTTTTAATCATCTTACAATTTTACGTGAAATTACATGTAGGTAATAGAATGGAAAAACCCAACACCTTCCTACCAACTGCTGCCAGATGTTTTCAAAACTGAAAGTAAGGGTGAGACCCATTCCAGTAAAACTAACAATGGAGTGCAGCAGAGATTCCCTCACTTGCCCACCACATGCCCCGTTAACAGCACAGGCCAGTCTGCCTTTGAGCCACAGCGGGCCAGTAGCCCTGTGCTTCCCGTGTTCCCCGCACAAACTGCAGGGAAACAGCGGATCAGGGCATTGCTGCTGTGCCCTGCCTGTATAGCCTTTATGGACTGGAGGCAGAATCTGCAAGACAAGCAAGACCTTTTCTTTCCCTCAGGAGCATCTGCAGCTCTCCTCTGCTGCACAGGCACCTATCTTGTGGCAGTTATAATATTATTTGAAGTTATCTCTTATCTGTCCTATCTGCTTCCTTTTCACAGGAGAATTGAGCTGCTTTCTGTGTGGGGCCAAAGACTGCATACCCTGAGTGAACTCACAGCAGGAAACCTCAAGGCCTTTTTGGGACAGGCCACGTCATTCCAGAGCCCTGTGTGGAAAAGGAACCAAGCAGTTCCTCCAGCTGCCTTCTGCACTAGAGAGCAACTACTACCTTTCTGCAAATTTAAAGCTAGACCTGATGAACAAAAGGATTTCCAGTCTGTCCCCAGGATGTTAAATACACACAGTGTGTCGGTTTGGCCAAATTTAAAAATATATCCTCTGAGACCAGGCAGGTTACAAACCACCCCTCCCCCACCAGGTTCGGGGAAAAAAACCTTTTTCCTCGAAGGAAAGTGAAAGAGATAAAAACTATTTATTTAACAAATACACAGGAAAAAGATACTAATGCTAAATAATGAAACCTCTCGCTGTAGAGAGACAACCTGGGAAAATTTCAGAGTCCTTCCATAGTCTCTCTCTCCCCCCCTCCTTGGAGCTGGGATGGGGTGGTGGGCCCACCTCCAGGGCCAAGGCCTCGGTGGAAATTCCTCCCAATGTATTCTGATGTTGAAACCATCCAGCACAGAAAAAAGGGGAAAAAAACCCAAAGTCCCAGGAATACAAAAGTTCAACTCTCCGTCTCTCTCCGGAGAAAAAGAAAGTCGAAAACTGGCTGGAAAGCAAGCAGGCTGCTTCCTCCCGCTGCTGCAGAAGCAGACTGGTTTTATCTCTGTGTCCTTGGAACATGAAAACAAACTGCTTTGAAAAAGTACGCTTTTCTCTCTCCCCTCTCAGGCTCAGGTTAAAGGCATAGAAAGGCACATATACTAATTTCTGGGCATAGTGCAGTGATAGGAAATACAACATCAAGTCATCCCGAGACACACAGGCAGCCATTCCAAATATTATGAAATTAAATAACCTCCTCTATTCTGCATAATAAAACCAAATTGCTACAATTGTGTCATTAAATGCCACACACAGAGAGGATGAAGAATCGGTGCAGCCTGTAGATTTTTCTCAAGTTCTGTCAGCAGCACATGTCTGCCTGCAACAAGGAATACCTATATCCATATGCTTCCTGTCAACCTGTGTGACAAATGCAGCAGAGTCTCTGTGCTCCCAGCTAACAGAGGGAGTAAATGATATATAAAGCCCCCCTTTGTTCCGATCCGTGGATGGAAGGCATGGCACAGACAAAGACAAATGTGATGGCTGCCTGCTGGTCGGGGAGAGTCAGCCACTGCAGCTGTGAGCTGATTCAGAAAAAACACAGCTTTATTTTATGTTTATGGGTTTGAACCCAAGCTGAATGTGTTTGTAAATGACTAGGGTGCCATTGTGGCTTGGCTCCCATGCCGTGCTGCAAGCCAGGCCCGCTCGCTCTGGGCACGGCAGTGCCACGAGATGCCGACCCGCTCCCAGTCCGCACGGAAGCAGCTCCTCCACTTGTCACCGCAGCTGAGTCACCCGCTCACCGGGAGCAAGGGAATCCCAGTTGTTCGCTGCCACAAGCCAGCAGCAAACTGCAAATTCCCAGAGTGACTGGGGGGACCTGAGAGGAGGCTGGTTCAGGAGGATTCCTCTATCTTTGTAACGTCCTGCCAGTGGGGTAAGGACTTCCACTATGTCAAAATTTTTCTTCCAAGTGGTAATGCCAAAGAAACTGATTATCATTTTTGCAAGGCTCAGCTTCCTAAATTGCAGTGAAGGAAAACAAAAGGTCACACCAATGTAAGGTCTCCCTTTTGCTCATCCTTACTTGGTCTATTCCCTTCTACTTCCCACATTGTAGCAGAGGAAAGGTCCAGGCTCCTATAGCCATATATTGGTAATCTTAGTATAACATTTTATACAAAGAAGCAAATCAGAGGAAATTAATATAATTAGGCTCATCCCCAGACAAAAGGTGGAGCTGATGTCCCTTGACTCCTCTAAATGATGAAGATACGCTGCTCCTAAAGGGAATTATGACCCACTAGATGTCCTGCAGACCTGTCTCACAGCAGTGGCTGCGAAGTCTTGCTGGTGATACCTGATGTGTTTGGCTGACTTGGGAGGCTGGGTTAGGTCTGAGGTTCCTTCTTCTGCTTTTCAGATGGCTAAACTTAAGCATTATTAAACCCAGCAAAACATTAGGCTTTTAAGCTGAAACACCATGTTCCTCACTGAACCACTGTTTGTGATGTGTATTACTGTTAAGTAATACACAAACCTGCAATTTCAGAAATAAAATGTGACAACTCTCAGGCAACTGTGGCAGCAATGATCATTCTAGAACAACACCACTGAAACAGGAGATGATGTTGGCTGTTATTACAGGGCCTGTTTTCATAAAGCTCATATAAAATCCATATGCACAGTAACCATTTGCAAGTGAAAACAGTGGCTGATGTGTGCAATTGTTTATTCTGAATACAGAACAGACATCTGCATGAGCAAATCAATGTGCATGCAAATTTCCTCCAAAATTCACAGAGACGGTTTTGAGCCAAAGCCACAAATGCTTTTTGGAATATTCCTATTGATTTCAGGGATTTTGCCCACAGATGTTATTTCTACACTACTGACTTTACTCCACTGCTCTTAAATATCAAGAAGAGCCTTACGTTTTCTTTTACTTACAGCACAGTTAAACTGATATTGAGTCAAACCAAGCCCAAATACTCTAAGAAGGGATAATCTCAAGAAGTAAGCTTGATAGTCACTAAATAATAAAGTATGAATCATACTGCTATTTATCTTCTCCTGCAGTGGATATTTGCAAGCAAAAATCAGGGATTTCTTCTATTTATTTACCTATTTTCCCCTCCAGGAAGTCTGTTTAATGAGGAAAAACCTCCAAGCTCTTAAAATCCATGTGTATATGTTAAAGCTTTTCAGTAAAGAAAACTCTTCATAAAGCTCAAACGTCTCACAGTTATATTTTGCTGTTGCTGCTAAGGGATGAAAATAACTAAGTGCAAAAATAAAATATTCTGAAAAGCTTTTGAATTCTGTAATTGTGTTCATGTTGCAATGGGGGTTTTTTGTTTAAATTGGAAGGCTCTCAATAATTGGAAAGCTACCAGGTTGCCCTCAGGCAGAAAAGTACCACCAACTCTCCAATATTGTGCAAAGAACCAAGGGACATTTGGTGCATCTCCGTACCATACATTTGCTACTGCCCAGGGGTTTGGGCCCTTCATCTGCTGTTCTGTGGGCACAGGAGCATCTTCTGCTTCAAATTCTCCCAGTACACACAGGGCAGCCCCCATCTGTGTGCACCAGGTCCAAGTTACTGGCCAGGTCTCAAACAATGAGAAGCAGTAAACAAGCAGCAGTGACCTCCAGCACTTGAAAGGGCTGATCAGCGTAGGAATAGTCTCTTGTTTTGTTTTGCCAAATTCTCTCAGGATTCCTCATGAAAAATTAAAGGTTCTGTTCCTTTGGCTTAAGCTGCCACACTTTAATAAGATGAGTTGTTGTTCTTGGTTTGCTGATTGATAAGGTTTGAAGCACATTTACTTTGCGTTCTGTTGCATGTAAGCTGGCAATGGGCTAGAAGGAATCATTTATAAATGAGATTAATTTTTATAGATTAGCCAAGTGCCTAGTGACTGGGAATATAGCAGTGTCTAAATATTTAGATGAATTAAGCAGCAAGGAAAGATAAATATTCTTGAAAAGAACACATTTATTAGGCCACTGAAGTATAAGTAGGAATAAATAAAAACAAGCAAAGAAAAAGCCTAACACAGAGAAAAGGCGTACCAGTACAATGAGGCAACCAAAAAAAGTTTGCACGTCTTTATTTATACCTGTTCCATCACTAAGTCTATGTTTATAATCTCAAAAATATAAAATACTGGTTAGGTGAATGATCTTAGCTGGTCTATATTACTATTTTCAACCGAGCAGTATGGGACACGATTTGTGTCTCTGTCTCTGTTCTCCATGTTAAAGTAACTGCTTTACAGTCCTGTTGCTGCCTGTAGACAAACATATATCTCCATTTATATATACACATCCATATGTACACATGGGAAAGGATTATGTAAGGTAGCCTCCCCTTACCTTGGAAAACAAAAATGTTGGCATAGATTCCTGTCTGCCTCCTGATTTTAACAATCTAGGAGTGGGGAAGAAGTATTGCTCTCATACTGAATAAACCATCATCACAAAGATGGGTTAGGCACCATTCTTCTAGTCTTTCTATAAGCTTTGCCCTGCTTTTGTGGTGAGCTTTTTCCCCTCTTTCCTTAATGGGGAACAAAGGATCACCAGGCAACACGACAGAGCAAGTGAACAACCTCTGTAGCATCTAAGTACTTCCCCCAGTATTACTTTCAAACTAATCTAATTACTTCTCAATTTTCCACTTCTGGATGAAAATAAGTTTGAAACAATAGGAAAGGGCTAAAAAAATTGAAAGAAATATTAAGCACAAGTGAAAAATATCTATTTCTCCAGTAATTGTCTCATGGGATTCTTAGAGATGTTAAAAGTATACTCTAGGAGTAAGAAGCATCACTTCAGTCTTTCAGAACATTTGTATTTTACTGACATGAGTTCTTGTCTCTGTTAATTATGGAGGTCTGGGTGAGGTAATTAAGAGGAAAAAATAGTGTTTCGGTTGTTATTTTAATAACTTGAGTAATGCATACTTTGTACAGTTTACCTTTTAAAAATATAGTCTAAAATCTCTAGAGAATAGACTATTAGCTCTGAATAATCCTGGAGAGAGCTTGACTTCATATTAATTGATCTGCTAAATCACAAAATGGTTATTGCATGCATATAATTAAAAATAGATACTAGGATCTTAATCACTACTTTTAATCTTGAAGTTCTTTCCTTAGGTAGTAACAACTGCAGTTCTGTGTGGTTTATGTGTTATCTTGTTACTTCTAAAAGTTATTAGATTCCTTCTCAGAACAGTCTGGTTTGTTTTCTTTGTTTTGTGTAAGTATACTTTAAAACATACTAAAATATCAAAGAGAATTTACAGTTTTGTATAACTTTAGAAAACTTGCAACTATTTAAAATAATTTCATTGTTCTCATAAAATCATAGTATTTTCATCTCATGTCCTCATTATGTGGAACATGTCAACTCTACTTCAAAAATCTGTATTTACTTTATTGTAATAACAAACAAGAATTCTAGCACAGGGAGCCAGCTAAACTAGAAAACATTTCAAGTAAAATGGTTCTCTCTACTCTGGGCATGGCCTTATCTGATAAATTTCCCAGGTTATGATTTTCTAAGTAATTTACTGACAGAAGAAGTTAAAATAGTTATTTGACCTTTCTGGATTAAGTGAATCTAAATTAAAGTATGAGCAATTAGTGCAGTATTTAAATTTTCCACCTTCCCTCACTGATTCCTCCCCTCCCCTTCAGTATGTTTATTAGCACTGGTTACTTCTGGCTTGTCTCAGAAGTTAATTTTTAAATTTCAAAAATCACAGAAGAATTTTTTGAGCTTATGCTTTGAGGTGAATTTTACAACCAAGGATCATTAAGATTTCAGTCTCATTTCAGGGAAAGACAATTCCACTCATTTCAGGGACAGACAGTCCACAAAGACTGCAAGGAAGAACAGATTATTCCACAGATTAAAGACAAAGCCCAGAAGTATACATGATGACAGCTGCAAGAAAGCTAATATATTTTCAGTCTCTGCAAAACATTAGGTTTTCTCAGCTGAGTAATGGAGTGAGAAGTTACAGGGTTTATATTATGTATGTTTTCAAAGCCATAAAAAAGCAGCCACATTTCTCTTCATGAACACTATCTCAGTGTACCAGAACACTTCCCATTTGACATGGACCAATAAAATAAAAAGGGTAACTATTTATGGCATTCAAAGCAATGTATGGAATTTCAGCCATAAATGAAGTTCCAAACCCACATTTTTAAGTGTTTCATAGAAGTGGCTTATATCCCAGACTTTAGGGGGCAGGGCAGGTTATACATTTAGAACAGAAAATCCTGGATCTACTCAAGATGATGACAAACCTATCAAGCATGCAATGATGTTCAAAGGAAGTTCATTATTATTGACCCAAAAAGACAGAAGGAAGTCATACAGAAAGAAAAGACAAGGAAATCACATTCTTCAATTCCTCTTCTCACCTAAAAGCACTAAAAACCAAAGAACTTCCTGTCTGTTTTATCTGTGTGCCATCAGCCAAAATAACAACAATCCATTTAAAGTTTTACTGACACTTGATGTGCTGATAAACCTCCATCTCCTATGGAGAAGTGCTGATAAACCTCCATCTCCTATCTTTATGAAATGGATTAGACAAGTCAGACTGGAAGCCTTTAAAGATATTAGCTGAAAATCAAAATGGAAGGGAATTTTTTCCTGATATATTTATTCTCACTCTTTGACACTTTTACATTAAAAATAAATAGTATGGTTCTTCTCTTACAGGGTACCTGGTGGATTAAGATTAACTCTTTTGGAAAACTACAGCTAATCTCAAAACCAGGTAATTCACACCTAGTTCTTTTTTAAACCAGTAAAATCAATTTGATCCTTTCTGGGCAGTCAACTGTTGCAATCTTCCTGGAACTACATGCACCTAAGCACCTCCAAGAAAATGATAAATATTATTTTTATTGTGGTTTTAACACACACTTTATGGTTAGTAAGTGTGTGCTTTCTCTTTAAAAAGAGTTACAATCTGCTTCTGTAAAATCCAGCAGCTCAGAGCAATGTCACGTTGTACCAAAACACTGTTGTCCTGAAAACAAGAATCAAAATCTTCTATGCACTATGCAGTACGGGAAGCCAGTCTTGTTTCTAATATCAGAGGAGTAAACCAAATCCTTCCCAGATTCCACTGACTGGAGAGCCAGAGTCTGGGCTTCTGAATGTCTCAAGGAAAGCTGTGGTGTGACCTTGCTGGCATCCACCATATCACAGAACAAACTGTTGCTGTTCTGAAGATGAGACAGCTGCACACTTTTGGCAAGTTCACTGCCCATTCTACATCATAACGTATAACCCACAAACCTCTCAGTAAAATGTTCTCTGTTGGAATTTCTCATAGAATAAGGAAAACAATTCTCCTTTGCACTTTTTAAAACAAGGATGGTACATTGTGTAAAACTACCTGTCTGTTGAATTGTTGGTCTTCATCTCTGGAAAATGCTAAATATTTTTAGTATTTCCATTGAGTAACAGTACTTGTGGCAAAGAAACAAAGACACATGATCCAGACCCTTCCTTAACTAGAAAATTGCTTGGAATTCTTAGACCCAGAAGGCGGCAGTGAGGCAACAAAGGTTGCTCAAGCCTCTCTGCAACATTTTGTTTAGAAATTTAGATTACATTGAGCTTTTTCAATGAGAATTTTTAGGTCATTTGAAAGGTACAGCTCCTGTATTGGAAGGAATTTTCTGAAGCATCTTTCATATTGCTACCATGGGTTTGCTCAGGAGACATTTTTCAGAAAATAAATGTCTTTAAGCAAAGGGAATTAAAAGACAGAAGTACTCAATGTCACTGTCTGAAGCTCCATTCAAAGGAAAGTGCTAATTTCTCTAAGTTGATTATTTCATTTATTCTGTTTTCCTATTCCTATTTTTATATATTAAAGGGGTAAGGGATGGACTGCTCTGTTTAGAAACCTCCTTCTCCTAGAAGTTAATTTTACCTCATTGTTGATGTTTATCACTAGACGCTTGAAAGAATCAGCTGGTTTTTAAGCTACTGTTGCAGCTAATAGCAAACTGCTGGGAACGGCAGCGAGGTGCAATGAAGCCCTGCATTCTGTGTGATGATAAAAGCATACTGGTCCATTCAAAAGCAATGGAGAGGAAATAAAATGGAACACTACAATATACCAAGTGCCATCACCATTAAGTTACCATCACACACACTCTCTGTGAAATGCCTGAGTGTGGAGACCACATTTTCTTTTTAGTATTTAGAGGTATTTTCTGTCCACTCATGTACAAAATCTTACTTCAAGATAAGCTCTTTACCTAGTATGTAAAATAAAAATTTCCCTAGAAAATACTATGAATATTTCACCTAATTTGAATGTTTTCCAGTTCTGGGAATGTACAGCTATCTTTTCACCGAGCATTGTGACACCCATCCTAGCAAGAACACATTTTTGATTCACATCAATTTTAGATAGATTACTGGGGTGATTTTCTTCCTCTGTTCATGGGCTTCAGCTGAAAAAGCATCATTTGCTATGTTAAAGTATCACTTGCTATCTTTGGATCATTTAAACTGCTTAGAAGCAGGGGAGAAAACACCTGGGGTTTGGTTTTTTGATTGTTTTTTTGGGGATATCTGCCTGTACAGATAAAAAGTTCTGCAGGATTCAGGAATCTGCATTTACAGTAGTATGGATTTCATCACAAAAAAACCCCAAACCCAAAAATAATTAAATAATCTTCCATTACTGGTACATTTGTCAATTCAAAAGCACCAGGAAATTACCTCAGCTACCCAGTAAAAGTATATTTTATGTGGGGAAGGTCACAACTAGCAGAAGGCTCCAAAAGCCTTCCATTCTGTGATCATTTGCAGCTCTATTTTCTTATCTTTCTCATCAATAGCTATTTTCACTTTTGCATCTCTCAGTTCAGTTTTCTTATGCCACGTACACTCAGTAAGATGGAATCATACCCAGCAGCTTCTGATCATGGTCAAACCCCCTCAACTTACTGCTGCAATCATCCTTTGTGTCAGAGAGATACACTCTGCTACTTATTCCAAATCATCTGGACTCCCTCCCCCACGCCAAAATCCACCCATTTCTTCAGTGTTCCTTTATGGGAAGGAGCTGTAACACCTCTGAGCCCATGCTGTTTCTCCACTTTTACAGTTCTTTCAGGGTATTGCTCCCTGAATTTTTTGGATGCTAATAGATCAAATTTCTCTTACCCCATCACAAGATCCCCTAATATTCTCAAAGGAAAGGAAAGAGGCAGAGAAAAATGATTCTCTAAATATATATTTTATATTCTTAAGAAAAACTGGTGAGAACAGATTTGAGTTGCCAAACTTTAGGGACTATACTGCACTTGATAACATGGCCAAACTTCTTGGGACTTGACTTCAAAATGCAGATTTGTACTTCTGCAATTCGGGTTTGAAAAGCGGTAACATGCAGGCCTATTTACTATTTTTCTGCTTCCTAGTTTTGGGTTCTTATAGAGCTTATATCGATCTAAATATCTATCCAAACAGGCAGCAATTCAAGTACTCTCTAATAACTTGTGGAAGTTGAAACAAATAATTTGCTGTAACCTTCCACTTCCCAGTTTTCCAAATCTATAAAGCACGGTATAAAACCACTGCCTGAGGGTGTCACGAGGGGAGCTGCACATACAGTGAGTGTGGCAAGTATTTGCTTTCAGGAAGGGAAGGTATGAACTGAAAATAAGCAATCAATTTCAGTCTGGAACTGCAGCTACTAAAAGCTGCAGATGTTGCGGTACACTACAGCTGCTCTTGCCTCAGGGCCTTTCAGACCTACCTGCATGTCTGGGCCATGCACATCAAGATGAGTTTGCACACTTTGCACATCCCATGGGAGCCTCGGCTCTGAAAATAGTACACTCACTTTTCCTCAGTGCAGGGTTCACTACATAATTACCCATATTCCAAGAATCATGAATACACAGCCAACAAAGTAGGACTTGTCCTCCGGCACTCACACAAGTTCTTCACAACTTATTAACTAAGAACATGATATAGAAAGTCACATTTCAAGGTTAGTCTCACATTCTAAGTGTCTTGCTGATGAGGCTGGGCTCTGTGGCCAGGTCAGGAGACACTGACAGCCAGGGCAATGAGTTGTAACATCAAGAAAATGAGCAACACAGATGCTAATAAGATCTTATTTCTGTTCTGCAACTGAACAGCTTTAGGAACAAATCCTGTAAAGGTTAACAGATCACAGAGGAAAGAAATCATAAAACAAAACAAAGAAATCATAAAAGAATCATAAAACAACATCCAAAAAAATCTGCTGGTTAAATGCAGATTATTTATAGATAGGTATGTATATTATACATACGTAGCACTATGTTTATATTAGATTTCATGTGTACATATTTATAAAGTAAACTAACTACAGGAATATAAATTATCAAAGCCATCATTTTACAGTTCACATAATCTTAAAACAATTTCCCACTTTAGACCCGGTTTTCAAAAGAAAAACAAGAGGATGGCAAGTCTTTTTGCCCATTAATCCCTCCTCGGAAGATAAACCACCAATCAATATTTTTAACAGCCTGTTTTGTTATTTCACACCCAGTCACTGCTCTAATTGTGGGCAGGAACAAAGCACTGAGCTGTTGAGCTTAAACCTACTCAGAAATACTATTTTTAAAAAGTCATACAGAAAAAATGTAATCTGTCCTTTTCCTCCTGGTTTTGTAAAATCACTGTCATAACACTGAATAACAAAGTACTCCCCATAAGATCATGGAAAAATGATCTTAGGAAGTTTGAATGTTACAGTTGCATTTAACTTCCACATCCTTCCTGTAAGACTTTTACAGGAAGGAATGTGACCATGAATTAGCACAAAATCCAGAGTGGTCTTCAGTGTCATCATCATTCTCTGTGACATCATCATCCTCAGTGTCATCACTTGTAGCTCACAACAGGTGAACACTCCTAAAGATTTGAGACATGCTGCATGTCCCAGAACTTTCCCCGGTTCCTGCCTCCCTCTGAGACAAATGCTGCATGTCTGAAGAGGCAAACAAGCCACCAAGCACACAATAGCCCTAAGGCCAACAATCACTTTGCAGCTGACAGTCAAATGCCTTATTTCAAGCCACTAAAGCATGTTCCACCAGCAAAACGATACGTATAGGAACCAAAATTATTTAGTAAGTGGAAAAGAGCTTCTGTCCCAAATTTCTGGTGCTGTTACTATGGTGAATACTAGTGCCTACCCAGAGGGGCAAGAGAAGACATGCCTTATTTCCCCAAAACCAGGGATAGCATTAAGACTGATAATAACATAAGACTGATTAATCTCTCATGCATGGTATGCTGAGACTAAGACGCTGATAAAAGGTTCTAGAAGTCCTGTAAGAATTGTATTTTGAAGTGAAATTGGTTACAGAATAGCCAGAAGCCCCAGTGAAAGCTTCACTATTGTTTTCCCGTGCCTGTTTTGCAGACAGCCTTGGAGAGGTCAGTTTCTGATAAAACCGTGGAAGACAGGAGAGTTAATGACTCACATCTGCGATTTTAAATTATTCAGTTACCACTTGAGCACTAACCATAGGCACAATAAACAGCAGCTAATACGAGTCATGCATGTTTCATAAAGGGAAACTGTACACTGGAGTATATTACATCCAGCTCTGAAAAGACTCACAGTGTTTTCAACATCATTTAAGACCAGGTCTTCCTACTATTACTTTAACTTTCTGCAGTGGTACCTCTCATTGATTTGAATCGGAGTTTTATTGAGGTACAAGAGACAGATTGCAATCTATTAAAAAAAAAAAAAATTCTTTTAAAGTCATATAGACAGGGGTAAATCTTTTATGAACAGGTTGGCTCAGTTTCCCTGTGGCTTATGCAACCCTTCTTTGCAGGGGCTGCAAAGAACAGCTGTAGCCACATGTGCTTTATACTCTGCTGAGATATCCAAATGACTGAATACTCTCCAAAAGCCAGAACATGGTAGTGTCACCAGATTACAGTGACTGCACACTGCAGTGGAAGTCTTTCCTTGCTGGGTTCCTCAGAGTTCACCCAGCATCTGCACCCTTCAGCAGGCAGCTTCTCATATTGTCAGCAGAGTTTGAACATGACCTTTGAAAGTACCTTTTTCTACTGTCTGTAAAGGAGTCTAGTACACAAATACTGAACACACACCCAGAAGAGGGAAGAAAGTAGGAAATACTGGAAGGAACATTAGAAATACAGTTTTAGGCAACTTTCTGGCAGCTATTCTTAAGAGCCTTAATATATCATTACCTTCTCTAATTCAGTTATGACTGAGAAAACCTGAGAAGACCTCACTGCAGTTGTTCCTCAGTTATCCAGGAGAACTTTCTGGTGAGCTTATCTGCAGTGAAGTCTCTCCTGTTACAGTTGCCAGTATTATTAATAGCAAAGCTTGTGAGACGGAGAACAGCAAAGAAAAAAAGTGTGATTAAAAGATAAAGCTCAAACATCCACCGAAGTGTTTGGCATGAAGCAACAGCCTGCTAAAGCATAATTGAAGAAGAAAAGACAATTTGACTTTAAACAAGTGCATCATGAACACCTCTGAAAGATGGAGAGAGACACTGCTAGAGTAGCCACAGGCTGCTAAGTTCTGTTCTTACCTAGACTTGGCAAAGTCAGTATTTGCATAACTCTGCTACACTGAGACTGCAGCTCACGGAGCTGTTTGCCACCTCCTTACACTTCTCATCTTCTTCTTCTGTAATTGGTTCCCCGCCCTTGACTTGGGGAGACGGTGCCATGTAACAACACTCTGCCAGCAGAATATTTGTACCTCTAAGGGATTAATGGCACTACTCTCTATAAAAATGTCTCTATTGAACCAACACGGCTGCTCTTATAGCTCAATTACAGAGCAGTCATCCAGGAATTGAAGATGACTTCTGAGGCAGGAGAACTCATGTCCCTCCAGAAACTATACCTTTTCTCCAGCTGTGAAGCCATGACCCCTCAGGATCCAAGTCATTAAAAGAGCCTGACTATCACAGGATCTGCCATCCAATTACTGCACTGTCTTCAAAAGAGCTCTTCATTCACAAAGGTATTAGCAGGGAGTTAAAGTGCCATCAGTTTCTCTCTGCTATTTCTTGGATAGCTGTTTCCTCTCTTCCAGCTAATAAGGTTAAAGAAGGAGAGATTGTCAGTGAAGCCAGAGTAAATTAAAAGTGAAACTTCTCAGTCGTTGTTATTCCTCAGTTTCTGAAAAATTCACTGTCTCCTTTTTGAGGTTTCACTTTAAATGAATGACACCGAAGTTTTAGAGAAATAACACACTTAAAACCCTCACTCTAACCTTTCCCTCAAACAAATGTCTACAAATATCCATGAAAGAGGCTATTTTTGATAAAGAAATATGCTGCTTTTATAGTGAGATCTTCAAAGTCTCCAGCAAGTGACACTTCTGGAAGCCCCTACAGTGTTCCTTTGTGTTAGCTCCTCATGGAAGGATGCACATCATCTTTCAACACAGCCATTTCTAATTTTGGCAGGTTCACCAACAACAAACAGCAACAAAGTCCCTATTTTTAGCCTATTTTCATGATGATCCATGCATCTGTCCAGAACCAAGGTCCCTATAGCAGCAGTAGCACAGGGACTGGGAGATGCAGAACACCCTGTGCCAGAACACTCCCTCTCTTCACTTCCCCAGCTCATTCACAAGAAAAAGAGAGGTCCACAGGGACAAGAAGCAGCAAATCACCTTTTCCCTAACTCCAGCCATAAACAGAGAGGCATCTACATGGCAATCAACACATAGAATTTTAGTTTATAAATAAATTCACAGTTAAGCCCCTCTTCTCTTATGAAGGTACATGTCTCTCTTCAAAGTTTCACAAACTCCAGCTGGGTTAAAATTCTCTATGGGCACATAAAATGTACACTTTTCCAGCAAGTTTCAGGTGGGAGTGGCCAGTCTACACAGTGAAACAAGGACTGAAAGAATGTTTACATATGGCTTGATTTTTGGTTCCTCTGAAGAGCTGAAAAACTGGTTTACTAGCTTTGAGTTTGGAATACTGGTGGTTCCTTCCCAAGTATGAATAACACAATTTTCCCCAAGATGTCTCTCCTGAGCTTAGAACTCAGCAAAATAATCTTGTTAAACAAACAAACAAGGCAAACAACAAAAGAACCACCACCACAACAATACCACAAATTGCTGAGACACTATGAAATGCTTTACGCCATTAAGCATTAAATTTAGGAACTCGGGCAAAGGAGAAATGTCTTTTACTGCTAGAAATTTTGCTTATGTAAATAATAACAGATGTGGAAGGCCAGAACTTTCCTGAATCTATTTTCATTCATTCCTTCATGACATCTAGTCGGGTGAACCATTATTTGCTACAGTGATCAGTAAACTTAGGTTATTGCCTAAAGAGGTGAAATAGTGCTGGACTCACTCTGCCTACAAAAAATCCTAACTGCTTTTGGACACATGTTCTGACAACAGGGAGGGAGAAATAAGTATCTATTCTGCATCAAAGTCAATTTTAAGATGATAATGCTATCACAGCATTGTAAAAAAATAGAACTGACATAACCAGAGATGTGATTATTGTTCTTACTAGTAGGGCAGGATTGATGTATGTCCCACGTTGCAGTGTACTCTATTACCATCCTCATGAGCTGTTGAAACCAGGTGGGGCAGTGTTTCCTTGCCTCCTCCCTCCGGACTATCTTCTGTTAATGAGCCCATCAATACCTTGCTTCATGACTCATCATCCCATTGTAAGATGCTCCACTCACAGGGAGGAACCAAGCATTCCATCCTGGATATTATCCGAGATTCCAAACGCCACAGACAACTCTTCTACTGGATTCCCAGGGGACAAAAGCTACGTAGCCACCACTGGACTTTCTGAGGAAGAACAGACCCAGCTTCTACAGGACCACAGCTTCAACAGAACCACATCCACCACTTCAGGAGGACTGCAGTCACCATTTTATGGGACTGCTACCACCACCCTGACTAACAGGGTGTCAGGTTGTATCCTGACTCTGTCAGTTTAACCCAGTGTTTTCTGCCTTTATTTTTTTTTCTTAATTTCCCCATTAAATTGTTATTCTGACTTGGTGCCTCCCACTGGTTTGTTTTCAAACTAGTACAATGTACTACTACTGCCATAACAATGGAAAGAGAAATCAAAATTGCCATGATAATTAATGAAACTAGGAAGATGCTTGAATGCTATAAGTAGTAAAAGAAGAAGAACATATACAACTAGAAATGGAGGTGAAAAATAATGTAAACAGAGCTCAAATTAAATTAAAATGTCACATGCTAAAAATAATGATAAAATGGAATACAAATGCAAAGGTAGACAAGAGAGGGAGACCAGAGAAGGAAGATCTGCAAAGAGCTACTACACAACTCTTGAAGGTAAAATAATCTGAGTCACTGAACCTGGTAGAACTAATACATGCTTTTGAACATCCAGTAATAAGTACTGTAAGAAATATTTTTGAAAGTAGCTTTTTTAATATTTCTTAAAATCTAAGTACCACTTTAAAAAGTTCTGGAAAGGGTTTGGGTAATAATTCTCAGCTCAGATGTATGGAAATGGAAATTTTTTATTATAAAGTAATAAAAGATGTAGATATGAAAGTAATTTTTTATAAAATGTAATGCTAGGTAATGAAATATACACCAGTTTGGACTAACAAAGCAGTAGAAAGACTTCACCAGTTAAAGCCTAGAAGACAGCTATTATCTGTGGCTTGATACCACCACTTTTTGTCTTTTTGGCAGTCAGCTGGATGCTCTTGCGGAGAACAAGGTCTCAGCTATGCACACTAATCAGTGAAAAACCATGACCCAGAGGTGTCATAAAATATGACTCAGTGGTGTCATATTTAATATTTATAGATGCTGCCATAGGATTCCTTAACTGACACATTTCCAGTAAACAATATGAAGCAGCAGATCTTTTCAGCTATTTTAATATTTTCATTTATTGTTAGAACCTTAACTTAATTCTTTATGCAATTCTCAACATTTAACTTCAAGGGAAAAAAAGGAATTTGAAATAAATAAAATTTTGTTCCAGGGAGATTTACTACAATAATAAACAATTTGATTGTGGATAAATCAATTAATTTGTGATTAAATTAATCAACAGTTTTTCCATACTTAAAAATGTTTTAATGGATATAAAATTAAATAATCCTTTAAACAGTAAAATCCTTATTTTTTTTTTAGGGTACAAAATACTCAGGTGAAACGTGATTCCTTCCAAGGAGGCACCACACACCACCAATTCACATTGCTCACAGCAAAAAATCTGCTACAGCTATTTTCTTAATTTCAAAGTCAGACCTTCTGTTGAAAAGTGTAAACAAACCCCTGACTTTTAGTCTCCAAGGGGCAAAATCTCCCAAACTCTCCTTTATTCTTTCCTACATCAAAAGTATGCTGCTAAGACTCCAATTAATCTTTAAGAGTTCCTACCATCTATTTTAAATTCACATACCTTGAAGAAAAAACTATAATGAATCAAGTCTACTGCTAATCATGACCCATAGCATAACTTTTTTCCCCTCTGTCCAACATAAACTTTGCAATATCCATTATCATTGTAAATTATTTACTGCAGAGCTGCTGAACAAAAACTAGGCTTGTTGGAAATTCTGTTGGTACACAAAATAGCTTTACAATACATTACACCTTCCTACTTCTATTAGACTTATTACTTCATATTTCTAGTAGAAGTAAATATTCCCCTTGTGGGAGACTACAGTCTATTTGTGTAAGACTTAATGACACAAGGTAAATGGTGCTGTTGGTTTGAGTTAGACATGCAATACACTTCAATAACGTGCTATTTCCCCCCGTATATGATGCAATCCTAAAGAAAACATGATTAAAAAACCCATTTGTGCTTGAAATTTCCTTTGATTGTTTTAAAGGCTATAGCTCAGATCAACATAGTACTGTTCTTCCTTAATCAATTTCCATTATCAGTTTGACTCAGAGAAATCCTGTCCCGGGAGGTTTCCCAAACAAATTTTAAGTGGATATAGTGCTCTGATTACAAAAGAAAAGCAAACAAAAGCCTACTGATCCAATACATTCTGAAAGACAGTTAACATTGAGTAGTAACTATCGCATTCAAAGATCCTTGTTTCATATTTTCATTAGAATACATATTCTTTCCTCAAAAATTGCAAGCAAAATATTACTACTAACTCTCAAATCTTTACAGTAAATTTAATTTTCTCAAGAACTTTCCTTTTTATTAGGAAACCTAAAACCAGGAGGATGTATCCAATCTCATCTGGTCTTTCCTCGCCACTACTCATTTACCAACATCAGTAGCAAAGAATGTTTGTTTGGCTTTCATTTATATTCAGTGTTCTGTTATAAAAAGGAAGTGCAGTACTGGAAAAATATACAAATAAGAACCGTTGCTAATTAACGGACAAGTCATTTTTCCAAGAAACCCATGGAAGAACCACAAAGTGACTATCCCTGTGTGTATTGCTCTTTGTTCATGTAAAAGCTGGTGGGATGAGACAGGAGGAGCAGAAGCTCCAGAAAGGAAATGAATCCTCCAAGCAGTGCCCTGATCTAAGTGCAGTCAATAAGCAGCATGAACTGAGGGCTCTCTGCAAAGCAATCATTTTCCTGCCAGCACCTCCAACAGATATTTAACCCACAAAGGTTAACAGACTATGCTACTTTAAAAAGTCCATTCAAAAAGAGCTCTTCATTATTTCTCCTATTTTTTTCCCCCCCATACGTACTAATTACTATTCAAGACAAGATTTCATGTTAACAATATGTAAACAAGAGATGTTTATTATTTTCCCGTGTCTCAATTCTGGTGCTGAATTTCACCTAGCAGATTTTTCTGCAATTTTATTCTGTCCAGAATTAATTTATTTCTCAATTTATTCATGCATTTTTCACGCCAGGTCACAAAGCAGGAAGGAATAAGGAATTTAAACATTTCAGAATGCCTTAATACATAGACAAGCAAAATGTGTGTTGTTGGCATATCACTGCCTGAGATTCACTGCTTGAGGAAGTAACAGTATAAAGTCAAGAACACAACACAGCTGCTCTCCCCAAGCATATCCTGGCAAAGTTCATCACCAAAGTCATAAGAAAAGAAACCGTCTCTGACAAATACTTGTTAGAAATGCTGTTAAATAGGATTAATCTGTCCCTGGGGCACATTGACAGTCTTCTGACAAAATCAGAAAAAACCTGTCCTGGACCAGAACAAGGGACCATCTAATTCTGTGCCCTGTTCCTATTGCCAGCAGGAAGATGGTGCCTAGAAAAGTTATAAATGCATGACAAGTACGTATGATACCTCCCCAAATCCAGTCCCAAATACCAGTTATTTTCAGCTGAGCAACTGTATAAACCAATCATTCACTCAGCCACCAGGGGAACAAAAAAATAATTGAACAAAAAAACCTCCACATATAAAAAGAGAAAAAAATCATTACAACTGAAAACACGTGATGTGCATGTGTGTAAAATTAGAATAAACTCTTAGTGTCTCCTAGAAATACTTAAAAAACACCAACTTTGCTTCTTTGGGGCAGAGGGAGGCCAGTTTGAGCTGCCCAAGAGCTGCAGCTCTTCAGGATCAAACTGTTCTCAGATTTCCACAGTAAAAGACACTGGAATCAACCTCACACTACTGGCTTTTGATGTATGTCAGAATAAAGTCTTATGCAGAGTCCCCACTGCCTGTTCAGGCCTGCTTTCTACCCGTGTGAGAGTAGCAGAGAATCCGTCCAAGTCTGACCTTGGAAAAGTACTATTTGTAGATGGTGTTAACGTCACCCGAGAAATGATAATTCACTCTGATACTTCTTCATATGCTGCTTTTTTGGGATCTGTAGCTCACTTTTGCAGCATCAAAAGACTTCAGAAGTTTGATTTCAGTTCTGGTAAGCATCTTGCAGAGCTACTGAACTGACAAGATTGCTCTAGACTGCTTCATGTTTCCCTGCTCCTTGTGAGGGTTTTCTGGCTCTGTCTGCCACCGGCCGAGTTCCCTTCAGCACTGCAGAGGCAGATAATGAAGGCACATTCACAGTGTGAAGAGCTAATGCTGCTTCCTGGGGGACACTTAACGTGGGAGGGGAGAACACAAACTGCTGTGCTGCAAGTGTGAAAGTAGCACATTCCAAATTACATCTTCAAGCAGAATGTAGTCACTGGAAGTCAAAGTGAGTAGTCCTTTATCACACCCAGATCTGCTTCTGAGTTTCAGCAGAACTGTTTCCTATTAGAAGTCAATTTAACCTAAATTCCTTTTTCCAACTTTATCCTTTTCTAACTGGAAACACACAAGGGTAAATACAGCCTCCCAGCCTAATGCAGTATTCTGAAAGGATTAAATAAAATCTATCTGAGCAAACATAATATCGTTACACGTTTCTCAAGAAGGCTGAAGGATTATTAAGGGCTCTATGATTTTCTGACTAGAGAAGCAAGCTACTTTGGGACATGTCTCAGCCTACATTAGTGGGATTTTTATACATTTGCCTCATCAACTGGATTATCGGAAAGAGTAAATTCATTTAGAGAGACAGATTTTTTTTTTAAGTACTGCAACAGTAAAGCCAACAAAATCTAAAGAAAATTTAATTTAAAGACTCTGAAAGATTTTATACATATGAACAGTGGTAATATGCAGTATTTCATAAGAACTGTGGGGATTCTAGACCCATCTGATTTTTCTGAGATTAAGTGAAAAATACAATAAAATTTTACTTACTTTGTTTTGTTGTTTTAAATGGAAGATAACATTTCTGCCTTAGAAAAAATGACCCCAATATATGCTGCTGAATGCACTGCTTACTCATTGATTTGTAAGATTCTAATGGTAAAGATTAAAGATAATTAAAATTGCCTATGCTTGAATTCTGTTTTCCATATTCAGATACCCTTATGCCTAAAGCAATTTGAGGTGTAAGCCAAGATGTCAGCTTTGGGAACCAACAAGCAAGGTATTTCATGAGATGAGATTAAGGAAATGTTCTTTAAGGAATGCTAAGCAGACAGCCACCGGAGAAAATTCATTAACCTCTTTTCAAAAGAATAATTCCACTCTAGGTATCACATGTAAATATGACCTGCTAAATAGTCACCAATTCATTTATAGTGGATTCCTCTATTACCTTATTTTTATTTTCTTGTGTCTTTAAAGTTAGAAGGGGTTGAGTGGGAGCAGGCAGGAACTGAGCCTCTAGACCAGAGCAGTCTTGGGGCTCCAGGCCTGGCCACAGATAACACAGATGCTAATTTTAATTGAGATGTAGTCAAAAGACATATTATATTAATGAAAAAAGTATCCCTTTTTTTTCCCAAAAATTTCCTGCATCTTTAATTCTTATTCAAATCAACCTGCTAAGCCAAATTAAATGTTGTTCTGCTGTGGCAGAAATCTTCTCAGAGCAAATATTGGCAATAGAATGGTTTGTGATGATTATTCCTAAATTTGTATGAACACTTCAGATTGCATTTGTGAAAAGGTATCTATTAAGCACCACAATAATAATCAGAATTTTTAGAAACACTGGCACAAGGCCAAATCAATACAAACTGCTCAGTAATAATTAAGTTTGCAGGCATATGAGAAGGGAATTACTGAAACAGCTTTTCAGGTTAAACTTAACATTACAAAAAGTACTCTGTGTATCTGAATTCCTACAAAGAAAAATAAACAGTGCAATCAATCACCAATTTGCCAGTGACCTGTGGTCCTCCGAAGCCTTTTGAGAAGAAAGTGTTTTGCTTTATATTTGCACTATATGTATATTAGTTTAATTCACATCACCGAGGGCTGCCACTGGATGGGTGCAGGATCCAGGCAGGATTGGACCTTTACCACCCAGAGCCACTAATGTCCATGACAGACCACTGGATTTGTGATTTTCCATCCTTGACAAAAACCTGTTTTGATCACTGGCTTTCCACCAGGAATGTCAGTTTTTGTAGGAGTCTGTATAATATTCTCTTAGGGGGAGGTGCAGCACAGATGAGTGGATGCTCTGGCCACCCTTCATTGCGCACAGTTTAACAAGACGAGAACTGATTTCTCCTACAGAGAATTTATCTTTTATGCTTTTTTTCCCCCCAACGTTTTGTTTATTGAGAAGTTCTTCATCTTAGCTTTTCTGCAAGTTCTTTTAGGATTTTGTTCTTTCACCTTTAATAGCAGTGCAAGAAAAAGAAAGCAACTGCCCTTTTTTGTATGTGTGTCTTGTTGCATGCTTATTCTCACCTCTTTTTAAAATGTCTAAAATTTATGACTGCTAGGTAACTTTGCCCTGATACGAAGGAAAATTTTAGTGACCCATAACATTTGGAATTTAAATTCATTTATTTTTGTTACCATTAATTCCTAGTGTGACCATCACTGCTCACAGCAATTTACCACATACTGCACACTTTAATATAGCTGAAGCAACAGGCTCTGGGATCCCTCTGAACAAATGACCATATTGAACAGTCTGTTCAAGTGACTGACTTTTCCTATTTTTCCTTAGTCACACAGGGTACCATATGTGAAAAGCCTAACTGAAGGCTGTCCTTGGACTCCTGAAGCTTACAGGATGCAGCATTAAAGGAGGCAACACTTAGAATGTGCTGGTTTCTTTTCAAACTGATTGCCAAGCTATAAAAGCTAAAGTATAAACATTTGTGTTAAGTAGTTTTTCACTTTTTAAAAACCAGAAACATTATTATGTGCACATTAACTAACCTTAATGAAAGATTCCTTGGTGCCACAGGGGAAAACTGCTCAGTTCTCAGGATTTCAAGGCCAATCAGGATTGGAGCAGTCTATTGATTCATTAATGACCTAATTAACTGGAATCGGTGAACTATACTTTCAGGATCAGTATCTGCACTAAAACAGCTAAACCAGAGTATTCCACATTTGTGAAATGTTAGAGCCTATAATTTTCTAAGTACTCATCTATAACTAATCCCAAGAAGTACACACAGAATCACACACAGAGCTACCCACACAACCTCCCCAAACATAAAGCGTGAGCTCACCCCGCCCCCTCTTCTGGGAGTAGTACTCCCACCCCTTCAGCACTGGAGGGCAACCCATCCACAGGGAGTGTTTGCACCCACACTCAGCAGAGATTTTCATCCAGCCACTGGGCTTTGCCAAGACTGGAGGGGAGCGGGAGAGGTACTCTGCTGGCACCTTTACGTCTTGGTACAAGAGCATCTTTCTTAATGTTGTAATGGAAGAAAAATCCTGTTGATTTAAGGTAGGTAGTATTTAATCCCTCATGCCCTCACGTTTTTTGTCCTTTTATGAAAACAGAACAGTAAATAAGAACGGACATTGTTTTAACCCTTACTGTCCATTTATTTCATTTGCAATGGCTACATGCGGTTGTTTCTTTGCAGCCTAAAATTATTTACCGAGATTTTAAGATCTGGATATCAACAGAAACTTGATTAGCATTAGATAATGAAATAAGTGCTGGTTATATTTCTAAAAGTAATTGGGCAAATTAATCTTCCAAATACATATACTGAAACAGTGTCCATCAGCCTCAGTCAACTTTTTTTCCTTTTAAAACTTTTCAGATAGTCTGCATTAAAAAGGACTTCAAATTAAATGGTTTGCCAGAAATATGAGCAACATTTCATATGAAAACACATCCCTGCAGGGAAAATATGTGCCATCTCTATATGAAGATCCAGCACAGCCTGGATTGTGCGATAATCAAGTGCTTGCCTGACTTCGCACGCTGGCCTGCTTTTGCTGCCAGCATCCTTGAAAACAAGAGCTGCACTTCTTGCTCTGCTGCAAACAATTCTTCAATTCTTAGGATATCTGGACATTAAATTCTATTACATTACACAACCTCATTATTATATTTCAAAACTTTTGACCTCCAAGAAAAATAGAACCAAACACCAGAGGCGTTTGCCTGTGCTAAGCTGTTTCAGGGCCAAACCCACAGGTATTCTTTTGTTTCTGCTAAAAAAAATAAATCATTCTGTAAGGCATCAACAGGATGTTATTAAAGAACTGGCATAGCTCTATTGATCTTATCTCTTGGAAATCAATTACCCTCACAAATGTCCTGTTTAAATCTGTGTAGGTAATCACTTTTAGTGACCACTGAGAGGAGCAGCATCTGTGTCCCACAGCTGCCTGTATACACACTCATCCGTGGGCTGCAGTGACTTCACATTGCACGCCACCATACAGATAATTCTCAGGATAGGAGGCGATGCAGAAAGTTGCCTCCATGTCTGAATGCTGACAACTGGCCCAAACAACCTGATTCCCTCTTTAAACCCGAACTGTTATGTTGCTGGTGCACAGAAGAGTGCAATAATCAATTACCCACAAAAAAAGGCTTCATCAGTGACTGAAAGTACCTCCCACATGTTCAGACAGTCACTTTAGAAGTTAGCAAAATTGATCATTTGGTAAACTCCAAGTGATTAATTCATAGTCTCAGACAAGTTCCCATCACAGACACAACTCCACCAGGGGAAGTCGATGCCTGACTCAACATCTGGTATGCGTTCTGCTGTCCAGATGCCTGGGAACATGATCTTCTTTACATTTCATTAAAAGAGATCTTTAAACAGGCTTTAATTAGAATGTTTGCAGCTGAGGTACCTATTTTTCTTTTGAAAACCCAGTTTTTATGCATCTGGATTGATGGCATTTCTGGAAAGAAACTGGGCAATCTTTGGAAACTTGTGGAATGCACTTTCTCAGTTGGGAGAAAGTTCTTTGATTGAACAAGCTAGGTCACTTAAAAGGCTTCACCTGGCTGGAAATAACAATGCATTTTAGCTGTACTTCTTGGCAATATCCTGCCATTTGTTCATGCAGACTTATTTTTCAAAAGGCAAGCTGAAAAGTATCAAAAAGTACCTCTGCTGATCTGAATATATGGAATTCTCCAAACTACTATTTGTATGTAAGCCAGATATATAAACAAAACAGCAACCACATGAAAGTTAATTAGAATAAAGAGAGAGATTAGCTTTTTTCTACGTGACTTTTAAAAGAAAATACAATAGAAGATTGTATTATATTGATGTAGATTGAAAATAGTAGCTACATCAAAGCACAAATACTGTTACAGGAAATCAATTAACTGACAGGTTTTACTGAGGAGCTTTTACAAAAATCAAAGCTACAGTGAAAACTACATAAAGGAGGACCTCAAAACTGTTCTGCCATACTGTACTAAATTGAAACATCTGTGGCCATGAGCCTGCAATTTCATACACTTGGAAAGATTACTGTACTTGTGTGAAATGCAATCAACTTACTTTTAAAGACTTCACAGTGGTTTGCAGATGCTAAAGCAATCATAATTAACATCTGAGTTACCATGCCTTACACACCAAGTTTTTATCAAAATCAGTGATTTTACAATTCAAGGTCAGGCCTTTAAATGCTGAAATCTCTTGTCACTGAATATCTAGCAATGATTAAACCGAAATGATTGAACATCTGGTTAGACTAAAATACAGTTGTTCAAGGAGATTAAGAACAAGCAGCCACTAAAGGGGTGGAAAAAAATAGAACTGATTGCAGGTTTGTCAACCTGAGGCAGTAATTTCACTGCTTATCACTGTTTCATCAGCACATCTTTATATGTTGAATAAAGCAGTCACCAGATTACTGCTTTAATCAGCATCATAAAACATAGTGTTTCTCTCTGCTTCCTAACAGCTGGTTTAAGAGGAATAAAAGGTTTATTTGATGGATAAGTTGGAAGATATCCAAGGGCCCTACAAGCTGATACATTTCTACAGTTGGACTTTCAAAGTAAGATGAGTCTTCACAAATACTGCCAAGCCAATTTTTTTGAGCATGAAGGCTTCCATTAAAAAAATCAAGATAATTTTCCTACCTCCAACACAGGAATCTACTCACTCATCCTTTACCATAATGTCAATTGTGCCATCAGTAAGAAAGAAAAAATTACTTCCTTTAGATATTATCAGCTTAAAATCTAATTCCATAAGACAGAAGCAATATTTCACTATCTACAATTTATGCTGCTAAATTGCGAGGTTCCTCAATTATGCTTCCATATTAAATAATCTTCACCAAAAAAAAGTCCCCCTACCTCTCATTGCTTTCCCTATGCTGTGGAAGGGACCCACAAGAGCAGAGCCAAGTGAACAAGGCAGTGTATAAGGGAATCTCTATGGCATGGATAAGAAAAAGAGTCTCCTTGTACAGCACTGATTGCAGCATAAGACCCAAAAACCTTCATGGTAAACAGAAAATGAGATTTTTAGAAGCTCTATTAACAACCTATTGCTACTCTTACTGAAATGTGTTCCCATGGTGTTGAGCACCTATAGAAATTTCAAAGGACACAGCAAACACCACCATCCACCCTCCTGCCCAAATTAAAAAAAAAAAACCAACCACCCCCTGAAGGAGAGAGGGAGGGAGAGAAGAAAGGAGAAAGGCTACAAATAAAGTACCAAGTAAGTTCTCTCTGGTATTTTTAAAAATATTATATCTAGAATTACCTCAAATTATTACAATAATAATAGCAACGAGGTAATTCAGCTAATTAAGGCTTGCACTACTTCTCTTTGAAACAGAACAAACAGCGCCACTAGATCTCTATGGATCCCAGGAATTTTGTAGTGATGGCAGTTGCTAAAAAACAGAGCACCTCTCCTAATATCCCATTATTTTATATGTCATGCAGATGTCACTGTGACATGCATCTTTAACATGGCTGTGTAAAACTCTTCCAAAAGCCTTATTTACAGCTGTGGTGGGGCTTCCCCAGTGTAAATGCTCCACGTGCTCACAGATGGCTTCCTGACACCCTCAGTTTGAAGATTCAGCTCCTCTTTGGTGAGAAGCTTTGCCTTCAGACTGCCCGAGTTAATTCTCATCTTGGGGTATCTAAACTATCATTACTCAACACATTATCTTCGCTTTAGTTATTGAACAAATACAACCAACTCATTAAATAAAGCCCCTCTCATTTCAGCTTGTGTTCTGTAGTCACGAATGAGGAGGGAAAAGTAAAGTACAACTCACCAAATTTTAAAATTTAAAATGTGCACTTTGAAAAACAATGATTATTTATATTGTTAGGAGTTTTCATCAAAGTAAAAAAATAACTTTCAAGCAGAATCCCAGCCTTCAAGGGTACACTAGATGGGCACATGCTCCATGCAATACTGCAAAGATTCTAGTCCTGCTGCAGAAGTTAACAAGACAGTCAATTAAATTAAATTAAATTAAAACAGATTCCCAGAAATCCCTAAATTATGCCTGGGAGCTCTCCAGTCCCACCAGGATTAGGCAAGCACAAAACAGTTTTACAGATATCTCTATTCCAACCTGACTATTAAAGGTACAGCACAGCACCTCCAGCAACATTGATTTTGCGGACATGCTTTTACTTGAGAAAGTAAGAGGTAAACAGTACGTTATATTGTTCAATAATCCCATAGTTATTTATCAGAACATTTGGCACAGGTGTGCAGGAATCTAGGATTTCCGTTCTGCACACACCTCCCTCCCGAGACCAAAGCTGTCATCTGATAAGGACAGCAGCTAATGCTTCTGTCTTGGGCTTTTTGCTCCCCTTTGGTTTTTTCTTATTTTACAAGTCCACATTTAGATCACTTATGGATAAAATCACCAAGCTCTAGAGTGACAACCCAGCAAGAGCTGTTATAACTCAATTTTCTGGGGCAGCAGTGAAACCACAGGTATTCCTGTTGGGATGGGGTACAAAACTACAGTGTGTGTCCTTCAGGCTTCTAAAGTCTATGCTGCTGCTCCACATCCTCCCTCCCCTGAAATTAATGCTAATTTGGTATGGCTCTGTGCATTAAAATGACATTTCCTGATACAGCAGGTAATACATGCAGGTATGTGCATATGTTTAAAAGCCAGCAGACAAAAGCAATTTCTTTGCTTTAATGAGAAAGAATAGCAAACTGAAGACAGATCATTCTCAATGCAGAGATTTTACCAGGAAGACAGGAAAGTAATCAAGGCATACACTATGATGAGATATTATAGCAAGACTAGAAAAAGAGAAAAATCCTTGTCAAGCCTCAACTCAAGAAGCTTCAGCCAGACACACTTCAAGATAAGCAGTAATGATTCCTTCAGGACAGTAAACAAAGGGAAATTAAGAAAGGAATCAGTCTCTTCTTTTATGGATATGCTCAACACTCATCAAAGTCTTGTGAGCAGGTTTTATGCATTGAGTGAGAATCCAATGTAAAGGACTGCCCAAAACAACAGTTAAAGCTTTCTTATACACAGATCCCAAGCAAAAAACCAAACCCAAAAAAAAAACCCAGCGTATAGAAATTAAGGAAAACAGCACATGGGCAGAACCTTCTGTTTGAACTCCAAGAAAAATCTCTTGCACCTGACTGCCAAAACTGAGCTACCCCACCTGGTCCACACAGAGTTTGGGGGACAATTCCTCTCTGTCCTCCTGAAGTGTCCCAAGCAGAGCCCAAGCTGGGTATTTGTTTCCAAGACAGAAGTGGGAAATAAAAAATAAACAATCAGCCCCAGAGCCAAGCAGAAAAAAAGACTACAGAGAGACAGAAACAGAGGATAAGGAAGCTGACAGGCCAGTTTCACGCAGCATCCTTTCATTCCGCAGTTGGTCACTCACACCAGATGCAATGTTCCTTCTTCAGGCAGCAAAGATCAAGATGTAAATGACAAAAGATTACTTCCCACAAACCCAACTCCCTGGGGAAACTTAACCTCTTAAATAGGATTTGTTCTGCAAATAGAATTTGAAAACCAGGTATCTACCAAACAGCTGTTGTCTGCAGTGGCTCCTCCCCAGGCAGGGCACAGTTTCTCTATCACTATAATGCTCTGTTTTATTTTCTAAAAATAAAAACAAACACCTCCTCCACAAAAAAACCCAACAAACAAAACAAAAAAAAAAACCCCAAATGAAACAAACTCACAAAACCAACAAACCAAAATGAAGCAAAACGTCTGCAAAACCCCCCACAAACACCAAAGCCATTTCTAAAGAAAAATGATTTCTAGAAGAAAAAGTACAATTCCTTTTACTTTTCATTTTCTATCTCCTCCTTTCTATTAGTAATTAACAAATGTACATTCTGCCTTAAGAATAGTGTCATATACCTGTACCTACCTATACCACCAGTATATAGCTAACCAGTATAGTACTGGTTACTAGTAGTACATAATACATAGGACATAGTACATGATGTTAGCCTGAAAAAGGTGAAAACTGTGAAACCTTTCAGCAGTGACTTAGATGTGCTAAGACTGATAAGATGGCAGGAGAGGGGTTACACTGGAAATTGCTTTATTTCACCGCTGAGGACTAGGAATAGATGTTGCTCTCCTGTTTATGTGAGCCAACAGTCTCTATTCACCAGCAAGAGAAGAGAAAAATCTTGGTTTGATGCACAGCCAGGTGAATTCAGTAACTGTTTTCTAGATTATATTAAGCAAAGTGGGCTTTGTTTGTTCTTTTTTAACACTTGAGTGCAAGTGCCAACCAAACTGCCCCAAAACAACATCCAATTACTACTTTACTACCAAGAAAACATGGACATTTCAAGAGCTAGATACTTATGGCTTTATTCTCCTTGACATAACAATGTGACAGGTGCCCAACCTTTTGGAAACAGATACATTACATTGTGATTAATCCTGCTTTATCTTTTGCTATTTCCCTCTGTGAGTAGGCGCATTCTATTCAGTCAAAACAGGGAAGACAACTGCGTGTGTGTGGAAAAAAGGGATGGGGGTGGTGGGTGGGAAGGGGTTTCACAGACCTCTTTTCTGCTTCATATTATCTTCTTCAGCCCCAAGAAAAGAAAAAGCACTAGAACAAAATAGTTCTTCTACAAGCCAGGGACCATGACTATTCTCAAGGGGAGAATTTTGCATTTAAAGCAGGCTTTCAAGTAAAAAGAACTCACTTCCAGATTGAGTTTTGGAAAGCTCAAGATATCAAGTGTGGAACAGGTGTTGCACAGATAGGTCTTCAGAGCTGATGCTCCACACATGGTTTTACTTTTAATGGGAAGCACAAAAGAGGCAGCAACTCTTCAGTCACTTCCAGCCCCAGGCCAATCTGTGCACATCCCCTTCTTTTCAGTGGCCTCAGTTGTCACATGGAGCATTCCCAACCTGTGACAGCCACTCAGGAGTCCATGTCTTTGCTTCCAATGTATATAATTTGGTACATACTTCCAAAAAATAATTCCAGCTTAAGGTTCAAAGTGCCATAAAAGCTAAGAAAATACAACTACTAGAATATTAGATTATTCCCCTACACCCCCCATAACCTTAGGTCTAAGCACCCACAACAGATGACTTCCATACACTGAAAAGCTTAGGAGCAGTCCAGATCATTATGTCCACATCCTGCTCTGAATTTATAAAACAAATAGTTTCTTTTTTTTTCCCCCAGTGCTGCCATTAGTATTCCTTCAAACAAGGATCTGTCTCTGGTACATTAACGTGCCACGAGCTGTGGCATCTTGAAGCAGAGCTTTGCACAAAACATACCTGCAGTCTGACAGCCAGAGGATGCCAAACACAGCAGGAACAGAGAAAGCCCAACAGATTCATAGCCCTGCCTCAAGAAAGCCAAATGCTTAAAATTCAATGTTCAATGCAATTAATTTTTTAAAGGGAAACTCTCTGCATACTTTCCAAGAAATGAACTGTGTCAGCCACATAAATAGTTTTCCACTTCAAGGCAGAACTTGGAGCCCATCACATTTATGACATTGTGACAATTGTTCATTTATCCTAAGTGCAGTAAATCTTGCAGTACCAAACTCAGCCTTTTACACTTGTTTGATTTTTAATAACCCCGATGTGCCAACAGAGAGAGTCTGTACCAGAGGAAGAGGCCTAATGCTCTGTGTAGCTCCTCATAACTGACTGTTCTGTGCAATACCTGAAGTAAATCCATCCTGGGAGCAGGAAAAAGAACTGAAATTATGTTGGCAAATAAAGCTAAAATAAACCAACATAAAACCCCCCAAATAAACTGCAGTGTATTCCATTACATAAACTTAGTAACTACACTCCCACACATACGGGGAAAAACGAACATATGAACAAACTAATAGGATTATGCAAAAGAAGCTTCTAAGAATAGGCCCACAATTAATCTCTTTTGTTCTTGGGGCTTGCCTATAATCATTCTTCATGCACATAATGTAATTTGGGCAAAAACTAATTCTATGCAAAGGACATGTCTTACAACAACCCTCCAATGGTGAGGACTATTTTTCCTAATCTAGTTATGGCTCAGCAGATGGTACAGAGTCCACTTCTGAGCCAGGCTTAGCTTTGTTCCATGCTTTATTGACAAAAAAGGGGGCGACTTTTCTTTGGACCACCAAAGTGGTGGGTATGAACAGGTGAACTGGAACTGAGGAGAATTTTACAGAAAACCTTATGACATCTAAAAGTTATCATGATAATTACTCTGCTGTAATTAGCCTTACTAGATTCCTTAGTGTACTCCTCAACTATTTTCTTTTTCAGTAGTTATTGTGTCATCAAAAAAAAAAAAAAAGCTCTTTTACTGAATCAAGTAACATCTGTAGGATGAAACACTTGATCTGACAGCATTTGTGCATGCACACGTGTGTCTCATATAAAGCAACACATATTTTAAAATAAGTTTTCCTAGGTTTAAGAAATAGACAATCCTTGCAGAAAAAAAGAAATTAAAACATCCTAACAGTTTGCTTTACAAGTTTCCTGGAAGAACAACTATTTAAAATGAAAAAACAGGGAAATAAGAAAGGAAACTCTACAGAAATTCTACTCACCACATTAATAATTTTCTTTTAAAACACAATATTTAGTGAAAGTATTTTCCAGTTATGGAAAAAATCACATTTTTCAGCCCCTAAAACTAATTCAAACCTTCACACACAACTGAGAAAACACTCAGGAAGTGGTTCCCCCTTTCTTTCCCCGAGTTATTTATTCCAGTTATTCAATTAGGGAATGCCACTGCTGGAAGTTGAGACATT
Organism: Corvus brachyrhynchos; assembly: GCF_000691975.1. Classification (NCBI taxonomy): domain Eukaryota; kingdom Metazoa; phylum Chordata; class Aves; order Passeriformes; family Corvidae; genus Corvus; species Corvus brachyrhynchos. The sequence goes on from NW_008239762.1 coordinate 1,009,318, forward strand.
CTCTAGAATATATTCATTCTCCAGCTTCTTAAAATGCAATGTGCTACAGGTGATAACTGAGGCCAATATTCCTTTCATGTTCTCATAAGTATAATTAAGGCCTTTTGCCACACATGAAAAAAGTCTACAGCAGCTGTATCAAAAATGTCTCAAGCACCGTCACACATCAACCCCTCAATCCACAACCTTGCTCCTCATTCTCAAGCTCAGTACACAAGAAACGTACTTTTTGCTCTGTTTCAAGGGGATTAATTTTTTGCTGTGTATGGTGTTAGACCAGCCCCCTGCAGGTTCCATATTCAACTGATATCAGGGTACATAAAAAGCAGAATAATACAGCATTGCAAAAAAGCCCACTACTGGCTAATGTCTAATATTAGAAAAAAAAAAAAAAACAAACCAAGAACCTTAAACTTTTAAATGAAAAGAACAAAATGAATGAAATCTCAATATATTCTGAGCAGAATCAGTGAAGATTTTCTAAGTGCAATCTACAGGATGATGTGAAGAGATGGGTTCCTTGGTATTGATTTTTTATTTTAATTTATATTACTGCTACTACTACTACAAGCTTCAGCTTTAGTGTTGGGAGACATGAGTTAACATTAATGAACCCAGAGAGCTGCCTGGCTAACGCAGGAAGAGTCCAAGGCTGCTGCAGAGCCGCATACCCAAACCTTGGGGCAAAGGGACCTTGATTGTCTACACAAGCTTACTGAAAGCCAGAAGCTGCAGCAGTAAATGCATGTACCCATCGATCAAAATTGTAAACAGAAACTGTCCTGAGTGACAGCAGAAAGGAGGACTAATCACTGGCCAAACTGCAGGGAGGTGGCAGAGATGCAAGATGCTTCCACATTTTTTGTGTGAGTTTACAAAAGAACACCAACCAGAAGAAACTGAAGAAAGTTTGGAAAAATGAAGTGGGGAAGTAGCATTCTTAAGGGTAACAGGTAGTTAAACAACTGTTTTTCATGTGGAAGAATGAAAAAAAACCATCCTTCCTACCCCACAGCACACACAAATCCATGACAAAAGAGTAGCAGCAATGCCAGATAAGGATTCGTATTTCGCAATAAAATAGTAATGCTGTCATCACAAAAAAAGGGGAAACTGCATGGTAAATCCGAGGGGAAACTACATGGTAAACCCAAAGCCCGTGCACATGGAGCTTCCAAGGCATCATTTAAAAGAAAACTCTGTTTGCTCCAGAATCTATGTAGAAATCTTCCTGAGGAGATGTGCTCTATCATGAGGCAAGACCCTGTGCCTGGCAGCTGAATGGGTTTGTGACACTGTTCGTCTTGGTCTGTCCCCAGACTGCACTGGAGGCTGCTGGGCTGCAGACCTGTGTCACTCTGTTCATCTCAAACACACCAGTCAGCTGCAGTGACACAATTCAGGGTTTTTATACTACACATACCAGTGTGCACAATGTGACCTCAGGACAACAGGCAGTTATGGTTCAAAAACATCTCTGATTCACCACATATGCCTTCATTTCTCCATTATTCTTTATGGACTCTATTATAGACGTATCACTGCCCTTCTAGACTGTTACCTGCTTGCACAGTCTGGAAAAGCAAAGTCAGACAAAAGTTCTGCAGATTTAATAAGATTGCTGATAGTGTGTCATGAGCTTCAGTGACTCTGGGGATAAGATGTACTAAGAAATGCTATGTAATCTTCAATGTTCTGCAAGTAACCATGGCTTGGCATTAAAGTATATAAAAACTTGTCAAGACTCTGATATATTTAATATCTGCTTAGTGACATCTCATTTAGATAAAAGATTCATTAACCTCAAAATGCTATTGGTTTTTTTCATAGCAGCAGTATGATATGCAAGGCTGAGCTGGTGCTTGCTTAATAAACAGATTTTCAGAATCACTGGCTGAATGGATTCAGATCTCAGCAGCCTAAAATTTAGTACATCAAGGTATCAGAAAAACACAGAAATTCATTAAATGACTTTGCATACTGGAACCCCACAAAATATGACTGTAGCCTAATTTGAGGTTGTGTCTTCTCCCTAAAATAAAAGGGAGACACTAAATTAGAATGACTGGATTTTGTTCTACCAACCATCCTCAGAATAGGTCTTTGAGTATTGTGGGGAATATATTTGAAATGAGCCAAGTATTTTTCGGCAAGAATGAATATTAAGTACTGAGCAGGTGCAGTAGTTCATTTTCATAATGTTCTTGGTTATGCAGCTAATATAGCATTGCAAGTTTCATTACAAGGCAGAATAGATTCTAACAAATTTTGTTTTGACACTAACTGCCATTCAAATGAGCAAAAGTACCCTCATTTATTTTAATGAGAGCTGACATAAAAAACCACATGCAAATAAGACAATATTACATAAAGGCAAAAAAGTCAATCAAATCATGAAACATAAATAAAATGCTAAATATAGGGATTATATGGTCTCAGAGTCACAAAACTATTTAGGTTGGAAGAGACCTTAAAGCCATCTTGTTCCAATGCCCCTGACATGGGCAGGGACACTGTCCACTAGACCAGGTTGACCCAAGCCCTGTCCAGTGTGGCCTGAAACACTCCCAGGGATGGGAGTATTCACCACACTTAAACATTAAAGAACTGATAGTGAATAAACATAGTCAGCAAAGAAACAGAGACAATGTACACACACATCTGTTGTATTTACAGAGTGTGCTTGTAGTCTCAGCAAAAAGCTGCTGAAGAAGGGAAGGTGACAAACTTCCAGGTAACCAAAGCCAGCCCTGCCTCTCTGCGACTTTTGCTCAAGCAGCGTAATCTAAAAATCTGGAGGTTCTGGAATAACTTTTTCATCTTTCCCAATTTCTCCTTTAGCAATTCTATTATCAAAACCACTGCTCTGTACATACAACAAAACTCAGTATGTCACTGCTCTGGTCAGGAGCTGCAATGGATCATATTTTATGTTCCGCACTCATATTGTTTCCTCAATCATCCTTTACCCTTCAAATGTTGACTGAATCCCAAGCAAAGACGCCATGAGAAAGGAAATTTTCTTGTATTTTCTGCCAATCTATTTCCAAGCATTTGTACAATGTCATGTAAATAACCGCATCGTTGTATAAAACAGTGCAGCTGAAATGTTGTAATTAATTTTGATACCTGTAATCATAACCTGTAATTATCATGTAACTGGAGAACTATAATCAAGGAGCAAAGCCTAATTCCACATTTGATACATTTCACAGGAAGAGCTCTGTGGTTACTCATCTAAATAGGAGAAAAAGCTACAAAAAGATTAGCTGTAAAAGTGCACTTTTAAAAGTCATTATAATTAGAGATGCTCAACAAAACACAACTGAACAAAAACAGAAAGGAGAGGAAAAAAAATTGTTTTGCTGGCCTTCAGGGAAATATCAAGCTTTTGACATTTCCACACCTCTTAACTATAATTGTGATATAACTACATAAAATGCATTACAGACATTACAGAGCCATCATTCTTAAACCCATATGCATTTGGCTGCCTGAACTGCACTGACTCCCCAGCAGTAAAGTGGAATTTGTTATTATTTATAAATCAATCAAGCCAACTGTTGAGGCTATAGTAATATTTGCTTGGAATATCACAGCCATATTTTGACAACAAAGACTAATAAAGAAAAGCCTCTGTAAGAGAGGAAAAACATAATACTTAATAATAAATTACATTAAAAGATTGAATAAAATCATTTGCACTTATTTTTTCACACCCACACATTTGCAAGCACAGAAACACCTGCACTGAAGTGGTCTGCCGATTATAGCTGTCCTGGCATGAAGCAGAGGAGACACCAGCTCACAGTGTTTCCTGTCTCCAGGGCTGTCGTTACAAAGGAGAGGCTATGGTTCCACATTTTCATATATTTATGTCTTCTGTCCCTTTATTTGGATGTCTCATGGTTGCAGTCCTGTTCTTTATCTTCCCTTCATCCATTCCTAACAGCTTCTATCTGTACATTATTTTGCTCTGTCCATCTCAGCATCTTGAAAACCTTTATGCCACTGTGCTGGGATTTTGCTGCTCTATGTGCCATTGAACATTGCCTCATTTACCATGTTCCCTTTCTGGTGCTTCCACAGCCTTTTCCTCCTCTTCATATTTTACTCATACAAATCTCACAATCTGTATTACAAATTTCTGCTACAATGCGTCTTCATAGGAGTCCAAAACTCAAACTCTGGAAAACACTGCTCCCCTCCAGATTAGGTAGTTCCTATCTGCAGAACTAGATCAAAGAAAGACTGAACTCTATCCATCCACAGGACTTGAGACTCCAAAATCATCTGCATGCTTTTAATTACACAAGTTACAGAGTGATTTGTTGGGTTTTTCTTAAAAGTTCACAAAACAGAACAACAGTGAAAGAAAACCCACAGATGTAACCAAGGTCACTCCTACACAAAAGAGAACTCAATTTGTTCCAGCACTTGGGTGATTTGTGCTATAATGAACTTTGCCATTATTCTCTTGTTCTGTGATGGTATAATTACCTTTAGGGATTTTCATGCAAAACTGGCATTTTATCTGGTGAATAATTTACAGGTTGGCAAAGTTTAAATACATATAAATGGCACACTTACCATTAATGTCAGATAGACAAAGGAGAACAAGTAGGATCCCAAGGAGGTGCCATGCTGCTGTTTCATCGCCTCATGCAGGCAAGATTAGCAGGGCCTCTCAATGCACTCGCCTACATTTTCCAAATAGCTGATCTCATACAAATCAGGCAGACTGATTTTAAAAACACGAACGAGAAAACTCCGTGGATACCACATACAATGCCCTGTGCAGTACCTTCCCAGCGAGCATGGAAGAAGCCAATCAAAGCTGACGTGTTGATACTTATCAAAATGGATAAGATCAAGTATGAGATGATCTTGTTCACAAAGATGAGTTGACTGAAAATAATTTGTACAAGTTTCAGCTATTACAAACTGTCCTTAAAAAAATAAAACTTACAAAAAAGTACAAGATATGCTTTAGCTATGATAAATCCCACTAAAATACCACTTGGTCTAAAATGTGTGAAGTCCATGGATTTGATCTATTCTATACATCAATCGTGGACAATCTAGTACCCCCTTCTTGCCTTAAAAACACTCAAATCTCTAGTACACACTGTCACCCTCAAAAAACATAAAAGATGTTTTTAAATTGCAGCCAACTGAACCTAGTAAAAACCAAGTAAGCGGATTAAGGCCAAAGCAACCTTTACATCAATCCCACTTCATACATGTCCGGGGAACCTGCTGGATTGATACAGGAAACAGTTAATTATTATGACAGCTACAGACTGAAGACAGATATAACTTTTTAGGAGTTCCCGCTATGTACCCATTTCTTCTAGGTAATCCAGCCCACAACGTAGTGAAAAGATTGCCATTACATCCAAAGGAGGGATTAAACTACAGCAAATTTTCAATAACATGCTGCCTGGAATGCTAATTATGACACTCCTTTCATGAATATTTAATTTTTTGTTGGGTCTTATGTCCTTGAGCTAAAGCCCATAACTTCTATCAATATTAATGCCAATTGTGCATTCAGATCCACAGAGATAGAGAAGTTACCCAGACATCTGAATACACCCAGTCTTGTTTAACTATATTGATTTTCAACTTCATTTCTAGCTGGTTCTGTATGACAAGGATACGAAAACCACACAACTTTTCAGCCCTTTTTAAATGGCACAGATGATGATGATCACAGCAGACCTCATCAGCATCTAATACCAGGTAAAAGGTTAGTGAGTTTGAAAACACTGATTAACTACTGTTATTAAAAGGGGAGGAAAAGCTAGAGAATCTTCAGTTTGAAAATCTAAAATCCACATCTGAAAGACTATCATAACTGCCCTGCTTAATTTCATCTCAAAGAGATGCTTTTGTTGAGTAACAGACTTTTGAGGATACAACTTTCTGTCCCATAAGTAACTCAAACCATGCATCTGCAAGTTTGGAATTAAAAAAAAAAAAAAATATATATATATATATACATATATACATATATACATATATACATATATATATATATAATCAGAGAGAAGCAGTTGGAAATTATTAACTAGAAATGATGGGTCACACTTTAGTATCTGTCAAAGTTTGAGGACAAAATTCTATGACTTGGGAATACTACTTACTCCTACATTGGTACATGATAACAAATACATCCGGGGGAAAAAAAGCTGCTCCATTGCAGTCAATGGGAAAAAATGCTGTCAAGTATTAGGTGAAGAAGGATTTTATCCATTGAGTGTTTTTTCAAATCAGAATCTGTACAGAAGTTTCTGGGTCTAAAGAAGTTTTGAACCTATGCTAAGCAGTTTTGAGGTATGTTGGCAAAGGGAAAAAACATTCATGTTGTTAATAAAAATGCTATTTTATCAAACCTCTGTTCACCCGTAGGTTTCTCCTCTTTTCCCATTTCAAATTAAATTAGTGTATTTTTGTAGGTCCCATCATCCGCTCAAATCTGTTTGCATGGACTCTTCAGGCTCACTCACATATTTCAGCAGGGTACAATGAAATCACCTAATAATCACATCCGTTTGAAGAAGGTGTTTTTAGCCAAATGAATTGCAAAGACAGACATCCTGTGAACATTCACACCCCAAGCAGGACCCCAGCTCTTTGTCCAGCAGCACAGCCTGAGCCGTTCAGGCCAGGCTCTCCCCATCCACTCACACCAAAACTCCAAGCCATGACTTTCACTGCACAGCTCCTCTGCCAGTTCTCCCTTCCCTTCCAGCTGCCAAGCTTTCCAGAACTTCCCCGGGGTATTTCAGTTTGTAAAAAATGCCACCTCTGGATGCTGAGTTACAGACATTAAATTTAGCAACTTCTCTCTGATTATGTCAGTATAAGATGCTTTTCTCAAAAATGCATTAGAAAAGCTTTGAGGAAAAATTACATCCATTCCAACCTGTTTGTAGGACAAAAAGAAAAATTTTCACTTTCATGTCAAAAATTTTATTTCTGGTTAACTTTGTTAAGATTTGCAAAGCAGTAAGAAACCAAAGCAAAGGGTAGAGTTTCTTTCTTTTTCTTTTAAAAATTATTTTTTCCCCCAAAGCTATTTTCCATTATGTAATTTCAAAAGAAACACTCTCAAACCCACATTGTTGATGAAATTCTAAAAGTGTCACTTTGATTTGAAAAACAAAAAGTCTAACTGAAATAACCCAATGTTTGCAGATCTCTGGTACTGGGATTTGCTAGTCTGAGTAAGTTATTATAAGATATCACACTGTGCCTATATCAAGCCCTTCATATTCCTTTCTGCAGTTCAAAGGTTTTGTTACTTGTCTGCAGCACAAAAATCAGTGCTTTTTCAAGTGAAATTACCTCAGAATGACATAATGAGCATAAATAGCAGCTTAAAATTCAGAGGCTAAAATTCTATCAGCATAGTTTTTACATTTCTCTGTCAAAAATATCTATTTTCTATAAAATTTACCATGGATACCTAATTTTATCTTGTATAAAATGCAAACATATTTCAAACACCACAACTGATCAACAATTTTATTTTGCATGTGGAAGATCTTGAGAAGCCACATTTTCACATTTTCTAAAAGCTCTGCTTAGGTTGAGGTCACTTTGCCCGATATTTAAATGGAGCAGCAGATTTTTAATGCTTCTTGAAAGAAAGGCAATGGCAAAAATCCATCATTGTTCAGTAACCTCCCCAGTGTCAGGATACTTTGATGCATCACCACGACAGCTTAAAGACAAGCCCATGAAAATTATGCAAAAAGTAATATTTAAGAGGTACTACACAATTCATGTGCCCCTCTGCGAAACAGAGAAAATGCCTCCTCCAACCTCACAGTTTAGTTTGTTTTGTCCTAATAAATAAATAAATAAATAAATAAAGAAGATAATTAGTTTATTGCTGACAGTTACTTTTCACCAGAAACTGATGTGCCACTGCTGCGGAGAAGCACAAAAGACAGACCATCAAAAGGCCTGAATGAGCATCATCCTCTGTTAAATCAAAGACTTCAGAAGAGCTCTGGGAATTATCTATCTCAGTATTAATTAAGATTTGCCAACGTACAAAGCAAAACACTGGCAAGAATGGTGCAGAATATCGCCAGAGTACAACATAAAGCAACAGTTCCAGATCCACGCAGCTATACTGCACAGCAAAGTCCCACATCTACATTTTTCTGTTCTTGCCACCATTTCACTTTTCACATATTAAATATTCACAGCTTAATCTAAAATTGTCACTTCATTAAAGCTCAGAATCAGGCTCTCTTATTTCAGAAAAACAAGGTTTTAACCAAACACTCCAAGTAGTGAACAACAACAGGACCATATTCTCAGCACATAAAGTAATTGCAGAATCACCAGCCTGAGCTATTTTAGATTAAAACTGAGGTTTTTTTCAAAAGGAAATAACAAGTATGACTTTTAAATACCAGATTTTGACATTAAGTTCAGAGTGTCAGAGCTTAATCTCAAAATGTACAAGTTTCATCAAAAAAAAGCCAGTAAGACATTATTAACTATTCCTCCCCACCTTTTCATTAAATGAGGAAGAAAAACAAGTCAAAACAAAACCAAATCAACAAAGGGGCAAAAAACTCTACTTGATCCCTAAATCTGCCATCAGTACTTTCCTTCTCCTGGACTGGGCTATGTTATTCTTCAGAGAGGTTGAAAACGGGATTTGGAATGGAAAATTTACCTCAGGTACTGAAGGCTGGAAAGCACATAATTGCAACAGCAGCATGAAATTCATCCTTTACTCTGGCTTGAAGTGCTATTTGCCTTGCTGGTTTATAGTGTTTGTGCTCAAAGCTCGTTCTTTGCACACAAAAAGGCTTCGACGTTTACATTGAAAACATCGTAGCAAGTAAATCTCAGGCTAAGAAGAGTAGGGAAGCTGAAAAGCACATTCTTAGTTGCTGAATTCTTGAGGATTTTCTAGAAATTATTCCAAACCTGATGTGGTAAATGATAAAACTAGGAGAAGAGAGTATTAACTCAGGAAAGTTCAACTGTTGTGTGCTGAGCTGCTGAGGCTGCACCAGGCTGCCAACTCACGAGGGTTCCAGGGGTTCCCAGCCCCAGAGAGGAAAGGAGATCCAGCAGCTTTCAAGGTGGCCTCATTACCTCCAGAAAAATACATGTAAAAAGAGCCTGCATATAGCTGGTTACAAATCCTGTAACCTCTCCATTACACATCTTTTTGTATAAAGAACTTCCTATTCTAATGCAATGGAAACCAGCCCTGGGTTTGGAGCTGGGAGAGCTGGGTTGGAAATCAGAGTGGAACAGCACAACCACTGCTCCTCACTTTTCTCCCGGTCCAACACCCCAGCACATGAAAGGCTGTGTAAGAGCTTGATTTTGCACTACAGCATGATCCACTAATGTCCTCACTGCCACAGCTCGGCTGATCTCCACATAGCTCCACTTCTTCTGCTGCCAAAAGGGCCCTCACACTTGCAGAAGGGATTTTTTCTAATTAGCACTTCTCTGCCTTGTTAACATACAAAGAGCACTATGGCATATGTTTGCCAGCCAAAACAAATGCAGTGATAGAACTTGTAAGATCCTGACACCGCGATGTCTTGTCGCTTATTGCAATGCATAAAGGGTTTTATGTGTGTATGTTGTAGAAACTAGAGGAAGAGAGGGAACACGTACACACACAATGAGAAAAAGGAAAAGAAATGCCTCCTAACTGTTATATCAAAAACATTTCTGCTAAAACATCTGTTAAATTAGAAAGTGGACTGTTTGTCTGAACACCAGAATCAAAATTACATCTAGCACAAGACAAAGCTTTTGTAGATGCAAGGGCAAGAACAACTCTTATTTATTTTTAGAGACAAATGCCACTCTGATCCACCTAATAGTGACAGGAACTTGGCTGGGAAGATAGAAACCAAAATGAAGTACGGCCTTTGTGAAAATGGATGACTAAATTTCTATTGATTTCCTTCTACTTCCTAAGGAATCAAATTGCTGTAAGACTCAGTTTGGAGCTCACAGGTTTTTGCTCAGTAGGTTTAACCTCGACTTGGTAACCTCTGTGACACATCTGTTTCAATTTATTATATTCAAGCCTATGGAATTTATACTTCCTTCGTGTCCTCATAGTGATTTGATTTTCTCTGGCTACAAGGAGGATCATTAGGCTTAACGCAGGGCATCAGGACTCACACAGATTTGTATGAGAATGTAATGCAAAGTGATATTAGGTGTTAAAAAAAACCACAGCTGGAGCACAGGGGGCTGTAGACAAAATCAAAAATAGAACTGAATATTCTTCTAAAAGAGAAAATAACAGCAGGACTCAAAGAATGTAACACTAGTTCTGTTCTGCTTTCTAAAAATAACCCTAAATATGGCAATAAATAAATAAATTAGAGGCCATAGCTGAGAATACAGGTTGAATGCACGGCAAGTCTGTTAATCAAGACTGAGAGGAAGAAGGCTTAGCCTAAAGGGGATACTGAAGACATTCATCAATGGGATTTCTGTTTATACTAACTATGGACCCGTGTTTGCTACAGTGTTAAACAAGCATACTCATAGGGACCTGGATCTCTGCAATCCTGCAGTTCCAGTCTAGTCTGTTACTGCCTTGAAGGGTTTGAGCATTGCCAAAACCATGTCTGCTTAGACTTGGAATTTTTTAACAGATTAGTCTAGTCTATTAATTTAGGCATAGGTTGTGCAGCGAATTTCAAAAAGTTGTGAGTTTTATACCGTTTTCCTAACCAAAGCCCAGCTACCTGCTCTTTTTACCTAAATCCTTCTTGGACTTTTAGAAAACAGACATACTACTCCACCAGGCTGGAGGAAGCCTTTTTCCATGTCACAACTGACTGCTTTGTCTCATAGAGCCAAATCATCCTGAACACACGCTTTGCAGTCATTTTGCACAATCTCCTGTACATTTTAATACCTTTAGATGAGTTCTGCATACATCAGTTACACTGACTACTGCTTTGCTGGCAATCATTCGCCTACTAGAGGAACAGTGAGATCCTGCCAAGCGAGGTAAAACCTAAGGAACAGGTCAGAGATAACAAAAAATTAAAATAAAGATCACTGTATATTCATGGAAGCCCTTGCTCCTGTACAGACCTACCATTAAGGAATGCTCTCCAGTGGAATAAGCAATAGGCAGTCATATCCAAAAGAAGGATTACAAACAAGATAAAACTTGGTCAGACTGTACTATTTAAACAAATAAATAAAGGGAGATTACACCAAACTCCCCAACTTTTACTGTTACTCCTTCTAGCAGCATGAAGAGTTTGTGACATCTTTTTAATGTGTTAGTAGAGGATTTCCAGGCAAAGGGAATATAGAACTTCTCACATATAGAAAGGATTATATAGTCAAACTATTGAAATGACACTCAGTAATTCTAACATTTTAGACTTCAAACTGTTTCAATAATCCTTAATGTTTCTGTTTCTCACTTCTTTACCTGTAAAACTTGAGGATTTTTTCAACCACAGCACGGTGATACCTTAAATTATTGCCTATCGCATGTGCAGACACTATGCAGGTGTAAACATAAAATATTAAAACTAGGAAGAAGGAACATAGTGCAGTGGTTCTGTAAGCTCTTTGTGCCAGAATGGTCTTCTGGAGCCAAACAGAGTTGATTGACACGTTAAATATGTTTGTTTGTGATCTCTTATGTAGGTGTACACACTTATATTTGGTGTATGTGCATGAATAGATCCCCTGCACAACAGCACAAATGGGACAGACCTCAGTGTTGCACTGGGGCCCAGATGGGAAAATTCAGGTCAAATTCTCTGTTACCAGATCATATCTACTAGTTTGAAAGTATTGAAAAGCATTCTCAGAGAACCTGAAATTACACTCTGTGATACATGTAATTATTACATCACACAGATAATTGTGTTGGGAGGAGGGGACATGGCTTTTTTTTTTTTTTTTTTTTTTTTCACTAAAAGTTCATGGCCACAAAATAAACAGCTATGTGTCTCATGTTCTGCTTACCTTAACCGGTCTCATTTATGAAACTGAACTTAGAACATCAATTCAGAGGCTTTTTCAAATAATTTCAAGAATTAAATCCCCGCCTTTTCCCTTCTATCCTTGACATATGTACCTTTCTACAAACAACATCATCCTATTTTCTGTTAATAGTGAAAGGCAAATCTCCTGAGGATCATGAGTACTCAGCACATCTTAATGCTGATTCCAAAATTAAAAGCCAGAGGGGCTTCTTTTCCCTCTCTCTGAGGTCTTCCAGCAAATTATTGATTGTTGCTGATCTTCCATTAATATATTTCTTTCTTACAGCCTGAGTGATTGCGTTAAAGTGCTTAGTAACTCTCTAATCGTGTGCATCTCCTGGGGCTGAAAATAGCTTTGGTTTTAAAAGTAATTTGTTTCAAATGAGGCCTTATCCATCCTAATATGAGGGTCAGGGGCTCGGGGGGGGGAAAAGGAAAAAAATCTCCAGGATCTTACTCGGAAGATCCTAAATTCTAAGCTGTTTTAGGTCTGACAGAATAATAACTCAAATTTGTATCTTCTGAAAATCACCTACCAGTTATAACCACCTATGAATACCTACTGCTACAAAACTGAGTGGTTTAGAATATTCCTTTTAACAAAATATAATACTAGGAAAAAAAAAGTTAATAGTTTCCAATCTTCAGCAACCTTAAAGTCAGACACAAAGTATGAAAAAAATTGAGCCACAATACTCAATTTTTTCCATAAGTATTGCAGCAGCAGTTTAGCCTCATCCTGGAAGCCGAGCTAAGCTGAATGATGCTGAGGATTTTTCCTTCACCTGAGCTACCCTTCTAGGCAGAGGCCTCACTTTGCTGCCATCAGCACAACTTGTTTCAACTACTTCAGTGTACAGATCAAGCCCAGACCCTTTACAGTTAAATCTAAGTCATGATAACAAACCATAATACTGTAAGAATCCCACAAGATAGTCTGGCACAACACAGCTGCATCTACTGAGGAGACACTGGGGCTGCACCTTTTGGTCATGCAGGTTGCCAGTATCCAGCCACTCCTTTCAGAATTTTTAAAGGGTATTAAGACAGGCAAAGGAAGCACAGAAAAATATATACATTGAATTTTTGATTGGCTTTAGTGCAAAAGCTTTCAGGTTAAGCTGCAATTAAAGTACCAATCAAACCCCAAAGAGATGGTGAGCTCAATATCCCAAATGATTTGGATGACCAAATGCTTTCACTTCCAGTAATAAGACTTTCTGTTGCTTGGCTTGGATTTGTTCAAAAGCCATCAGTATTTTCAAGGTCTGTGGAAAGTCCTGGTACTCCCACTCATAACCACAAGCAGGGACCATCCTGTGCAGCAAAGCCAGAGGACCAATATTGAAGGAAGGGGGCTTAGTCCACCCACATAAACCCCATACATTATGTATAGAAATACAGAGGACCTTCTGTAGGTTGTTCAAGAGCTTGCAATATGGTCATGTGAAAGAGCGGAAGTTTTAAGATCTTTGCATCTGCTGGACTGCAGTCCATATTCTGTGCTGAGCAGTCTGTTACAAGTAGAATTCAGCTCAGACATGAATTTCCACAGAGAACATTTACTTATTTATTTTAAAGCTCTCTTCTTCCCCATAATGAAATCAGACTGATATTTGAACTGCAGAATAATACCTCCATGGCAGGCTTCCCACTGTGTCCTACACCTGGAACTTTTTCTGTGATCTCTAAACCAAGTCTGGAAAATAAGGATTTGGGTGTAAAGTTTGGGACCTACATGGCAACACACGTACCTGATGTCTAAGAGGGGAAAAAAGAGGACAAAAAACATGCAGAAGTTGGTCACTACTGGTTCAAATAGAGCTCTCTCTTACGATCAAACACTTTCTTAAATCAGGGCTCAAAGCAGCCACCATGAACACTGTGGTGAGGAAGTAGGCAAAGCTTTCTGCTGGTATTTATTGAACTTGTCTGGCAGAAGATGGCAGTTAAGATAAAAATAAGAATCTATTAGCTAAACTTGGCAGCTTTTCCACTCTCTGCAGCACTCAGCACCATTCAGGTAACAGACAGGTTCTGGCCTTGTATCAGCAGAACAAAGTGGATCCGATAATTCACCTCTCACACCAAAAAAATTGCACCTGCTGAGACTTTGCAGAAGTATCAAAGGAAGCAAAATAATTCCCTTTGCAATATACTCAACTCAGATTATGTTTGCTACAAATTGTAAGATTCCATCTCAGACTTACAGATTTTTGGCTATTTCTTCCAAGATCATATGTGACATCTATTCAGCACCATAAAGTGGTTTGTTGGTGCGGGGAGAAAAGGGGCCACAGGTCTCCACAAGAGTCACTGAAGATAAAAAGAGGTTATACAAGTGCTTTGACTGAGTGGGTCTGTCAGAGAAACTGCTTTCCCCTCCTAAGAGGATGTGTTCCCTGTAGAAATAGGGCAAACAATGTGACTAGTTCTCTTGGCTTCTCCAGGGAATACACTGTAACTTCCAATATGCAAAATTTAATAGGTTGGTAAAATTTCTATCTTTCCACCCCCTGATCTGTTAAACTACAGGGTTTGTTAGATCTAAGAAGAGGTCTGATCTCTACAGCAAGCAGAACAAAACTGCAGCTTAGCAGAGTTTTCTTAGCAGTAATCTTAAGCTTTTCCAGGTAGACTTTACCTTGAATCCAATCCCTGAAACCACACTTCAGGGTATTCAAGCTGCTTGAAAACCAGATTAAGACCCAAAGAAGTGGTAGTCCCCACCATGAAAATAGTTTCCTTTCAGAAGCTCTGATGCTCTGGATCTGAAAGTTTTGATTCAGTTCTCTCCCCGAGATACTCAGTATCTGAAAAAGACAAGAGAGTTTTTAACACCCACTATGTTGTGCCAATAACTGTTAATTTTTTTAATGAAACCTGCTTGTCCTAATACAATAAAGTGAAACACATTCTTGTCTTTTTCCTTTGTATCACCACTGTATCCAGGGAGCTTGCTGCTAAGTGAAGCTAGTGGAAGTTTCTTTTCTTCTTGCAGGAAGGGTAAAAACAAAGTTATTAAATAAAATTTTTAAAAAATATTAAATACGTTGCACAAGCTCCATTCCTCTCTAAAACCTGTGTGTAATATTGCAGAGTAGCTTTTAGTTAGCTTCACCTTTTTTTATACTTCTGAAGTCAATTAAATTCTATGCATACTCTATCTATCAGACTATGTGATACATTTTTTACCAACATTATATTAAGAAGCAGATGTTTTAGATGTTATTGCCATCCAGAGGAAGATGCCTTAAGAACACGTTGTGTGTGTATTGATGTACTTCCCATGTAACAGAAAACAGGGCTGTAACACTTAGGCTATTTCAAAATAAAACTTCTAATTCAACATAAAGCAATTAAGTGGAGCATATTGAATCTACAAGCAGCAGGTTAAGTGCACAGGTTAATTTATTCATGTTATTTATATGGCAGCTCTGTACCACTCCCCATTGCCGGGGCACAAACCTGCCAACTCACTGCCAGAGCATCTCAGCCTTCCAGCCTCATCTGATCCATGCAGCTCTCATCTGCCACCACAAACACGAGATCACTGAAAATGAAATGTTCCACTTCATTTGACCTTCTCTTGTAGAAAGATATTAAACATGTATAAAAATTGTACATTTTCTTTCATTGATTTCAGAATGTATTCAACTGAAAGCAGCAGAACATGCATTTCAAGAGCTGTCAGACACTCAATTTACTGCTGTTCTGGGCACTAAAATGCACAGGGCTCAGAGAACATAAAAAACAAAGCTACAGATACATGCTCAGAATACAGAGGATCCCAAAGATAATTCGACTACTTGCCAGCAGGTTTCTCAAGCCTCAATTATTTGCACATTTGCTATGCAATACTTAGAGACAGTATATTCACTGCTCTTTGTCTCTCCTTTTAGTATTAAGTTTTAATTAATTGCAGTTAGATCTGCATATATGTGTATGTGCATTGCCATGAATGTATATGTTTTTTATGAACACACCTAACCAATAATTCAGGCTTTTCTTCTACACATTTACAAACAGGCCTAAAGGCAGACATGATCTTCTGATCTATCAACTGGTCTACTCCCCCTTTTAAAATCATCTATTTTTGATTAAAATGTGACAAACCTTATCCTGTACAAGCAGACATTTGGGCTTTGCAGATGACCTTCCTAGAGAGAGGGAAAACAGCAGGAAAGGGCATGGAAATATTCTACATGCACCTTGTGTTTATTAGCATAGTAAATACTAGTCTTGGCTTGGGACAGATACAGTCAAATGGTATGTCTTTCACCTCCCTGAGAGTCTAGCTCTGCGCCTAACTCTGTCAACTAAATTAACTCAGATCAGAGAACCAGGCAGATGACATATTCCTGACAGAAAAGAAAAAAAAAGGGGCAAACATGGAATAAAAATAAAGCTCATAAAGATCTCACATGAAACAGAAGCCTCCACAGCCTCACATGCTTCTGAAATGGTGCAAAGAGCTCTATTGAGGTTATTTTAGTATTCTGAAAGAATTTTTCATGTCTTCCAGTGAGGTATCAACTATATTAGCAGGCATAAAACTTCAATTTCTCACATCTGAGACTCCAGGCTCACTGCCTGTGGCCTTCCTTCTGCAAGATAAGCTTTTACTCAGCAGGCTCCTGGTTGCCAACAGGGGTATGTCCTGGAAAAGTTCCTAAAAGAGCTGCACCATATAAGAGAAGGCAGCCACTTTTCTTGTAAAAAAGACATTTATGGACTTGTAGATTACTTTTTTATTTTTTGCATATAAAACAGTGGTATGTTACACACTATAAAGTGACAATTGATTAAGCAAAACAAACACCCTCCAAGAAGTCCATGCTTATTCCCACTTGGATTTACTTTGCTCTGGAGCTACAAGTAGCTGGAGTTTCTTGGAATGTTTAAAGGCACTTATTTCTTCCTAACAGGGGCCCAGAAACAAGCCTTTAGGAATTTTAAAGGAGTTGCCAGTCTGTTTTGGAGAACCCTCAGTATCTGCCTTTCTTAACAGTTCATCAGATTTCCTGTGGCAGAAGTACTTAAAGAGTTCAGTTTCCCCTGAAATGTAATTCATGTTTAAGTGCACAAACACTGGCTTTAGTCCAGATGAGGCCACTGAGTGGTTTCAATAATCACATGGCACAGGGACTACTTAATGTCACCAGATACTCTTCCCTGCTTTCAGACTAGGCTCTGGTCTTTTTATTAGCCATATGGGCCAATTACTGGTTGGTTGGTCTCATTATTTAAATTTTTCATGAAGAAAAAAATTCTATTATTCCATTCAAATCAGTATTTACCATTAAGTTTACCATTAACTTAATCTGTAAAGACAGGCTTCAGATAAAATTAGAAATCCTGAATTATTCATGGTGAGGTCTACTAATTTTACACTATTATTTCTTATGTGAAACTTCAGTGTGTCAAACCAAAAGGGTTGGTGGTTTGTTTTTTTTCTGGCAGGGAATAAATGCTTCAAAACACTCCCCAGAGAACAAAATGTAGCTGTCACATTGAAGATAATGCATTTAATCTCTTTGTTACATTGCAGCAACTTCAGTAAGCTTTATTGTACTGTGTTTCTTTATAGCAACCCTGCAAAAAATTCATTTACTAAGTAAGCAGTATGATGATCTGTACATTTCTACGCACTTAACAATTAGATTAGTGCTTTCAGAATACTCAAAAGCAGCAGTAAATTCTTTTCAAAAAAGCTGGCAACAAAGGAAGCATGTCAGTCATTCCTCAAAGCAAGGATGCCAGTTACTTTCTAATCTCCACTGATTTAGGTAAATTTGGATGCAAATTACATATGATTTTTAGCCTTCTATTGTAAATCTTGCTCTACTCAAGACCTATTATACAGGTATTTCATCTTAATTTATTTTGATGCCTATAGCGGAACATATCCTAGCACCAACACAAAATCATTAAAAACACTGACCATGACTAAAATGTGTTCCAATTTTCAAAAAATTCTTTGAAAAACGCACCTGGAGCAAAGAAACTAATTACATGTATAAATCTGGCTGTAACATGAGAATCAAGAAAACAACTCTTTACTCTCTCATGCTAAAGCAGCTCCTGCAAACTCCATTTACTGCACACTAATAGTGAATAGCAAAGTGTCTTCCCAGCACACTCCACTGTCCCAGGATCAAAGTGCCAATCCCACACAGCCTCTGGAAGGATTTGGCCTCTATCTATCTGGCAGAACCATACAGATATGGATCATTAAAAGTTTCCTTGCTAAAAGTGCAGAATGCTCTTTAAACCATCAAAAAAATGATCCCTCAATATACATTAGAGCCTAGGGAATATCAGTGCTCTGTCATTTTATTTATTATTACTTCTTTTGTCCTTTCCAAAAGGGCACAATTCTAACAAATATTTAATTCACAGACCACAACAGCCTATGCAACACTGAGTACATGTTACAGAATGCTTTCTGTATCAGAAGCACAAAGGCAGCTACCATGAGAATAAAGGATATTTTCTCCTGCTTTGTGTAGAGGAGTATAAAGTTACACAGGTTTTTCTGCTACTTCTGCTTTTTGGTCATGTCTGCTGCTAAAATTGTCTGTTGTCGATTAAGCAAGGCCAAAACAATCTTGTATGGAGTCTGAGACTGCAGTAACAAACAGAGTAATCCAGGACTTTATAAACTGCATTTTATTTAATGCTGGAGGGGATTATCTGGTATGAAATGTTACAATGTAAGACGAGACTGACCAGAGCCAGTTGTTGTCACAACCATGTATATAAGACGTCCATGCCGAACCAGTACCAACTCAACCAGTAGTTGAAAACTGACAAATAATTAACAAATAGAATTGCAGAGGGGAAGAATACGGATTCAATCTGGAAAAAAAATACCAAAAAAATATGTATTAAATAAACAGCCTAAGACTATTTTTCTAGCTCACAGTAAGGAAACTAGCAAGGTAACTGAACACATTTAAATACATTCACAAACTGGTTTTGCTAATAAAATTTTCAGAAAGTGTACATGGCTCGTCTTGGAAAAGACTGCTTAGAAAGTTGGGTTTTGTAATAGTCCCATGAGGATGGGATACTAAGAGTTTTGGTGTGCATTGGAAAGAAGCAAATTTAGAATTCAGAGACCTTGAAATGCTTCATGGCTTCTTCTCCATCTATAGGTCCTCAATTAAAGACAGATGTTAAACATATGCTTCAGTCTATTTCAATTTAGGATGCCAGTGAAACATGAGCTCAAGGCTTATATTGTGCACAGGGATCACTGTAGAAGTGGGGAATTTAGTAATAAGTAATACTTAACTCTTAAGTAGCAGCTTGGATTAGTAATATGAAAGTGTTTAATGTAGGAAATCACTACCATTAGCTTCATTTTAACAGATGAAAGAGCTGCGACATAGAAATGAGTGATTTGTCTCCAGACATACAAAAGGCCAATAAAAAAAGAATCTAGGGAAAAATCCTATATTACCTGATTCTCAGTTCAGACTTACAGTCTCTCCAGCCATCTAATACAACTCTCCCAATGGCTATATTTAACAGAAAAAATAACAGCACTATGTCAATACAGACACTGCAAACCATCAGAGGGAAATGGCTATGAGACCTTCACATATGCTGTAACACAAATCTGCAGTAAATCTACCCTAACACGCCAAACAGGTGCAACCATTGATTACTTTTTCTAGAGAAATAGAACCTGAACCTGTCAGAAAGTTGGTAGCCCATATTGACTTGAGATGTCTACCTTCATTACACCCACGATTTTGGAACAGTTTCTGAATAACTTACATATCTATTTTTCTAACCTGACACAGTTTCCCCAGAGATGTTAAACCAGACATTTGCAAGACATTTTTGACAAAATGCATTTCCAAGAGTTTCCTCTGTTCTCACTGACTTCTTGCCCAACTTCAAAAAATCCCATGCAGACTTATTTGGCTTATTATAGATGCATGAATGAGAGACTGCCAGAAAAAGCAATGGTGCCCAGTACTTGTCATACAACACAGAAGTATCATCAGCAGGTCCTGAAAAAAGGCCAGGACTGACAACTCTTTAATTTCAGCCTTCCTCAAAGACTCATCCTTGTGTGCCATCTCCATTGCCTCTGCCTTCAGGTTCAAACTAACTCTTAAACAAGCTAAATGAAATAACCTCCCGTGTTGGCAGCACAATGTACACAAGACACACATCTGTTACCAAAACTGTGATGTTCCCTTACTGCTTAAGCAGTTGTCAAAACTTATCACTGTCTCTGCTATTTCACTGCTGCAAGATTTACTTAACATTAAAAAGATGAAGCACAGGACTCACAGCAGCCAGTAAAACAGGTTTAACAATACCAGCATTTGTTCACTACCCCCAAAAATTTCAGAGAATTTCAGACATCAATAGAACAAAGCTGTTTTAACAGACACAGTTGACCATTAGACAGAGTATTTATATTCTGTACCTGAGCAGCCCGGGGGACAGTATTTTTCCAACTGATATTTTACTATAAACCTGAAAACAGCATGTTAACAAGGCCATGCTAATGTTCCTGTTTGGAAAAAATCAGATCCTCAGAGTTTCATTACTTATTTTGTAATTATTTTAACTATTCCCTCAACAAAGAGTATTTTTGCTTACTTCTTCAGATTTCAGAGTTTATGTACAGAATTGCCTTTTAACAGCCTCTCTGTGGGCTCCCACAACCTTAATTCATTTGAAACCCATATAAACCTCTATGCCATCTGGTAACTTTTTGCAATCTAATTATCCTGATAAATGCATGCACAATATTAGACATTTTCCATTACAGGGGTGACTAATGTTGCTTCTCTATTTACAAATCTGCCTGCAGATTTCTGTTACAGGCCCATTTGAGGAGGCTAACAGACTTGTTCATTTAAATTTATATCTTACTTGATGCCAAGGTTTTTAGCCAAGAATTACTTGAATTACAAACTACTGTTTATTCAAATCAGTTTCCTGTCATGTAAATTAACTATATAAAGTAACAAAAATGCCAGAGAATTAGTTTTGCACATTTCTTGCGTGCTACCAAGTGAAATTTTGAATAAAATATTTGGTGCACTGTGAAAGGAAAAATAATGATTGAAGCTGCAGTTTTCCCCCTCATTTTGGAATTTCAGGAAAGCAGCTGTATGTCTTGATGAAGGTTCTGGAAAGACAGCTGGCTTTGAAGTTTATGTCAGAGCATTGTATGTGATCTGTGCTACACAAGACTACTGAAAAATATTGTGAACCCACAGGTTGCCCAGTGCTGCTCACCCAAACCTTCAGCCCCACAATCCACAGTGTGTTACGTCACATTGGTTCATTCCAGAGACCAGTGACATCGCTGGCCTGCGGGGCACTACTGGGACTCAAAACCCTCCAGGGGAAGCAAAACACTTGTGCATCTGTCTGTATGTGCACAAGTGACACCTCAGAATGCTGAAGGGAGGCACAGTAGCTCTGGGAACTCGTGTTCGCTGCTGCTCAAGACAGTAAAAAACACATTAAAAAAAATTTGCTGAGTTGAAAGCTGATAGCAGCTTGTCTTGCTTTCCTCATCACTCCTCCCATTTCTTCCACCTTCCTTGTTTTCACATCTCCAGCCATGCTATACCCTCCCATCCCAGGTTTTCGCCTTGATTTTGTGGTACATTCTGGCATTTTCTCAGCCAAGTAAAATTCAAGCCCTGCCTTCAGGGAATACTCATTGATACAAATCACAAGCCTCTCCACCTGCAATCCCCCAGCACTTTTCAAATGGGAACTGCAGGCTGAAACCAAGAGACCAACACCTTTAAAAGGCAGCTCAAAACACAGGAAGTGGACCTCTGCTCTGCCCCAGTTGTGCACTCCATCAGCAAATGCCACTGTCTGTAGCCCAAAGAAACTTGGAATGGAACAGTTCATACACCATGGAAAAGTCTCACGGTCGCAGACTGGCCACTGCACTATTTTCATAGTGCCTACAGAAAACAGTTTGTGAAATTACAAAAAAAATAAGACTGATAGAACAAAGAGAGCTACAGTTTATCTCTAAATAGAGAAGAACAGTATTTTGTGCAGTCAGCTTATTTAACATCTGCAAAACTGAGCAAGAGGGAACTGGAGAAATGGTTTCTGTGTATTTTATAGCTATACAGCTAGTCACAATATTAACTAAGATTAGGAAATTCCCTTAAGATTTGTCTTTTGTTGTTAGTTGATGTTATAAGGCTCACAGAACAATATAATTTACTTTCAAAAGTGCCTTAAATCAGCCACTCAATGTGCTTATGAAACATATCTAAACTCTTAAAGAAATCTAGCTTTTTTAAACCTTTGAAATATAATCACTTATGCAAACATAAGACATCTACTTATTTCCCAATATATGACACTTTGTTGTGCTATAAATATTACTTTTTATAGAAATCTATTTAAAATGTGAATTATTATATCCGCATTCCTCACCAGCAGCAAATAACAAAGCACCAGTAAAAGGGTTTTTCAGGAAGAGGTACAGAACCAGAACAGAGACTCCTGCCAACCATCCCCACTTTCTCAACTTTGTCTCTACTTTTTTCAGCATGTTTGCAATACCACCCTTCAGTTTGGGTATCTGGGTTACTGCTCCCCCAGGAAAACTGTCCACCAAGGTTTTTATTTTCAGATACTGCTGCAAGTTGCTAAAATGAAAATGATGCTGGCATATCCAACATGACCAAGCTTTTAATTTTAAACTCACCAGCTCCATTTAAGGTGCTGGCAGATAACTGGGTATCAGTGGGCAGAGCACTGAACTAATCCTGAGATGAGAGCTGCCAGTACAAAAGTACACTAATTAGACAGTTAAAGATTTTTTACTCTGAACTCTACTGAAAAGGGAGCAGTTGGCTAAATTAGACAAAATTAATGAAAAAAGAAACACAGTATTAGACAGGCACATTTATCCTCCTTCAATTCAACATTAGTAGTCTGTTTTGCTACTGAGTAACACCAGGATGGCTCAGCACTAATTAAGCCAGTCATTATCACAGCTAGGTGTTTAGAGCCTTTAAACTTCTCACTCATTTCTTCTCCACTGGTTCCTAAGAAAAGCATTTGCCCTTTTTAATTCAAAGAGCAAACAGGTCAAAATAAAAAATTATCCTATTTAGGGCTGTTAGCCAAGAGATTAAAAAGAGAAAAGCCTTGTACCTCGAGGCATCCTGAAGGATGTGCCAGAGCATCTGGGCCAGGGTGATGGGGAGGGGCAGCTGGTACAGGGGCTCCAACATCTGCTGACGCTGCCAAGGTACATGATCCTGGAGAGGATTCCTTGAGACCTGCAGAAAGCTCTGCAGAGCTCGTGTCACTCTTCACAGTGGCTGCAGGTAATGCTCAGACAGGTGTTGATACTACACAGACTGATGAACTGCTGCTGAAGCAGGGCTGGGAAGTGGGTTTTCCCTTGTTGCTGGGTGAAGATAAGCTTTCATGTGCTGTGATAATGCAGCAAGACGTGAAATGTCTGAATTTCATTAAATAACATTATTAAACAGACTGTCTCACAGCCTCGGTGACAGTACAGGGACACAAAGCTTCATGTTAAATGAGCACCGTTCTGAAAGTAAACTTGATGAATAAAACAAGGAAAGCTGTAACAAAGGAGAGCTGTAACATCCACAGTGTTTCTAATTAAGACTAAGCTCCTCTACAAGCTTACTGCAAGTTACATGCACACTTCCTAACACATCCAAAAGCTGATTCTGAATGCCTCAAATTCTGAGAACATGTCAGGGAAGGCCCTAGAATATCCAAAGAATTTTGTGACAATCTGAGACAATAGTGGAAGGTGCCTGAAAGAGTTTGTAGGATCGGACCTTGCAACCAGCCCTTGTATTAAAAATGAAGGGGAACAAAAAGCTAATCATAATTCAGAAAACAAATGTAACTATCAAAAAAGTCTCCTTTCTCCCTAAATGATTCATGATTAATATATCAGTCTCAGGGGTTTTTTAAAAGACTTCAGCAAGCAACTTCACTGAGCTTTGAGATCAGAAAAATCTATCTTAAACCATGGTTTTGAACTGCAGATCCCTTTTGCTTATCCACACCAAATGAATCAGCAAGTCTGAATGATTCCAATCAAAGCGGACACAAGTAATTTAGGGATGACTGTAGAGATTCCAAAGGAAAGCTACCTGGCTTCAGAAAGCAAAAATCTGCCCCAAACTTTGAAGCAATGATTACAACCACAGAACAGGGCAGCTGTGCTTCATAGTGTGCCTTCTTCTTTGGGCTCTCCAGACAGGAGACTCAGGTGGCTCCTGGGCACACTGCACTTCCTCTCACTCCCCAGCACCCTGGGGCCAGCACCCAGCTGCTCAGAACACCAAAGAAAACAGCTCACCAGCTATCTCTTCTTTACTTCTGAGTGTACAATAAACATGCAATAAATCAGTTCCAATTTCAGGAGTCCCCAAACATGTGGGCTATAAGGGCTTATTTTTCAAACTTTCAAAAGCCATACAAATATCAGTGAAAAGAAGGATGTGGCTCCTCTGCAGTATAGGTGCTACACTAATACAGAGGATGTCAAGTTACTAAATTGCAAAAAAAATCAGTAGATTGTTTTTTTCATTGCAGGAATATATCTTTATATCTTCTTTTTCAGCCACTAAACCTCCCTCCCCATTTATTATTTATTTCTGGGTTTTGTGAAGCTTATAAAAAGAAGAATTATCCACAGAAGTACCATATAAAACTAACTACTTTGAATAGCAGAACCATGAAAGCAATTGATTGTCAGATGAAATTATTTTTCTCATTCCATTACATTCTACTAAGATTTTAAAATAAATGCTCTAAAGAAAGAGACATTATTAACAAGACAGAAATGCTTTTTAAAAGAACTAAAACAGCTCAATTGGTTTTTTTCACTCTCCAAAAACAAACAACAAAAAAAGACAGATTTTTGAATATCTCCCAAAACATGAAAATTACTGATTCTTTGGGTTTTTTTAAACCTTGGTACTTAGTATCACCCAAATTCTCCATCAGATGCCATCATATGAGTCTAAAAATTCTTTTTACCAGGATTATTATTTCCCCTTCCATATCAAGGCTGTACTCTGCTATAAAACCATCTTCTAACTCTATCCAAACCAGAAGCTGGGAGAAGGGAGAGTGGGGAGACATTATGGGAAAAAGAGAGGCACTAATTTCTACACACAGTTAAAGTAATGATTAAAAGAACATAGCAGGTGCGCTGCAGATAAGTTCTCAGGGCACCCAATGGATAAAAATGTCTCTATCAGGTAGGCAAATATGTGAGTATCTGAAAAGCACGGCATTCTGGGATACTGGGACACATTCCTAGACTATTTGTACATTAGGAAAGGTACATCTTCCTCATTAGGTGGATTGAAATGTAGGCCAGCCAGCCAGCAATTGTGCAGATGCCACTGTGCAGCACTCAGCATCAGGTGTGGTGCCATTGTGTTTGCTGCCTGCATGCTGCTAATGAAAGGCTGGTTAGGAACACAGCAGAGATACAGCTGCTTCCTCCAAAGAATGAGATGGGTCCAAATCATCCAAAAACAGCTGCCAGAAAATTGTCTGAGTTACACAACTTGAGATGTTCAGAGCAGGGGGAACAGATGATTTGCCAGAGTTCAGCCAAACCAGTAAAAAGGTGCCAGAGGGACCTGAGCTGGGTTTGCTTCGTGCTCCAAGGGGAGGCAGAATAAACTGCTTTCCACAACTGAAATGTTCATTTGCAGCTTCAAGGAAATACGGTTAGCTATGGGAAATCAAGGCTGATTCATAGAAAAGGACAAGTTTTTGGAAATATAGTCATAAACCTCAGAGGCACTCTTTTTGCAAAACCAGAACAACATTGCAAGTCTGATTTCTGATTAGATTTTTCAGTAACGAGTCAGGTGGAAGTCTACCAGAAATGAGGCAAATTGCAGATTGAAAATCATTCAGCTTCCTCAGTAGGTTGTTACAAGCTATGTGAGCAGTATCAGATGTGCTTATGCAAGTGAAAAAGCCACACTGATTTATGTCAGAGGCGACAATCATGACTTAGCATAAGAACAATTTGTATAACCTATCTTCCTGCAAGAGCCGTCTGTGTGTAACCATTTTTTTCACCTGCTGTGCAAATGCCTTAATATCTAAACTGCACCCAGTGTGCAAAGCCATGTAGCACCGAGTAAATGATGATCAGCTTTTGAAGTCCATCATGCTCATGTTACAGTGAGAAAGTTATAAAATAACTGCAACACTTAATAGCATAAAAATAAATCTATTAAAATATAGATTAAGCCAATAGTGAGAGATGAAAGAAGTAGGAGTCTAGCCCTAAAATCCTCCTAAAACACATATAGGAACATTCCTATTTTACACTGCCCACAATTATTATTTACAATTCAATAAGATCAAAAAATATGTAGTGTCTGTCAGCTTACAAGTCCCTTTATTCTGAAGGCCCTGCTAGAATTTTCTTTAACCTCGCATACCCTTAGAATTCACTGGACACAGGTCAAAGTCCTTTCTTACAGAAAAGCTGGGAGTTGAAAGGCCAAGAAGGGGATACTTTTATAATAATTCAATTGTATTCAGCCACCACGACTGCTACCATAGTATTTCAGGATTCCTCCTAAACTTAACCCTGTCATATATTCCAGGTTAATGGGAAAGTTGCTCCTGTAAGCCCTCATGGCAACGCGGCCCTTTTGTGTTTATAAAGCTTCAGATGCTTCTCCAAACACTAAGGGTGGATTCAACTCTATCATTCTTTCACCACTGACCAATTTTCATCATAGGAAGACAGTTTATTTATCAAGTCATAAATCATTCTTCTCATTTTGAGGACTTCTGATTTAAACAACACACATGTTCAGCACTGATTCCCAGGCATTCATTTACTGATTATTTCATTATCAGCCAAAGAGCAAATACTGAAAGGAGTTAACTTGGTTTATTGTCAAGCTAATTACTTTTCCTATGCCATTGTTTAAATTATGTAGGAACGTGTTGACAACAGTGTTTGTCCTCACTGATTTGCTATTTGATGTTGCCTCCAGTATTAATTGTACATTATTAAAAATTATAATAAAATGGTGACACTTGAGTACATACATCCATATAGACTTCCTTTAATTGGGGAGGGGGAAATAACCATAGGCAGTAAATGCAATTCCTTCAATCAAATTAGTTAGAATATTTAGTTTGCTGCCTTGGTGAATTTGCTTAAATGCTCCTCTAAATTTTATTGACAGTATAAAGCTGGTTCTAACAGTCAGCTCTTCAGTATATTAAAAGAGCTCATAAATGAATATAAAATATTAAAGAAGGTTGTCATTTATTACAGTTAAAATCAACTGTATGTGCCGAATTCTAACTCAATGGTTATCAACCCTTCCACAGCCAGCACAGGAAAACTCCACAAGAAAAGTGTCTCAAGGCCTGTATTTGCATAAACACTTTCAGATCTTTTTCAGAATTGCAGGCAGAATATGATATTAAAACCTCTTATCTAACTATACAATAATTATTATTTTTCAAGTAGTGTTTTATATGAACTCACTATTCCTCAGACTAACATAGTTTCACACCATTAATTCCATAATCATGGCTGAGAATTTGGTTCTCACATCTTCATTTTAAAAGGACATTCGTATGCAAACACACATAACCCATCAGTTACTGCAACATTTTAAAAAAAACTGAGACAGTCATTGAAAAGACTGTATCAGTCACATTAATGATTTCATCTGACATTATACACAAAACCACGTTTTTACAGTTTCAAAAGGAAAGTGTAGTTTTGATTATTTTATTGTTGGACAAAGGGAGTGTTAGGTGTAATGAATCTAGGTGGAGATACCTTTAAATATTTCATAATGCCATTTTAGGCACTTAATTTTTTTAAAATTTTCACTTTACTGTCACTTTTTAAAAAGTCTCCAGGTAAAAATCAGAGTGTGCAATAAAAGAACCATACAAAAGAAACCCCAAAGTATTCTTAAATTCAACCTGTTAATTCATACATTAAAGTTAGATCTTCTCTCTACTGTATTTGAGTATTTGTACATGTAGTTCTATACAGCCTAATGCTACTCAGTTCTCTTGACAGCTCCTGGCAGCAGATTTCTGAAATTGTCATGCATCACTTAAGAGCTGGAGAAAAAAATAATTAATTATACAACTGTTGCCAAACAGCAACATTTCCCCCCCGACTTTCATACAATCACTTACATGTGCAGAAACCTTCTGTTGCAAGAGTTACCAAGCAGCAAAGTTTTAAATCCAAGTTACAAAAATCCCAAGGAAGCTAAATAAAAAATAAAATGCTAATAAATCTTAAGCCATAGTGATGTGAAAGTGAGTCTATAATTATTTCTGCCACTCACAATGCATTTTTAACGTATGTCTACTCAGCAAGGTCCATCAATTATTATTTAGATCCCTCCCAGCTATCACAAGGGGTGCTGGATGTTTGATGTGGGCCTGTTATGTCTGACAAGGGTCATGACAGTATTTTCTAACTGAGGAGTTCTAAAGTCATTAAAATTGCTCTTGAATTGTTTTGCTGGCCAGAAAAATAGCAAGAGGGTAAATAGGCAGGATGCCTGTACAAAACTCCCCAAACAGTATTTGGTGGGGAGTGTTAGAGTCATCATGGCCAAGAATATCCAAGTGGGAAAAATGAGAACATATTTTGCAGGCTTGGGGCAGAAATGACATACACCTTCTCCTTATGCCCCAGAGAGAGAAAAATCTCCTGAGCTTGGCTCTTTCTGCAGAGTTTCCCTTTGGTTCCTGATTTTAGTGCTGGTTGGTACGACGTGCAGGCCATGCTTTATAACCTTTGGCACATCTGGGAGTGCAAACCTCCCAGGGCTCTGGCACCACAGCTGCAGCATCCCCAGTTGAATTGGGAGCTGATTCTGAGTTGGTTTTCCGATGGAAAAATTCCTTAGCTGAAAAATAAATGAACTGGTATAATTCTACTGATTTCAATGCAATTATAGTCCAAATAAGCTGGATACTACAGTTGATCATATGCCAGTTAAAGATAACCAAACATAGCGCTGTACATTCCTTACTTCCTTTTCTGTACTGAAGCATAAGACACCAAAGCAACCAAAAATCCCTATATGACTCATACTAAGTAGTGATTTCTGTATCTCTTCCTTTCCTGACATATTCCTAATCTACTGTTGAGCACAATAGTTAAATACCCAGTGGTCTCACTCTGAATTGGGTAAGACTCTTGCCTCGGTTTGTTTTCTGACCTGCCCTTTTCTTGAGAGCAAAGTAACTCCAGTATTGATTTCTCCAAAGGATACAGAGGGAAAAACATGAAGCAGTTCCATTCTGATCGTCAACACTGACAATCAAGTGTCTGGTGCTATAAAAACACTTTCAAATCCTTACTTTAATTTGGGAATATTTGACCTATGACTTGCTATTTGCAAGTACATGAATAACCTCCACAAAGCCAGAGCAGAGAAGAGAAACTTGGACTGAAGGTTTTTTTCCACAAAGCATAAGCATAAATTTAAACTGTCCTGGATAGTGTCACAAAGGTGGCACCAAAAGTAGAAGCCAACTGGGTTGGACACAACTGTAAAGACTTAATGAGAAAGCAGTAAGCGTGCTATGAAGTGCAAAACTTCATTCATTTACCAAGAAAAAAAACCTACAAAACAGAGGTAACTGCCAGTGTTTACCAAGGACTTCAGCAATGCCTCTATTAACTTGTTAGCTTGCGTAGCTGGGGAAAAAATAAAAGGTATTTTCCCTGTATTAAAACAACCCCAAACCTTAGGTTAATTCTATCAGCAAGGCAAAAGCTGCTTAAAGTTAAGCCTGGTATTTTCAGAAGTTGCTCTGAATGGCACTGGCATGACAAAGACCAAGAGATGGCGGCTAATTTTTTTAAGTATTGTTTCAATTAAGTGCCTAACATTTGCAATTATGGAGTTTTGAGAAGCTGGGGCAACAACATGTTCTCATTAATTTATCCAGCAATAACAGTTTTGGCACGAGGCTGGAATTGCAGGCCAATAAAACAGATGAGCAGGCAGAGCTGTCTCTCACTGAAAAGACAATTGGCCTCAGTAGGCTTTCTTGCAAAGTCCATAACTAATTAAAGTATTTACACAGACTGAGGGATTGAAGACCTTCGCCAGCCTTTTGGGAGGTGTTCATGGGAGGGAGGCAAGTGTCCAGGAAGAGCACAAGGAAAGAATTCCACATGGTTACACACACACTTCTCATTTTACTACCACTAGTGAGATACAGGCAAAGGGATGAAAAACTGACACCAGTGTGCAATAAAACACTAAATCTATATTTGTCTCATGTGGGATTTTCATCACAGTCAGTATGTGCCTTCCCAATTTCACAGTCAGTATATTCCTTCCAAAATTTTTTACCAATATTAATTATTAATTAGCTTGTAAAATTTTCTTACCAGGTACCCTGGGGTAGTAAATTTGACCTCTTTTGATGAAGTTCTGAAGAAAGATCAGCTAGTTTCTGCAAACCATTTTTGAAGTGCATATCAGGAGTTCCTCAAAGATGTAAGTATGTTTCCAATACATTCTGCCAAAAAAATACAGTATCACCATCTGAGAAAATAAACCTTCCTGGAGGCTGTGATTACATAACAAGGTTAATTATTCATCTTTTACAGGTTTAAGTTCCACAACAAAATATCCCTGTGGAGACTGGCATCATAAACATTCCAGTTGGTACAGATACACTTCAGGAAGTCAAATTTAGGCAACACTATATGAGATATGGTACCTCTCTACTTTCTTGCAATTGTGGAGACAAGATTTTTAGAAATATTTATATACTTTCACATTTATTTTAAAATGAGATTTATTGCCTGTTAATTAGTTGAAATTATTGTCAAATGAATACTGATTTTCATCCTCTCCTAGACCAGACACAACACACATCAAAACATCCTGGCATAAGTCTTAAAGTAGCTAATTAAAAAGTAGAGGCAATGTAGTTTGTGCACATACCATTTGTTTTAATTTAACATCATTTAACATACTTGTACTTGCTTAGACCTATTGCCATTTGCAGCAACTTAATAAGAGACTGTTCAATCCTTTTTCAATGATGCCTGAGCCTCTTTAATAGAGAGAGGCAATATATATCAGCATGAAATTTTCCAATTTCTACTTTGTCCTAAGTGCAAATAACCAAAACCACCTTCATGTCCAAAACCACATGCACAACCCCCTACATTCTGAGCATAATATTCTGTTACAAAGACTGAATTAAATTTTACTAAACCTGTGAGTAACCTATTGCTGTTTAAGGGAATGTAATGATGCCTATATAGGTGAAGATTTTAACACCAGATCCTTGAAAAACTGAAATACATACTAGATTCATGTATTCAACATTTTATTCCACAATTCTATTTCCTGCCAACTCTTTTGGTGCTTTAATTCTCTACACATTGCTTTCTTAAATAATAGAAATGCAGTGACAAATAATGAAGTGGGAATGCAGTGAAGAAAAAGCATGTGGATACCTCAAGACTGAGAAGGTACAGCCTCTACTCTTTCACTACTTTGCTCCCTATCTCCTTACAAAAGGAGATGGAGACCAAAACTTAGGTGACCAGATGAAATTCCCTTCTCCGGGACACTGGAATTCCCTCCTACAGCATATAAAAGTCCCTGTACCCCAATGAGCACAGGCAAATTAATGTACATGTTTTTGTATATGGATACTGACATCCTCATGTATTTCCTCCTCTCAGGAGGAATGGATGAGAATGGAGAAGATTAAAGAGCAGGGGGAAAAAAAATCTTAGTTGTTTGATTTTCCAAAATGCTTTAAAACAATTCTTGGTCAAGTCAATGAAAATTTGACTTCTTTTTCTCCTGTGAGCAATTAGACACAGGTGACAGATTGTGGAAAAAACAATCCCACAATGGTCTTTTGATTTGGACAAACTAATTGCCTTCTCACTGACTGCATGCCAATAGCAAGGTTCTTCTGCTTAAGGTCCTTACCTAGAGCTCTGTGGAACTGCATTTGTGTCTCTGTCCTGTTAATTCTTGACATATTTTAAGAGGTAAGGCCTAAGTGATGTAGCCACATTGATTCTCAGCCCATCCATCACACAAAGTGCTTCAGTGAACATTTTTTACAGTTTTTCTACTGCCAAGTGAATTCTCTTCCCCAGCACAACTATTTTCCACATTTTATCAATACTTAAAATACAGGTTACAAAGCAAACCCTTACCAATAAATAAGGGGAAAATTTACACTAAGAAGAAATGGTTAATTATTTTTATCAACATAGCTCAAGGTTCTTTGCCAATGTACTGATAGTGCTTTCCTTAATCAGGGCTGAGGTTTCAAGTACTGAATAATTGAGAGAGAAATAATACTCTGTCATAACCATCAAGCTTTTCAGAATAAGCATGTGGGTTATGATGATACTGAGAAATATAATAGGATGCTCCCAACAGCCACATGGTATCTTTCAGCCAGACGTTATGCAGAAGAGAACCTGAATTCAGTCAAAGAAGGAAACATCAGATGCAGGGAAGATGCTTAAATCCTGACGGGTATTATTCCATCACTCAGTGCTATAATCCTTATAAGATTATTTTGGAAGTAAGAACCTACATTTTTTTCATTAAGCATAAACAAAGAATCATCTCTAACTCTACCTTTGCAGCAGTTCTTAGCCTTAGGACAATGTTAGGACTGAAAGGACTGCCCTTTACCGTGCCTCAGCCACAGCAGAACTATTTCCAGAGAGAGCTACACCGTTCACCACACACAGAGACTGCCCCTTCTTCCTAACAAACCTTACTTCTACAACGATTAAGAATAAACTCTGCCTCTGCCTCTTTTTTTTTTTTTTTTTTGGTTTTGTTTTGTTTTGACTTTCAGCATTCATTCTTGATTTGATTCACAACAGGTCGGCTCTTGGATTTAAAATTAGAGTATCTTCCTGATCCATCTCTGGGGACCAAAATTGCCTCAGGGCCTCTTTCCTTGGCTACAGCTCCATGCAGGACAAACTCAGAGCAGGACTCAACTCAGAGCACGACTCAGCTGGCAGCCACTGTTCTCCCCAACAGGAGTCCCAGATAGGAGAGATTCAGGGTACAGAAAACAAATAAAACACACTTTTACTGAGTGCTTTCTCAAACACGTTTCAGTAACTACCATATCCATCCAAGAACTCAGCTTCCTTCTACTCCCATGTTCTCAAAATTGGACGTGCTGGCTACCAGCATATACCAGGAGCTAACAATTGCCTTATACTAATTTCACCTTGTATGTTCTTTCTCAATTTGTCTTGGGTTAAAATTCCTACAAAGAGTAAAAAAATTAAACCTCATAAATGAAATTTGAATGCTGTTTCTCCTCTCACTGCAGACTAAATTTCACTATCATCATTGAAAAAAAATCATTACAAATAGTCTGCCTGTGTATGTCCTGCCAGTAGCTACAGTACAGAAGAAGTGAAAAAAATGACAAACTATTGCAGAAACAGAATGAATTTTGGCTTCTCAAAATGAAATAGAGAAAAGAGGTAGTCACTTACTACAAATGCTTCGGGAAGATAAACATCAGGGAGTGGAAAAGGCAGTACCAAGACAAGAACATGAGAGGCATCAATACATTCAGGCAGTGAATGATAAGGCTGCCAGTCTGGAGTGCTGAGTTCTGGAACAGCCTCTGAATGGGAAAGACAAGACACACTAGTGTTCTGTGATACAGCCGTTGTTGTTGATGGGCAAGTCAGGAGGTTTCCTCTGCTGGTGTTCTCACCTCTTTACGCTTGCTCTGTTATGCTGATTGAAAAGTCTCCATGCATTGTTAACTGCAGTGTTAAAGAGATAATGCAGCACTTGAGTCTTTCTGTTAGGGAGGCTTCAGATGGGTATGAACACCCTGTCATTCCATTTTAAAGATGGAATTCCCTCAGGTTATTCAGAGCACTTCACACAAATGTACAAGTATTCATTTTTAGCTCATACATACACAGAAAATATTAACAGATCTTTAAAGCCTTGCTTTAATAGCAAAATCTGCCTGCTAAACTTCAGTTATTCCTTTTGGACTAGACTGTTTCTGAATGGATGTAAATGATACTATGACAAATCAATTCTCAGGTGACAAAAGCACAACCACAGCAGTCAGCTACACATGCTGTCAGAACCTCATATTCCAGGGAAAGTGGTAAAAGGTTATTTTGGACACTTGCTGTTATTTGATCCTCTAATAGCAGTTGGGAATGCAGCCAAACCCCTACGCTGTTGGTGACAACAGACCGACAAATACTTTCTATCAAAGTGATTGATAAACTCTTTGCCACATTTAGTAATTGTTTTCCACAACTTCTGAGCTTTATTTCTACCCTGCCTACATAGCCCCTGATGGCTGTCCACTGAACAGCCTCTGATCATTAAACAATCAATTTCTTCAGCAGGTCTGAAAGCAGCAAATTTATAGAGCTGTCACCCCAACACCCAGCCATCTCCACCCTCATTTCTTCTTGACAGGATGGCCGGGCCTGAAGAGGGATAGCAAAAACAAACCAGAAGCACCTTGGAGAAGGACTGAAGAGAGAATTTAAGGAGAAAGTCAAAACACTGGATACAAGAAGATTTAGGGATTCTTTATCTTTCACCAACCCAATGAAAATTTCAAACCTACCTAACATGCCTCCCAGGATTTATTCAGCCTGCTGTCACAGGAACAAATATGTTTTATCAGCATTTGCACTGAAAACCAGTGAAGGCACCACACACACCAGCATTAGAGCTCCTAACAAAGTGCTCACCGCAACTCAGGTACAAAGCTCTTTTCTCACAGAAAATGCACAGATTACAGTATTAAGAGTAAACATCTCTCTTTCTACCCAGAGTTTCAGCTAAATTAATCTTTTGGAACTGCCATAATACAGCTTTTCCTGAATGAAAAAGTATCTTATTACCAATATTATTAATGTATAAAAAACCTACTTGCCAGCTGAAAAGTCTATTAATAATTGGCAAATTGAGCCTTTTCATTATTTTTCATCAAAGACCATACCATGATACAGCAGTTACTTTATTCCTTATCATCTCTCTCCTTTTATTTAACTCCTGACTCGCAGAAAAGTTTAAATCATCACAATTGTTTTCAGGAAGGAAATATTTAAAAAGTACAGTATCTGTAAAAGGCCAGGCTACTCAGGTGCAGTAAAAAAATTAAAGCTTGCCTTTTACTTGGGCAATACTGCCCTATTACTCCAGTGGATCAAAAGTCTCTCTTATAGGTTCCAAACCTTAAAAAAAGATGATACTTGGTATTAATCTGCAGTTCTGGCTGCAACCTGAACACTGATCCTTTGAGAACTGTTTTAAAATAAGTTTCAACTATCTTGAAGATGGCACTTTGGGATGTCGGATTTTTTCACTTGAGACTTTTCAAAACCACCATATAAGATCTGTGTTTCTAGCTGAAAGTCCCAATTTAAAAGCTTAAGAGTAACATGCAGTACATCTTGACTAAAATATACTTTTCTGACCGTTCAAAAGAGTTAATGATATTTAACGCCCCCAACAACTCTCAACTTCCCCCTGTTATACATGAAATCCCTAATTACCTTGGTCTTTGCATGTTAAGTGTTTTAATTAGTTAATTTTGAGTTAAACAATTTTAATTGAATGTTAATGTTCACCCATCAGTCCAGGTACAAATATCAAGTTCTGCTATTAGCGTTTTCACTTGTTCAAAGCAGTTTATCTGCACCAGTTCCAGTTAAAATCCCCCAGTTAAAAGTGTCCCAGTTAAAAATCCCTTTTCAAACTTTAAACCACTTGTACACTGCAAGAGTTGTTTTTCTCATGTTCACTGTATACTTTTACAAATGTTTTAAGATGTATTAGATGTATTTTAATATTTTTTAAAGGTTTCTACTTTGCACCTTAGTTTCAGAACCAGCTCCCAAAACCCAGTTTCTAACAGCCAAAAGCTATTTTTAGACCTTTGGCTGTTGGTCTGTAGGTAAGCTCCATGGCAACCTGAATCTTAATGACGACATGTTACCACCCTTACTCCAGATGCTACTACCCCCCTGACAACGACGAGCTATTGGTAGACAGAGATGATCTGTCAAAAGGGAAGCACCAATCACTTGGGACCAAAGGGGTGTGCTGTGGGCGGTCTATGGGCGGTCTGTGGGCGGACTGGGGCGGAGCAAAGGCACTATAAAACAGCGAGTCAGCTTCAGAGCAGGGCAGAGCACTGCAGATGTTAGCTGTGGTGTGTGCCAGTGTTGGGCACTTAAGCTTTACTTCTATTTAGGGGTCTTTAATAATTTTTCCTTGATTTTTGGATTAGCTAAAAGTTAGCCTAGCACTGCAAGTTTTTCCACCAGAGGTCCAGTGCTGTTTAAGCCTGAAGATTCCTAATCCCTGCGCTCCTGGGGCATACCTCTTGAGCCACTAGGATCCCGAATTTTTATATTTTTCTGATTTTTGTAATTTTTCAATTTTTCTATTGTTAATAAAATATTTTAATTTTTTTAAGAGTTGTCTCGTGCCTCACACCGCAATAACTTCAGATGTGCAGAGATAAGAGAGATGTTGTAAAATGAGAGACTATTTCTGTATATTTCTTCCTTGCCAGAATGAATTCTTCTTGCCTTAAGTAAAGCCTCTCTTCAAAATGTGTCCTAAAAGAAAAAATCCTGGTTTTGGAGAAGACGCTGTATTAAGAAGCTGATCTTCTTAGTTCTCAAATTAATAGTTGATACCAAGTACAGTCTGTCTGACCGAAGACAAACTTCCCAGCTTTTATTAGATGATCTGAGTATTGCCTGACAGAAGAAATTATTTAATTCAGTTTTAGATTACAGGATCAAAGCTCAGTGAACAGCAGAGGGATTGGTAGGTGGGTTGGGTTTTGCTGTTTTGGGAGGGAGGTGGGAGCACACATGTCAGAACAGAAGAGACTTTTAGCCCTGTATTAGTGAGGTCACATACAAATGAATGGTATTGCTCTTTAAAATGAATGATATTTCAGGTAGTTATTAAAATAAAGAAGTAAGTATCTTATTTTTTCTTTTCTCCCAGTTTTGAATAAGTGTTTCATTCCAGCACTTAGCTTAACATGAAACCTTTGTATGAATTCATAAATACAAATTCATGATCAACTTGTAAGGCAGGGAGAAGAGGGTGAAATTTCAGAGTGCATTCTTCCCTCACACTGTTTATATCTAACCCAGCCTACATCTATGCCTGTGGCGCCCCTGGTGAGTCTGTTGACAGCTACAGTGGTACACTAACTCCAGATCCAGAGCCAGTTTCCTCAATTTACATTCTGAAAAGATGCTGTTCTGCACTGAAAAATATGCTGTCAACATAAAGGAACAAAAAGCTGCTTGCACAAGGAAGCGTATGCACTTTGTTATATTTCCAAAGACATTCAGCACCTAGGCAGTCACTTTATGTCTGGATGTACAGAAAGAATGTAACAGGAGAACAGTACAACAGAACAAACTCCTGGCTGCAGGACCACTTTCACCTCTAGGCACAGATAAAGCTCAGCAACTCCTTATCCCAAGGCCTGCAACACTGAAGTAACATAAATACACAAAACTGTCCTTTGATGAGGCCACCTGAACACAGAATTCTGGTCAATGCTGGATGCCTGTAGCAATAATTTCTCAAAAGATAGGAATTAAACAGGAAATGCAAGGGAACAGCTCAGCCAGTTAAAGAAAAGGCAAACAAAAACAACTATCAAGACCATGACAATCAACATGGACTTAGGAAAAAAAACCCAGGTGACATCAGTGGTGGTGAACAAAATGTCAGAAGGGTACTTGGACACTGCAAGCAGCCATGTGAAGTCAGTAATATTTCTCTCTGGAAGCTCACATCAGTCCTAGAAAGCACTGAAAGAATTCCAGTTTCTATGAGGTAAATGGGATCAGAAACTTTCCCTTTTTAAGGAAAAAAAAAATTGTAAGTGATGCATGAACTTTTAAGGAGCTACTGATTTTATCCATACGTAGCTTCTGTTTTGTAGCTGTGTGTAGATAAAAGCTACAACAAGATGGATGCAGGTTGCAAACTTACTCCAACAGTAGTTTGGTGCCTAAATTTTTTTCATTCTACAGCTCCTTTAAACGCTACCACCTAATCCACCTTGTGAGCAGGCCATTTCAACTATTCTCTGCAGTTCTTCCCCCAAACATTTTACAATAAAAGATTTTAAAACACCGGAATGCTTGAAGGCCAGTGGCAACATACACATGGTCTTTTGGTCAACCCAACAGTATTATTAGAGTTGCCAGAACGCAGTGCAACCTTCTGGACAGAAAATATCTCAAGATGTTTGAGTCCCCAGTGTTATCTGTGTTTGCCAGGGTGACCTGCATCCTAAGATAACCTTGAACAATTGGAACACCTTGCAGACACACAAAAGCTGACTACACTGCTCAAAGGGTTGCATCTTGCTTGAGTGAAGGGAAACATTTCACGTGGCAGTTTGGGTACCCTAAACCTCCTCTTCACACTCCAGCCTGCCCAATCCCCCTACCAAAGCAGCAGTTTGGTGAGCACATGGATTTCCTGTGTTTGCATTTGTAGCGCAAAGGCTCGTGCAACCTTTTCACATTAAGCCCACCCAGAGACCACAGTAGTTCCATGGTGTCTCCTCCTACCCTCCACTGGTCCCCAGTTTGAATGCCAGAGCTTGTGCTGTTTGTCAGATAGGACACATGTAGCCTCTCTTTTATCTGCTCACTGAATTCTTCTTTTCAGTGTTTTCTCTGTCAGTCCTGTCTGAATGGGACAGAAGTTGAAAGGTTTGAAGTGTTTGGCAGCCAGACAACAGACACAGGTGTTTTCACAGGAAACCACTTTTTCCCTTACACATAAGCCATCACACTAATGCTGGCAGTCCCATCAGGGGCCTGACACTCTTTTTCAGAGGCCAGCAATAACCAAGCCCGCAGGGTAAATTGTCAAGTGCCTACCACTCTCCCTCCCCTTCGCTTCTAAGTGGAAGAGAAGGGTTGAGGAAGGAGGTTCTTCAGACAACACTATCACAATTTACCCTACACTGTACATTTCACTTGGCAGAACTTGGAACAAGCCAATCAAGGCTTCTGCTGTAGAAATCTGTAGTTAAAACCAAAGAGCTGGAGAGCAATCACCATGTACCTAACTCATTTTAAGTCCCTCAGAGAATCTGATCATTGGTAAGGAAAATCTGAAAACCTCTTGAAAAAAAAATTAAGCATTATTGGATGCAGCAATTTGTATGTGAAATACAGATGACTATAATGTTGATGTAAATGAGAATGTGTCCACAAGACCCTTTAAAAAAGAATACACATAACCTATGGTGTTTGCCTTGGTGACCTGAAAGATTTATACAAATTTTAAAAAGGCCATAGACCTGCTTATGGAGCTTCATATACACCGTTAGTCTAGGCTTTTGGTTAGTAGGATTTTTAATTCTTCCTTGCCATTTTTTGAATCCTGCCTCATTTAGAATAAAAATCTTCAGTTCAAATTTGTAGTTTACACGCTAAGGGCTGCCTTGTTCTCTTTGCAGCTACTTGACTCACCTCTATTCTCCCAGAGAAATTGTTTTCTATGTAGAACGGCATCACCACTGCTATGAAGACCTCATGAGTTGTGACAGGCTCTTTAACTTTGGAAAAAATTAAGAGACAGAAAGAGATTGTACTTACAGGTTTGTTTTCACAAAACAACATATACAATAAATGAAACAACTTTGTTAAAATTACAGTAAAAAGGCTTTGCCATGCCAGGCCATCCAAACCGTTGAGATACACACACTATTTCTGA
This sequence comes from Corvus brachyrhynchos, assembly GCF_000691975.1. Taxonomy (NCBI): domain Eukaryota; kingdom Metazoa; phylum Chordata; class Aves; order Passeriformes; family Corvidae; genus Corvus; species Corvus brachyrhynchos. The sequence goes on from NW_008239762.1 coordinate 1,049,195, forward strand.
ATTGCATATATTAAATTCAATAGGAAATCTGGTATTAATACTGGCTCAGACATCATTTTTGACAAGTCAGATAACACAGAGCTCAGCTACTGTGCCAGCTCTCAGTTTCATACATACTTAAGAGAAAAAAATGAGTATTTCCTCATTTGGCAATGTCAAAGGAACAGCTGTACAGCTGTATGTTGTGTCTGACCAAACATAAATTGTTTTCTTAGTCCCAAAACTTCAAGACTTGTAAAAAAACCACAGTACAACTAAAAGAAGGAAAAGGTGTTGCAGCCTTGCTTTGATTGGCAACAATTTGTTAAAAACAAGTTATACTTGAATATGGCAAAGTTAGTGAACTGCATTATCAGGAGATAGTATCAGCTGTTAGAATCATTAGAACTGATAGAAATGATTGCATTACTGTGCCAGCACTAATATAAATCCTAAAAATTAATTTTTTTGCTACGACTGTCTTCCTGCACCCTGTCGTAATCCAATTATATGCTAACTTATCAGCAGATTCAGTTGGTGCCAATTGAGAAAGTGATATAAAGACTGACGTGATTGCTCCTACTGAGCCTCCTGATCTCTCCTAACACTGCTGGTCACACAGAGAAAACTTCACTATGGCAGGAACTAGAACTGACCAGTCACCATGCTACTCTCTCTGCTGTGTTTGTCCACCCCATGCCATCCTTCTCACAATCACTACAGCATTTCTTCTTTAAACTGCGCTTCATTCCTGGGAAAAGACCAACTCCTCTTCTGGGGGGGGAAAAGCTCCAAATGGCACCATGAGTGTCACTGATATCTGCATTAATGTTACATTCCAGAAACTATTACAAATGTTGTCATTTAGGCACTAAACTACTCTCCAGATAAGCACAGCAGCTCAGAGCAAGACACAGCAGAGTATTTTTGCTCCTTTCCAGTTTACATGTCCCCTTCCACAGAACCATATAGTTAGATTGCCACCTTTAAATGAAAGAATCTGTAAAAGAAGTGTGAACTTGCCAGCATGCTCTATAGTCTTTCCTCACACAGTCTCCTAAAACAAGCTGTGCCTTCAAAACAAACAACAGCCAAGTGTTAGGTACAAGCCAACAAGCAGCCAGAAACCAAATCCTTCCAAGATAATCAAGACAACCCTGGACAAATCCAGCCAATGGACTGAAATGTTATTTAGGAAGGGGACGACAAACAACACACAGAGCGAAAGACTACATAAAAATTGTTTCCATAGAAATCCTGTCTCCTAAAACAGTGGTAGAAATCACCATGGCAACTAACCTAAGGAATTACGATGCAGATTTAAAATTTACCCTGGTTTAAGGATTAGAGGACAAACCAGGCCACTGCTTGAGCAGCTGTATTCCTCTTGGTGCAAGTGGAAACAAGATGCTTGCTTAATCACAAATTATTATTTCTTTTGCCATTAAGTAAGATCTATTACTAATTTTCTCTTCCAAAGGATAGAGTTGCACATGGGTTTTGACAATTTTTAAAAGCTATATTTCAGTTGTCTCCCTAAATTGCAAACAAAAACACCAAAAGCACCAAGGTATCCTGGACATTGTTTGTAAGCTCTCTATGAAATGGGAATCAATAACCTGGTAGAAAAGAAAGGGATTTAGGTGGTTTTCTGCTCATTCTACAGAAAAGCCATACAATTTTTTTGGTGCAGTCATGTATTCAAAGGAATCTGTGTGACTCCACTAGTAGGGAGGATAATTTGTCTTATCCTTATGAACAAAATGATACATTCTCTGCTAGGTACAATTTATATTTTGAGTCTCAGCTGGCTTTAAAATCTAACTCTAAATATTTTAGGTCTGTTCATAGCCGTACTGATTTAGGGGAGGAAAAAACCCAAACAAGTGACCTCTGGCTACTGAACACATTTGGTTAAAAATTAGTATTTGTTAGGAATGATGAAACCATTGTTATCTGAGTATTTACTTTCTATACTTAATGGCAGTTAACCAACTCACAGGAGTTTGTGAAGCCATGCCTTAAGGTCTTAATTTTCCTTCACTTTCACAGCAGTAATTTTGGTGCTGCCACCAGTTTCAAGGTGTGACATATATTCAAAATCCTGCTTTGAGGAAATCCAGAGTGAAAGTTAGTTTAGGTTGCCGAAAGTTACCTCTCTCGAGAACTGTTTTGGTCTCCTTTAATTCCATTCCAGTTGTTGTATTTAGGACACAGATGGGTGAATAACTCCCTATCGGCTGCTCGCCTCTTCAAAAAACACATTTATTTCAAATATAAAGGTTACTTCTGAGGACAGCTAACCTAATCTTAAGAGGTCTTACTGTCTTCCTGTTTTTAAAGTCCCTTACATAGCTTAAGACTCTAAATAAAAACTCTGGCTTTAAATGACATCTTGAAACAAAAGATACTTGTGAACTATTAGCTATGGTGGAATTTGCTATCATGCATATGGCTGATCCAGTTCCCTCCCTTAATTGTACAGAGCCTGTATTTGGAAGATCTGACTAATAAGCTAAGAGGGTCTTTATGACTTTCAGTTTTCAAACAGCTGGCTGGTATGGAAACAAGATGTCTTGGCACAGAGAATTATTTATTCCTGTGTAGATTCAGTGTGACTAATTATGTGCCACATATCAATGAAAATCTGCAAAATAAGTGTAATGTGAAACATCTAGCCAAATTCTGGCAAAAATTCTTCCCCATCATTTATCCATTAAAAAATGTTTTTATGCAGAGGTAGGATTTCCACAGCCCAAGAACAACACCACATTTGGCATATTCTCAGCACCAAAAAAACCAAAACCAACCCAACCTACCTCACGAGCACTGTTCATTCATTCTCTGAAGTACCTCAGTTCGTTTTGATTGTATGTTTTGGTTGTAGTCTTCTCTATTGTTTTACATTATGTTTTCTACATGTTGGTTCCAGAAGACTGGAAATTTTTCTTTATGTCACTGTGCTTCACAAATTTTATCTTGTGGTTAAGTGCAGCATTAGTTACTAAGATGTTACACAGGGATATACAACAGAGCTAAATTTCTCTTGCCCCTGTGTGTTTATCACAGTCAAGTAGAGGAAAAAGAGAAAATGGGATTAGACTATTCTTGCTTTTCCTGAAAACAGTTGTTTTGCCTTTCAGGTAAGAATGTTTTTCGTCTTCTTTATCTGCCCATTCAAGCTTTTGTGGAATTCTTATGTAAATAAATAGGAAGAGGACAAACACTCTCAACAGCTCTGAAAATGCTTCTGACTTCCACCACTCTATGTCAAGTCAAGAACAGAAAAATTCTGATATCATGTTTTACATCAGACAGGTATACACAGAACACAAGAATTTCTAACCACTCAGTATGACTTAAAATGGTAAATTAAAAAAGAAAAACAACAAAACACAACAATACAACTCAAAAAAAATTAAATAAACTTTTCCAAGTGGAGCAGATATTTCCTTTTGTTTTGTCCCTTTTGTTGAACACTTTATACACCTTTTCTGCAGCACAAAAAGGCTTTTTCATTATTAATGTCTGAAGGTAGCTGATTGCCAGTTGAGCAGTCTGCTACATCACAAACTGAAAAAATTGTCCCTTATCTGCTGCATGGCTCCAGTGTAGTGCACCTGCCTTCAGCTCACCAGGCCTGAGAGCCAAAGTCTGGGCTCCAAATGGAGCACTTCACAGAAGTGCTGGTGAAATCCTCCCCAGAGAGCCTCTTCTGTGGACTTAGGCTTTTGGTTTTGTCTTAGGGACTGGTGGAGAGGACAAGCACTCTCTGCCACCAGTCAGCTTCCTTCCTGTTAACACACCCTGATTTTTCCTCAGTAAATGTTACCATTTGCCTGCAGACTCAGCAGCCACTGCTGCATATGTCCTCTCCTACACATGGGTTTCCTATGCAGAGTTTACACCTTTATTAGAAGGAAATTAGTCATTACCCAGGCTCTTGACTACAAAGAAAGGAAAATGTCATCTTGGGCCGTACCAGAGAGAAAAGCCTATTTGTCACTCCCTAGGATCTGGAGGTGGGGTTCTTGCACTCACGTGGAATGAAGGATACGCACGCGCTGCATGGAGAAGAGGCTGCCACTTTGGGAGCCATGAAGGCTGCATACACAACAGACCTTTCTAACCAGGACCTGCAACAAGTAGTGCAAATTTTCCTCCTGGAATTTGCTGCTTCTATATGCAACAATCTGTCCCAAGGGGTGTCATCCAGCTAAAGTCACTTAGTGACCTACACAGACCGCACCAGCCCTTACAGTGAGGACCTCCACAGGGCTTCATAAAATTCCAACCACAGGCTGCCTCCTGAGTTCAGCAAACGAGCAGAGAGGGAGAACAAACACTTTCAACCTCCTGTGGTGAAGTGTCTGAAGACGCAAATCTACTCTCTATGATGTTGTCTTGGTTTGAAAGACAGGTATCTGCTAAGGAAGGCAGAAGCCTCCCGTGGAATGGCAGATCAAGAATAACATCCCACCATAAGGACTTAGCAAGCAAAGTGCTATCTATCCAGTAAACTACACGAACCACATCAAGCACAAGACACTTCGCTATCAGAGGAAAAACTAAAGAAACAAAAAGAAAAAACCACCAAAACACCCACAGCTCTACGTATTGCTAATCATATAGAGGAGATAAGCAGTGAAAAAAGGACTGGATTCTATGAAACTAGGCTAAAATATATTGGCTGGGTATCTTAAAATAAACGAGTATTTTCCTGCTTTAATACATTTGTGGTTAAATAGTGTTTAGACATATCTTCTGAATTTGTTAACAGCTTCTCAGGAAGCTTTTCAGAGAGCAGAGGTTAATACACACTTGGAATTACCCGGTTGATTTGTCATCCCATCTTCATGTGGTTAAGCCTATCACAGGAACCAATATAAATTTAACACCACTTCAGGAAAGGCTTAACAATATCCTGTGTCATATCGTTTAGAGGAGGTCATGTAAGTTCCAAAGGCAGCCTTTCACATCCACCGTATGACACTATTAAATCCAAATGTTTCGAACAAGATCTTATTAAGATTACCCAGCTAGACTGGGGATACATAGTATTTTACCTATAAAGCACTGTAAAATGTCTTGAAGAGTTGGCTTCACACCGATGCCGATTTCAAAGATTTGCTGTTTGAGAGTCTTAATTAGGCAGCTGTATTCTAATAGACTGTTTAGCTGTCTCTGAACTAATATTTCCTAAGCAGCTTGACAATTCAAAGTACTTTATTCTTCATATGTTGTTGCTTTCGGCTACTTTGCTCTACTAAATCACCCTCAAATTATTTCTGTCAGCAGTGTGTCAGTCGAGTAGACTCTTAAGCTTCAGCCTCCCACTCAGGTGAAAAAACACACAGGAAGTCTTGTATTTTTTGACTATCAAAACTGAAAAAAAAAGGATTATTTGTTGCAGAGAATGCAAATATTAAACAGTTGTAACATGCAAATACATTACCACCTGTAGCAGTCTGAGGTTTCCCCATTAGCCCAAATCATTAGGCTATAATCAAGATTGTTTATCTCATTCTCTGTAGAATAAGTAGACGAGGAGCTTCCTTCTCCACTGCTTCTCATATTTTTTTTTTTTCATTTTGTCACATCTTCATTCAACCCTAAAGTTCTGGGACAAAGACCAACCCCACTTTCCTTGGGCACATCCACATGGGGTTTAAACAAAAAATGCAACCAACCCCACACACGTTTTCTGTGCAAATCAGATTTCTGGATCCTGGATGAAATAAAAACCAAAATGAGTCAAAACAAGATGCAACACACCCACAAACACCTTCTGGTTTTAACTATAAAGGTAAAGGTATGTGCAGCTTCATTATTTGAAATAAAATTCATAGTGCTGCACAGATGAAAGAATTAACAGGCACAGGAAAGAGCTTTTCCACTCGCATTTCAGACTTCATTTTAATAGTGTTCACTGTGAGATTTACAAGAGACTTCACTTACATGTGTACACTTGCAAATACACAGCTCACCAAACCCCTAATTTCTAACTGTGCCTTGTTGGTAACATCTCCATCTTGGAAGATTTTGCTAAGATACTTGCTATTAAACATTTTTGTTGACTTGCAACTTTTTGTGACTTGAGCCACAAAAAACCCAAGACGCAAAATGCCTCAAGTGAGACAGATGAAGCCAAAGTGTGCCTTTTCAAAAATCCATAACCCTGCGGTTAAGTGCTATGTCTTGAGATTAAATTCCCAGAACTTTTGCATCCTCTTAGGGTTTCCATCTGCAAGACTAATGCTCTGATTTCCGTACCTTACAATACCCTGGTGGGAAGTATTCTCAATTTTATCTGTTTAGGGTTTTCATGGATGTCTATTAATCACCCACTGGAATACAGACTGGATCTCAAGGTCCCACTTGGTAAGAACCTACTCCTAGGGCTCCATTTCCCTCATCAGTGTATCATATTGTTAGAATTCTGCCCAACAGAGTGGATATTTGCATTTCTTCTGGAAACCCATGGGGATAGAAGCTTCATTAGAACTGATTAAAAAAATGCTTTTCATTCCAGTCTAAAGTAGATCAACTCTGAAAGGGAGAACTAACTGCCTACAGAGATGGGCCTTGTAGAAGTGGAAATCTCTTTTTTCACAGTGGGAATTGAATGGCTCACTCATACCCCATGCAACTCAGCAATTACTCAGTTACTGGAGAAAAGAGTGGAAGGCAGCATAAAAGTCCTCTTGCAGGTGTTTTTAAAAATTAATCTTCCATTGTCTTGGGTTTGATATTAAACAAAAAACCACATAAAAAATCTAAACAACCAGAAAAACCCCCCAAACACTGTTTCCTAATGAAAGAAAGAAAAAATGCAATATCTTTTTCACAAGAGCAAAAGAAGCAGAGGATACTAACCTGATCATTCCTGCCCTTGGCAGGGGCGTTGCACTAAATGACCTTTGGAGGTCCCTTCTGACCCAAACCATCCTGTGACAATCTGCTGTGTCAGCACACTGCTATATACACCATTATCAGAAAGAAACAACGCTAAAAATAAAGACGGTTGCATAAGTGACAGAAAATATTTCACACATACTGTAACAAGCCATGAAACTTCTCTCAAAGGGCAAGTTATTTGTGTTTTATACTGGATAATTAATGTCATTAGAGAACACAGAATTAATAGCCCTCATTAAAAGCATCTAGAGAATTTCACTGCTACAGTGGCTGTGACCAATCCAGAATGCCCAAGAACAAATCAAGGTTGTATCCTTCACTCCTGTATGTAATTTTTGCTGAATATACTTTTATTCATTATACATACAGTCACTCTAGATCTCTCTGTGTATTTATTTTCATTGAAAAAACATTGCTTTATTCCTGTTGTAACAACATCCATTGGCTGCAAATACAAGATCTCTATTTTGGCATTGAACAAGAGCAGGTACCCTGCTCTGAAGGCTTGAAATCTAAGGAGCATTTTAAGGGGACTGATAAGATTTAAATGAAAAAGAATCTCCAATATTAAAAAAGAGCAAGTTTTCAAGTCTGGACAGACATGCTGGGAAATTTTTTAAAGTAATTAAAAAAAAAATCAGTAAGCTATTTCCCCATCAAGTCATTTGTAATCCATCTTGATAATGGAACACAAAAGTGGCTCTAAGTAGTTTTCAGAACACATAGGTAGAATACATATTGAGCTTTCTACGTCTACATATGTGCTGAACCAATTAAAATTGGGGTCTCAACATCGAAATTCAGCCAGTTTCAAGAAACACCGAGACCAACTTCTCCACCTGACTGACAACAGGTTGTCTGGTAAAAGCTCCCCAGCAATCTCACTGGGATGGGTAGTGCAGCTGCAGGTTAGTTCCAGCTCTCTGCTGCATGTGTAGCCAACAAGTAATTGCTTTAAACTTGCAAACATTTCCTGTTTGCAGAATGTCTCTGCACAATGTAGAAGCTCCTTGAGCAAAGCAACCCCCTGAGGAAGGACACTGTGGGCATGAAGAAGGAAAAAGCTTGCCTTTAAAGGATTAAACAAAAAAATGACAAAAAATAAAAAAAACCCAAGCTGCTCTACTTCTGTACGACACTGCTGCAACAGTCCCCCATTCTGGAGCCTTTCTGTCTGTAGCCAAAAGAAAGGATTAAGCTACATTGCAATAACTGAAACCTGTGCACCACCTTCCATCTGTTATGCTGACAGACCAGTGCTAAGAAATGCTAGGAAAAAGCTAACATGATGCTTCTAACAGCTTTCATTACTAATCTAATAGAGGAACACAAATCTGAACTCCTGGGTTTAATTTCCACCACTGGGGAAGTGTCTGGATTTCCTGCCACTCTTCTTCATGCTTTTCTTTGCCAGCTTGCTGCCTGCTTTCTCCAGGCCAACAACAACAATTTTCATACCCAACACCAACCAACACTCAGGCAATGAGCACATGTTGAAGAAAGGTGGGTGGAAAGGGAACACCCACGGGAAGTACACAGGAAAAGAGCTGCTGAATTGTAAGAAAAATACATTTTTACTTCAGGCATTCATGACATTTAGATTGAACCTACAGCTTACAGCATGAATTCAGCTATATTATTACAGCATTTAACTTAGGCCATGACTAACAAAACTAAAGCTGAGAAGTTGTAATGTCTTAATTTGTTCATTGAGGAATTATCCTTGCAATACAGGTCTCATGATATGAATAACAAGGCACGAGTCACTCAGTTCTTCATGAGAAGGGTGGCGGCTGTTGTGCCACATGAACTCAAGCACTGCACTCCCATCACCCTCACTATGGGTTTATGAAAAAGTCTTAAGTCTGTTGTTTCCAGTTTAAGAAGTCAAAAGTACACAGTGAGTTCAAATCTAAGGCTCCTGGTAACTCCAGTTAATACATTACACACATTGATCAAATGGAAATGCTTGTGAACAACTGTAACTTTTAGTCACATTTTAGTTAAAATGGGGTAATTAGGATCTGTAGGACTGCGCTCTTTCTTTCACTCCAGTGTACTAATTTATGTCAATTATATCACATTTTGTTAGGCTTAAAAAAGCATTCCAAATTACTTATATAAAACCAGTTGTTCTCCAATTTTAATTTAACTTGCTTCCTGTACCATCAATAAATTCAACAGAAGGTTACATCTCTTGGAGTTAGAACTGTGTTGAAAACAAAGCTGCAGCCTGCTTTCCTGGATGTGTTTACATGCATTATTATAGTTTGGTCTGCTGCCTAACTTCTGAAGCAATGCATTTTTTTCTCCTCTATCATTATTTTGAATGCAGCATGTTCACTAACGCTGATTACTTTTCTGCTAGGGATTTTAGCCATCTGTGCTAACACAGTTGCTGAGAGAGTCACACACAATAGGAATAAGAGATAATAGTCATTAACATGAAACAACAATAAAAGACCTAAATTTGCAAACTCCAACTCTGCCTACAGTTCATGATTAATGAAAACTAGTGCTTACTGAAAGCTGATTATGTGCTTCATTCTGTGTGAAGCCTGAGGGGCTGAAGCTTAGAACACTAAAATCCTTCAAATTCCACCCAATTTAATGAATCTCTTCAATTAACTTTGCAGATTGAATCACTGAGTCAGCACAATCAGTGCAGCAAAACCTATTAGATTTTCCTCTGTCTTGCTAAAAAAGCATCAGTTGGTGATCACAGCTGATTAAGCAATACAAGACAGCACAGCACACCCAGAATATTACTTTTTCTTTGAACTCACAACTTCACAAGTTTCAAAGTACTGCTTGCATACTTACCTAGGGTTAGCTTAGAGTTTAGACAAAGGCAATGTCTCAAGCTCGGGGTAAAAAGGCAACCATAATACTGTGTGTGGTGTAGCCATTACTGTTATAGGAAGAGTTTGGGTGCAAGCAAAGAGTTACTGGGGAGCGAAGACTCTAAGAGCTAAGGAAAATATAAACAAAGCAAACCAACAAACCACACTTCATCTCTTTTTCTCAATAGTTTCCTCAATTATGTTTCATTTTGATATGCGGAAAAGACTCCACAACTCAAAAGTTGTAAAGTAGGTATGTTAAAATCAGCTGAGGTGGCATGGGGGATATTTCCTCCAAAGGCATGCACACCTTCAGCAGCTCTTGGCTTAGTATTTATCCAGTTACAAACTACATATCAAATTACACAATACACCTATATATATTCATTGCCTGTCCCCTCTTCATATTATAATTAGCCTCAAAGTCACTAACATATCGGTGCGCTTGCACAGTGCCGCCTGGTGGTTGTGGGCTGGGGTCTCTGGGATGAAGTAAAGGTCTTCCTCAGATGAAGTAAGTAGTCTTCCTCAGGTTAAACTTTTTACCTCACCTTCTTGCGCATGCTCTCTTAAGTTCCTGGCCCAAGTCCAAACTTCAGAGCTGGTTTGGGCTGGTTTCAGGGTCTGAGCAGGATCTTCGGTCATGGTTTCTTCCTCTTATCAATGGTCTCCTACATCCTCCCTTTTGCTTGGCAAGCACAATAAATGTTAAGCAAGCAATATGCATTGTTTAGCAAGCAGCTACAAAATTCAGCAATACTAGCAATACTGTGATCAATAGTTAATTCTTAAAATTCTAAGCCCCTTGTATCAGTTTGTTTTTGCTGTTGTTGAATTATCAGTGAGCCAAGATTAATCACAAATAAAATACCAGATTAAGCTGAAACACTGCTGGTTATTTTATCAAGGCCACAAGTGAGATAGCACCCTGTTTTAAAATATCTAACGTAATATTCTCATTATTATGAGTGGCATGAACTTGAGGGTCCTACAGGCTCTTCTAGGTCAGTTGCCAAAGCCAGACTGGAGCCTGGCCACCTTACATGGGCTGTGAGAGCCAAGGGCTATATAATCAAGGTGGATGCAGCACCCAAGGAGGCAGCACAAGGGAGGAACAGAGCACTTCTATCAAAAAGGCAGAGTTAAGCAACTTGCAACCACTAAAAACAAGGCCATCCTTACCCACCTCAGCCTTATTGCTGGTCTTGCTGTTCCCTCGGCTGTTCCATGATGTTTCCTGACCTTACTAAGCCCATTGCAGCGGGCTAGAAGGCGACAAGGTAAATAGATTGCTGCTGGTGCAGTGAGTGCCCTTGCCCATGGAGAAGGGAAGGTGGCACTCACAGGCGAGCCATCAGCCCAGCCTGACTCCTGGTAGCTCACATGGTGAGGTTGGTGTGTTCCTTTGTTCTTCAAACAAAGTAAAAAATGCACGTTGATTAAATTCCTACTTATCTACCAGGTTCTTAAAGGAAGGGTTAATGACAACTGTGTGACTGGCAACACCACTGGCAACCCCACAGGAGATCCATTTCTCAGTAATTTATTAAAATATATTTTTCCATTTCTCCAGTATTTCACAGAACAGAGGAAAGTACTTTTGAGAAGATGTCTATCCTACAGAAAAAATTACTAATACTACAAAATACTCCTTTGCTGATACTCTGCAAGAAATGACAGGTTATAATCCCAACATAAAGGACTCTAAATTGGAGTTAAAATAAAACCTCTAAGTTATCTAGTGATTAGGGTATTTAATTTACTTATTTTCAAATTGCAGAAAGAATCAGAACATTCAAAACTGTCTATAAAGTTAATTGCATCACATGTAATTAAATCATTAAATGCACTAATTATATCACATAAGTTTAATTAAATACCAGATTACAGTCACAGTTGTGCAACAACTATGTCTGGAGACAACAGAAAAAAGACAAAAATTCTGGTTTTTTTAATTCCTACTTCCCCCCCCCCCCCCTTTAAACCAAATCAATTAATTGTCTGTTTCTAATTAACTATAATAGGCATAAAACAAACACACTATGAAAGAAAAATGTTTAATCTCCAGTTTTTCGTGCTTTATGGTGTTCAGTTAAAAGTAGATTTTTAAAAATCATTCCACTGTATCCTGCTCATAAACACTCAGTCCATTCATATGGTCCTTCTCTACCTTCATATTCTCCTTCTCTCTTCTTCTGTTCCAAGAGAACAAAAACCATCTACTAGGTATTCAAATGCCCTGCTTTTCATAATGTTTTTTTTTAAAACAGTCTTGGCTTAAGTTGTACAACCAGAAGCTTCAATTCTAGTGATGTTACACATAAGCTTTGAAGGCGAGTCTGATACTCCTCCACTGCCTGACAAAAGAAAACCTAAACTATTAAAACCAGTGTGTGTTCTATTTTATTTATGTTACCTAAAACGTATTCTCAGATCAACTCAGATGGTTTTGTGGGCAAAGTTAATTCCATCAGTTTTTTCACAGTGAGAAAAGAATTTTTAGTGTCTGTAAGCAAAAAAGCTCACAATGAGAGATTGTTTAACTTCCCTATATAAACCTCCAGGGCTGCTTTGCCTGTTGTACAGGAACAGCAAAGCAAATACTCCTGTTTGAAAGACTCAGGTGTAATTCAGCTCAGGGTTCTACAATCCATGGACTGCTCTGACACATCCTACAATTTCACTTCAAGTATTGGAAATTCTATATTGCATCAGTGCAGGACCAAGTTGTTCACTGACTCTCAAGGAATGATTCAAATTTGAACTATTAAATAATGGTCCCAGAATTTCTGATGCTTCATTAAAAAAACCCACACTAGGAGATTAAAAAAAAAAAAAAAAATTGAGGTATACAATGCCTACTTAACTGTCAGGAAACAGCAAGCAAAGTACTGTGGGGTTTTTGGTAAGAAAAGTTAACACTGAGAGAATTAAATCTGTAATAGAAGTATTCACAGTATGTATTTTGAAGTCTTCAGTTAAAAAAATAATCACGCACACCAAACAGTTTTATTTGTTTTAGTGCCACATGAAAAACACATAACAACGATTTAAAAGTCAGTCAGTCCTCAGAGCAAGACAAGATCAAATCTAAGTTTCAGTGTTTGCTTTTGGTTTGGTTTTTGTTTTTACTCTTTTTTCTGGGGTGGGGGAGATGTGTTGGATTTTTGGTTGGTGGGTTGAGATTTTTTTGACAGTTAATTCACTGTTGCACAGCACTACTTGCAAGAGCTCTTGACTATTTAAACCAACTCATGGAGGGGAAAAAAGATAATTTTATATATATACTGTCCATCACAATCCCTTCAGTTTTGTTACTCTTACTCTAGTTCCATTGTGCCACTATCACTATTTGCTTTACAGCATACTGACAGATTAATGCAATTTTATTAAAAACTAATGCAGTTGTGAGGCTGCAAATACTAAAATTTTAAATATGGAGCACTGTTTTGCTCTGATAAGTTTTTATTCCAGAAATTAAATAAAATCAATCCTCTTACCTTCCTTAAAACCTAGTATGCTAACATTGAAGTACAATATCATCTCATTTATTTCTATCAATTGGAATACTGTTCTATATAATAATATTTTTATAATTTGATTCTCAAATGTGCCGTGGTGTTGGAGCAGCACGAGCATGGGATGCAGGGGACAGGAAGGGCCTCTCTGCAGTGGTTATCCCTGCAGCTTCTGTCCCTTGCTGCTCTGCAGAGGAACTGTGACCTGCGCACTCACAGAGACGGTATCCATGATCACACTTCCTGATGGAACCTATAAATGTGCCAGCTTACCCAAAAACCTGCTGGAGCAGGTACTGCACTCTTCCCCTCAGCTGAGGGACTGTTCTGCTCATAGGCACACGAGTTGCTTGGGAACATGCAGTGAACTTGTGATTACCCAAGCAATAATTTGGGGAACTCACGTGCTGCACTAGTCAGTGTGAAGGGGACCAAGTCCTCTTTTGATGTATATGGGTTTGGGGTGGTTTCTCTCAAACGCAAGGAGCCCATGAACTAAAGTTTACAGAATACATTGCCCTGTAAGTTTGGGGAGATGCAAACAGACTGTGACAGCAGTCCATGTAACAAATAGGTTTTGATGTTATGCTAACTAATTGCAAACAAGCCCGAGAAAACCAATTTGCTGCTTGTCCACTAAGTTGTTCAAAAGCTTCTGTCTCCCGCAATGTGCAGTATGTCCAGAACTCAGGATTCAGGACCACTTTGAAAAGTTTTAAACAGGGAGATACCCCTAGTGCAGCCAGGGCTTGTCAGACTCTCCAGCAGTTTCATATCTGAAGGTCACAATTTTGAACAGAATTTGTTTTATTAAAAAAGTTTTGTTTTTATTAAAAAAGTGCTTATGCAAAAAGGAGTTGAGATTTTCAAGTTGCAAAATGGAAGTAATTAGTTTTTACAGTTTTCCTGGCTTCTACTTAGATACAGATTTTTATAAAAAGAGAGGAGAAAGGACAATCAGAGTAGCATGTAAGAATCAGAAATATGAGATCCAAGATACCCCAGGACCAACCTGTGATATAAATGTCTGTCAAACAACAGTAAGTAGAATACTAATAATACTACATCAGAACGTGTCTACAATCTTATTAGCAGGAGCTAACAGCCACAAGTGTTTCTAGCTTACATTTGGAAAAGAAAAAGACTAATCATACTACAAGACTGATACAATCCTTTCTCTCTCCTATTGTGACTTAGAAAGCTCTTATTAAAACAAAATCTTTAGAGTACAAATTAGGAGAGTTATCTGAAGATACAGAATTGATTTTCAATAATTCCTGTAAGCCTGGAGGGACTCCAAAAGCTGTGGCTATATTTAAAACCAGTAAGTGAGATGAATCAGGCAACCTCTGCCCCATCAGTCTGAGTTCCAAATAAAGTAACAGGACTCTGCCATTCAGAACCACTAACAAAGCTTTTAGTGAGATTGTATAAAGTCACAGTGTTTATGGCAGCTAGACTTTGTTTGACGACAGTTTGGTTTAGGCAGTAAAGGCTTTGATGTGCACAGGTGAGATCCTTGGCATTTCAGCTCACTCCCTGGTGCAGGCTGGGTCACCCAACATCTTAAGTTACAGCTTGAGAATGAAAAAAGGTATATACATATATTTCTCTGGACTACAGAAACAGTTTTATGATTTACAGCTAGCAGATCCAGAGTCAGATATGGATTCCAAGGGTTTGCACAGAAAGGGACAGAGCTACACTAATTAGAAGTACAGGAGAAAGCCATGCTAAAGGAGTTTCAGGTAATTATTCATCAGGTGGACCAATCTGGTCTAAGCCATATCCAACACCTTCAGCTATGACTGAAGCCACAGGAATGGAAGATGCTCAGTAGGTCATTAACACCTCTCAGCATGTTGCCCAAATTACGTACATTGGTGTCACTCCAGCAATCACCAAGAAAGTTTAAGGTTGTCATTTGAGATTGACTCAACTTAAATTCCCCCAGTTCCTCATTTTAGTTCCAATATCTTACTACAAATTCTGCACAAAACCTCATTACAACAAGAAAAAAGTTGGTATGTTCTGTTACGCCTCAAAGTCCTAAAGAAATGCCTCAAAGTCACAAAGAAAAAAGGCCAGTTTTCTAAGAGCTACTCTGTTGAACATTGGCCAAGTAAAAGAAACAGTTGTAGGATTTTTAAGTGCTATTTTCCAGCTCCTCTTCTTTTGTTTTTGTCAGAAATACTGACAAGCACTTCAAAACTTGCCCCAAAGAAGAGTTAACCAGAAATTTTCAAACACCATTAAGGTTCCACTAAGGTAATTTCAGCTTCAATTTAAGAAGAGTTCACTCATCATTAATCAAATATGTCAATGAGCCCTTTGGCCTAATGGTTTTGCATACAAAAAAGGAAGGCTAGCACAATGACTGCAAAGCAGGCACACTGACAAACATTTCCAACAGCCTCACAGTAAGGAGATCAGACTGAATTCTTTAGTAAACAGCAGTAGCAAGCTGCCCCCATCATCATCATGTGTATTAAAATGCAGTTTGGAGAGGAGCTCAGCTTCTCCATACCACAGCCATGTGTCAGCTCAGGAGGCCTCAGAGCTGTGGCTGACAAAGGACAAGCAGTGTTGGGAACACACAGAGAAGGGATGTGGATTAGTATCTTCACCTCTCCAGCTCGATCACAATTTGGCTCTGGTTTTACTCTTGGAGCACTTCCAACAACTGCACAGGCCCACCATCACCTGTGTGATCCAGGAGGAGATCTCCATGCCCTGACTCCTGTTCACACTAACCCAGGAGCACAAAGCTTGCCCTCCCTGCCAACTTCCCTGTTGGAACACCACCACTTACAAGTCTCACAGAACAGGGATCTATCTCCCACCAGATCTCCCATCAAATCCCACATTTTCCTCCAACCAGTATAGCTGGGGGATCAGAATTCAGATGATGAATTCCACTTTTTCCACCAGACCCGGTTTTCATTCCAGTGTTGGAATCCAGGCTCTTCAGTTGGATTTGATGAGGACTGTGTGACCATTTCTCATCATCAGCTATTCAATATTCTTACTAATGCTAGCAAATACACATGTGGACAACCATTCCAGTCCTATTTTTCCTCTAATATTCATGCACAGGTGCCTGAGTTTGCTGCTGATGGCAAGACTGGCGATGGCAGGGGAAGGCAGGCAGTAGGAGGGCAGCAAGGGTCAAGAAATCAGTTTTCCAACAATAAAGGAGTGAATGGTGTGTCATATTTTAAATAGGGTTTCAGCAACTGCAAGATGAATACTTGAAAAATATCTCTCACACCTTTAACAAAGGGAAAACAGGTCAAATGCACCAGCGTTGCTTTCTGAAAGAGGCATTATTTGGGTAAACAGATGAACAGGCAGATTAGAAATGTAAGTGCATTTGTACTTAGGACCCTGTCGTGGTTTGACACTGGCCCAAAGCCGGGCACCCACGAGAGTCACTTGCTCACCTTCCCCTGCCACAGATGGGCAAAGGAGAGAGAAAAATTAATGAAGGGTTCATGAGTTGAGATAAGGACTGGGAGAAACACTTCAAGGGCAAAACAGGCTCAACTTAAAGTTACAAAGTGAGTTTATTACTCACAGAATCAGAGGAGGATAATGAGAAGTAAAATAAGCCCTTAGAAACATCTTTTTCCCCCCAGCCCCTCCCTCCTTCCCACCAACAGTACAGGGAGACAGGGCATGGGGACTGGGGTCAGTTCATTACTGAGATTTTCTTTGGCTGCTACAGGAGACAAGTCCTTCCCCTGTGAGACCATGGGGTCCCTCCCATGGCAGACAGTTCTCCGTGAACTTCTCCAACGTGGTTCCAATCTCATGAGCAGCAGTCCTGCCAAACCTGCTGCAATGTGAATTCCTCCCACGAGCAAACAGTCCTCCCAAAACTACTGGGGCGTGGGTCACTCTTCCATGGGGTGCAGTCCTCCAAGGACAGGCTACTCCAGCTTGAAAGCAGGGGCCCCCTCTCTCCACTAGGTTTCCCGCTGGAGCACAGCCTCCTCCAGGCATCCACCGGCTCCAGCATGGGCACCTCCCCCACAGGCTGCAGCTGCTGCTTCACCATGGTCTTCACCACGGCCTGCAGAAGAATCTCGGCTCCAGCGCCTGGAGGACCTCCTGCCCCTCTTTCTCCACTGACCCTGGTGTCTCCATGTTGTTTCCCTCACATGTTCTCACCTCCTCCCCTTCTCTGGCTAGGAAAAAACTGTACCCTTTGATTTGATTTTCTTCTTAAATGTCTTGTCACAAAGATGTTAGCATCATCTAAAATTGGCCCAGCCTTGGCCAGTGGCATGTCCATCTTCAGAGCCATCAGGGATTGGCTCTGCCAGACATGGTAAGCATCTGGCAGCTTCACCTCTGTGGCCTCCTGCTACCAAAAACCAGGCAGTGCAAAACCATTACAGACCCTCAGTCTACAATTAAAAAAATATAAAGACTTGCATTCCATTTAAACTCAGGTCAGAGGAAAAGAGATGAAGAAAAACAGTTAAACATGCAAATTTTGAGAACCCAAGGTGACAGAATATCTAAGTATTATGTTTAAAAAAGGAAGATAAATATGCTCTATCTGGGGAAACTGTATCTTCATAGATTATTCTTGCTTCCCAAGACTTCTCTCTTGAAGGTGCCTTGAAGGCACGACTGCAGGACTTGCTGACCCGGAGCTTTTAAGAGGCATCTCTCCTGCAAGTAGCCTTCAATCCGGTCAGTGACATGGAGCAGAGACCCCCAACCATGCCCAAGCTGGCCTGGGTGAATGAGGATGAAGAAGGCCCTGGAGCTGTCCCAGAACAGCAGCTAGAAGAGGTGGAGCAGTTCCAGCCACCACAGGAGGGTGAGTGGCAGAGCTAGGCCACAGGGCTGGTGCCTTCAAGGCACAACTGCAGGACTTGATGACCTGGAACTTTTTGGAGGCATATCTCTGCAAGTACCCTTCAATCCAGTCAGTGACATGGAGCAGAGACCCCCAACCGTGCCCAAGCTGGCCTGGGTGAAGGAGGAGGAGGAAGAAGGCCCTGGAGCTGCCCCAGCACAGCAGCTAGAAGAGGTGGAGCAGTTCCAGCCACCACAGGAGGGTGAATAGCAAAGCTGGGTCACAGGGCTGGTGCCTGCAGCCAACTTGGCCCCGTCCCATCCCGTCCCATCCCATCCCATCCTGTCCTGTCCCCTGGGGACATGCCCATGGACAGGACGGAAGAGGGGCTGGGGCAGACCCCCCCCACAGCAGCCGGGGTCCATCCCCTGGGCATACCCGGGCTGTCCCGGCCTGG
>NW_008239762.1:1072023-1077268 GCF_000691975.1 Corvus brachyrhynchos
GGGCAGGAGCCCGGGCCGAGCGCTGCCAGGGAAGGAGGTCGTGTGGCCTCAGGGCTGGCAGCGCCGGTGTGGGGCAGCTGTGCCGCTGGGGCTGTGACAGGCTCTGTGTTCCCAGAGATTGCCGGGCGGAGCATGAGGGGGCAGCACAAAGAGCTCCAGCTCATGTGCAAAGGTGAGTGAGGGCAGCGGGCTCTCAGCGGGGGCTGGCGGGGGGATCTGCAATTCCTGCCCCGGCTGCGGAGGGCTCTGCTCCCTGTGCGGACGAGGGGCGGCGTGGGCAGAGCACAGAGAGGTTTCAGGGTCGCGTGGGGCATTGGTGGCCAGCACCTTTGGGCTGATCCTGTCGGTCCCTGCTCCCTCCTGGCCATGGCAAGAGCAGGCTGGGATGGCCCTGGAAGGGGGCTCTCCTCGGGTCCCCGCAGATCTGGGATCTGACCGTGGCTCTGTTCCTCTCTCTTGCAGCCCTTGAACACCTGACAGAGGACATCAGCCCTGCTGTCTCCAGCCTGGCACTTCACACATTGTACGTTCTCCGGTCACTAGAGACGTCTCGATACTCCATATTCCGGAGGCTGCAGGGTCCACCGCGACAAAAAAAAAACGCGGGGCATGGAAGACCCGGCCTCGGCTGTCGAGCCTTGGCCGGCTGTGTTTCTGGAGCTCTGTGGAGAGCTGATCTGGGAGGCTCTGCCTGCTGGGGCCACCTGAGCCAGAGGGGATTTTCTTTTCTTTAAGAATTTTCTTTTCTTTTCTATATTCTGTAGAATATAAATATAGAATGTGTTATAATACACAGACTCCCAGGAGCTTTCTTTTGGTGCCCAGTATCGGCAGGGCATAGGGGAAGAGGGGAGAAGGGGTGCTTGCGCTCAGCAAGTTGCCCAAGCGTGCGGAGTGGAAGGGGAAATGGCCAGAAGCTCCTTGGCCTTTGGTGGCTCTGCTGAAGCCTTAACGCTGTCGAGAGAGCGGGTGGGCAGGGGCCAGAGCTGCGGGGATCCCTGCGGGACTGGTGCCGGGAGATGGCCACAAGCCCTGTCCCAGGCAGGAGCCGCCATCTGTGTCCTCCTGCCCGTGCGTTGCTGCCTGGGTTGCTGAGGGCTCCGAGGTGCCTCTTGATCCGGCTCGTCTGGAGCTCTGTCAGGGCTGTGCTGCTGCCGGGCAGGTTGGCCAGGCTGGGGGAGACCCTGAGGGGACGGGGCGGTGGTAGGCCGTGAAGGGAGGAGGTGCTGCGGAAGCCCTGACGGGACAAGGCAGCGGGAAGGCACGAGGAGGATGTGTGACGGAGTGGGTGGCAGGAGGCTACAAGGGGACAGGAGGTCCCTGAGGGGCGGGGGTGGTGGGAAGGCCTGAGGAATTGGGTGTCAGAGGCCATAAGCAGCCCCCAGGCAGCCACCTCGTTCCTGCCACCCGGCTGCTCTGGCGCTTCCCCGACACGTCTCCCAGGCCTGTGGCAGAAGCCCTTGAAGCCGGGCCTCAGCAGGACAGTGGGGACCAGCCCGAGGTGCCCAGGCTGGGCTGGCTGGGGACAAGGAGGGCAGAGGGGCCCTGCCGGGGCATGGCCACTGGGTGCTGCTGGTGAGGGGCAGTGGGCAGAGGCAGGGCTGGCGGCCAGCCCGGGTCGCCATGGCTGCCCAGGCCACGGTGCTGTGGCTGAGACACCCCTGACAGAGCTCTGGGCCCGCACAGCTGCTGCCACCATGGGACAGACGGCGATGTCTCCTCGAGCAGGGCTGGCCAGAGTGTGCCCAGGAACAGCAGGAGCCCGAGCGCCGGCACCTGCTCAACGAGGCATCCGGGCCAGCCGGGATGCCAAAAAGGGGATGACTGGGGCCACAACTGCACGTGGTTTGGCAAAAGGCTCCAGCAGAATTGGCCATGATGGCTTTCTCTTGACTCGCCAGCCTCACAGCAATGCTTGGCAGCTTCAGCTGCAGCCTGTGCCCCTGACTGACTTCAGTGGCTGTGCTTGAGGGCAGACTGGCCTTCCACAGTCAGGCGTCCCAAGGCAGTGGCATTGGTGCCACCGTGAGAGCGAGACTCTGATGGGACACGAGCCCTGCGCTGCAGCTGCCCTCCCTCTCCTCCATGCAGGCACCTTACAGACACGTGCATGAGCTTCCAAACTAAATCCTGGACTTGCTTGGAACAAAGGAAGCAGCCGCAGCAGGCGCTGAAGAAAAGCAGGGACTTCTATGGCTCAGTTTTGCTCTCCACTTGGGGAATCACAGAATCCCAGAGCACTTTGTGTTGGAAGGTATCTTAAGGATCATCCAGTTCCAGCCACCCCGCCATGGGCACAGGTGGTGTGCACGCACACCTGTCACTAGAATTGGAAGAACACTTGGCTGCCATGTTTACCTTTTCCCCTCCTGGATTTCAAGCTAAGAGGAAAAGGTCAGCTGGTTAAAGCTGAATCTTGTTGCTCACGGAACTAGGAATAGGAGTCTCCAATGGGACCTGGTATGTCCATTCAACCTTTGTAAGATCCCACGGTTGGAGCTCAGCCCTGTACAGCCCAGGCACAGGCTCCAGGCTGGTCCATTTCAGCATCCCCAAGTCTTTGTGGCTTCCTGTGCACCCTGAGACTTCTGAATCCATTCTTGAATTCCCAGTTACTGCTGTGCAGGACGTGAGAACACAGTGCTTGGAACAGCCTGTTTGGCTCATTCTTGGGCTTGCTGCTCCCGACTAAAGTAATAATCAGGAGTATATGCTGATGCACAGGTATAGCTGAACACCAGGGACTTTCTATGGAGTGTCTAAAACCTTGTGTGACTGCCCAGAGACTCTAAAACCCAGAGGTGAAAATGACGGCTTTGCTATTTAAGAATCCTAGAAATTTTGACATCTGATTTTTCTGGTCAAGGATTTTAATGCCAATGCGGAAATGACAAAAATATTAAAACTTGTTTTCGTTGGCAACCCCTTTTAAACGGCATCAGAAAACTTACAGGGGACAGGGTGTGACACTGGGGATGGTACTTGGCAGTCCATGGCTTCAGATGTGGGTGATTAATGTTTTGCCCGGTTTCACCCAGGAGTTCAAGTGTTCCCAGGGCTTTGTTCAACTGGTCATTGCAGGTAACTTCCACTAAACGCAAAAGGATGTCCCAGCAGAACTTCTGGAGAATGTGCCCTAGGGATAGGGAGAAAACCTTGAAAATGATCAGCAGGGTCTGAAAAACTTTAAAAAATTAAATTAAAGTAGATATGGCTCTGTGGCCTTTCAGGGATGACTTAAAGCATGCAACTTCAGATCTGTGAAAGGCAGAAAAACAATAGTCAGATAAAATAAAAGCTTTCTCTGGACTCACAGTTTGCAAGACACCAGGCTGGGTTTTGTTTTGTTAAAAAGGAAAGCGTAAGTATTTTAGTTACAACAGGTAAAGGTCAGCTGGGAGGCAGCCATTCTCACACATTTTACAAAGTCCACCACTATGGGTGTTCACAGTCTTGAAAACCTCTCCATCTTCCTTGCTTTGTTTTTCCTCATAATAATCTTTCTTTCTAATAAAGCTGTACAGAATTTTTAGAAAATATATTGGTTTTATCAGTGCGATTATGCTGATGCTCATTCTTTGCAAGCCCAGTTTCACAGTTAGAAATTCTGACTCATCATGAGTTTATAATTTAAGGAGGAAAGATCTCTGGGTAGCGTGAACCTTTTCACTGCCATTACCTGCACACATTCAAGTACTTGTTCAGGTGAAAAGCATAACTCAGGTATTGGTACAGAACACATGACACCGAGCAACAGAACTGTCCCACGCTCCAAACTAGAAAGAAACATCCTAAGTTCATCGTCCGAAGTTTGGGTATTTCCAAACTACAGTCAGACAGTTTGCAGAGAACGTCAAGAGACAAGCAACAGTGATGTTTTCACACACAGTATTATTATAAAATTGCAGCAAAACCAGGTGGAGATTAATTCTATTATTTCTCCAATGGTTTTTACTCTAAGCATAACAGCATTACCTGAATTAAAAATCTTACTTTGAGGAGTTGGATACATTTCCCTCAGCCTTGACTTTAGTGACAGACACAAGGACTGAAGCTACTGCAGATAAGCACAAAGTTTATTGTGCAACAAAGAGCTGAACAAGTGATGTCTGAATACTGCAATAGGAGAAATGTGATCTACTCACGGTTAACAGATACAATTTGTTATGGCAGTGCACAGCTCCTGCATTTTAAAATATATTGCATATTTGGGCTGGTGGGTTTTTTTGTATTTTTAATTTAGATATATTTTTTTTTAATTAATTCTGATAGTTGCTGTGCAGTTTTTATAATGGAAGTAAGATTGTAGCGGGTTCAGTTCAAAAACCAGGCAGAAACACCAATTTAGTGTAGTGGTTCTGTTCAAATTTTCAATTACTTATTTTCTTTCTGTGAGATTAGAATTAGGAGAAAGCAAAGCAGGCACAAACCTTAAACAGTTGCAGTACAAAGGAAAACTTTTATTACTAACAGAATTAAAAGTAAAGAGAAATAACAAGAAATTAAAGCAAACCCCCTCCTCCTTTCCAGCACTTTCCTCCTTTTACCCAACTCACACAAAGGGTAACAGAACATGGGATGTTAGTTAGTGTTGCAGTTCTTGATAAGTCTCTTTCATATGCTTAAGCAAAAAAGGGTTTTCTTCAGCTGCACATGGTTCCCAAACTGCCACCAACAGCAGACCCACCTAGAAAGAAACAATCTGCTGTGGTGTAGAACATCTCTTCCATGAAAATCTCACAGTCCCTTCATACTGCCAAACATAGGCTATCACATGGGGTTATTAATTTTTTTTACAGATTAGTTACTTTGGCCTGAACACAAAGGCTTTTTTTTTCGTGACAGGAAGTCTCTAAAAGCCTCTCACTGCTTCTATACAGCCTAGCACAGGCACTTTTCATAATTTTCATGGGCCACACATGAATTTTTCATCCCCCCATGTACTTCAAATGGATTAAAGAGACAAACAGTTTGTGATATTACAGTTTCTTACCACGGCATGCAAGAAGGTTTTTAAGCTACGTGCGAGAATCGCGGCACCGCCCTCTTTTCTCCCATCGCCATGTTCAGCTTCGTCTCACGTGACTCACTTTCTCTTTCTCTCTGACTGAAGCTGTGCAGCTGGCTGCATGGTGTCCTCTTCAGTTCAGCGTGAGGTGTGCTGGCTGCAGACAGGAGGCTCTGCCGGCTCTTGCTGGCTCTGCCAGCTCCACATGGAGAGGAGAGGAGAGGAGAGGAGAGGAGA
>NW_008239762.1:1077401-1153765 GCF_000691975.1 Corvus brachyrhynchos
GGGACCAAAGGCCAAATCCCGCCTTTCTGTGCGGGATTAAATATGCGGTTTAAATATGTAAATTGTGAGAAGCGTCATTAGTCTGACAGACTGTCCATCAACTTTGGTTCAACCCACTACAAAGATACAGTATAATTTTTGGAAGAATGTAAAAATAAGCTCAAGATAACAGTAAGTTTTATAAAGATGTGTCCAAGTGCTTCCTTGGCACAGCACTGTCACAAACTCAGACTATCCTGCTGCCTGCTGATCCCAGTGAGGTCAAGAAAATAACCCTTTGAATGAGCCTCATAATCTAAGTTATCTGGGTTCAAGGTGGTTAACTTAAGTATTTTATTGAGAGCTAGCAGAGATGCAATGCCCCACAAAAATTTTCCCAAAAATGCTGGAAAAGTACACCAGCATCTCTCAAGCCTCTCAGTTTGGTGTATTCAGGGGTGCAGTGGGGAGATTTCTTCAGTTCAGCAAAGCCAGCCTACACAGAAAAGGGTGGGGTACAAATAAAGCTGCAATTTGGGTACAGTGTAATGCTTGGGAAAGATTATAAACTCAGTCAGGACCAACTGGAGCCTTAAAAAGTAACATTTTTTTCTGAGTTCTACAATTGCATATTCTTAACATCATTTTTCCAAATCCCTGGCAGTATCAGATTCTAAACAGGATGTCTTTTCTCCTACACTTTCGCTCTACTGAAAGTTCTCAAATAAATTTTATTCCTGGTTTTATTCCTGGTATTCCTGGAGAAATTTAATCTAATTATTGTGGCTCCTGGGCACATGTCATCAATAACATTAATTAGCTTAAGCACTACTTTATCAGCCATATCTTGTCCCAGCATCCCCATGAAACAATAAATGATCATTTAGAACAGAGATTTTAGACTTCCCTTCAGGCAGAATTAGCCATAGCAATTTGAAAACTCTCACTTCAAGGATCTTATTTTTTCCTTCACCGGCATGATATTAAAGCGACAAATAAAAAAGTGGCTCACGTACTGTGTTCAGAGGGCTTGCTAAATACCGATTTAGGAGCAAGACAAATGTTTTCTATCCCAAAAGACAACTTCACTTAGACACAATTATTCAGCCAAGGAATTTGCCTGTTTTCCTCAAAGCGTTCTTTACTAAGGCACATTACCCAAACAAATATTTTCATATAAAATACCTAATTTAATAGCTGCATAAGTAGTAAGCTTAAAAAAAAAAAAAAGAGTAAGTATTTATTGGATCTGAAATAATTCTTCATTTTGCTCAGCATGAAAATTTACCTCGTGTTTTCTAAATTAGAAACGCAGCATTCACCCAGTTCCACTCAGTTTCATGGAATATAGCACTTTCTCTTCATGAGGAGGTTTGTTTCTGAAGATGATCTAGCAAAGCCAAGAAGTGCACTGCACAAACACACGAAGTATGTAAACAGCTCTCCCAAAACTTGAAGTGATAAAGTTCCAGTTCATTAAAATACTGTAAATAACAGAGAAAACAAGTGATATTCACAGATGAGCAGCTTAATACCTAAGCAGCCTCCAAATAGCTATAAACAATTTAGTGCAAACGTCGTGCTGCAGACACAGAGGCACCAGCCCTACCTACCTCACCAGTCCCCTTCAGGACACTTTCCAGTCCACTCATAACCAACAGATTCAGTCAAGCAAGCTAAGCAATTATTTATCTTGCTTCTCCAACTGATGGAAAAACAGGCTTTTGTAATCATGTGTGTAGATAACACATTTCCTATAAAGCTGCTTTCCCTGGATCAAACAGATCAATAGGCCTGGCCAGCTTATCTGTGCAAGTTTCAAGTTTACTTTGCAGGATCGCATGAGAACTGTTATTACTCCCTCAAGTCATGTAAACTCTCACTCATCTAACTTTCAAACAGTTTTTGCCTGCAGACCTCAACTTGGAACACATTTGGAATGCCCTGTAATCTTATCTTGAACTTAACCAGCAAGTGTAATTCACAGATTTAGTGACAGATTGGTCAAGTGTCTCTGCTTTTCCTAGCTCCATTTCTCAGCTGTGGTAAGTGTAGGAAAGTTAAAAAGTTTGATTGGTTTTAAATACTGGGGGTTTGGCGCATTGTTGGGTTTTGTTTTTTTTTTTTTTACGTAAGCTTTTTTCAGATTTTTTAAAAAATTAATTTATTTTTACAGCCCAGGGAAAACCAAAGAGACACTTTCCATTAAAGTATTGAAATATTTTAGAAGAAAGAAAACGCTATGGGAAATCAATTTGAGGGAATACATATCTGTTTCAGCAGAAACACACTCTATTGGGCACTATAGAAGACCATTTTAAAAGCTGATAGATACTTAGCACAACTCCCACCATTCCACCAGCACAAAAGGGAATGTGCAACAGTGTTAAGTTACCTGTCAAAGTATAACCTCAAATCCTCTGGCAACATTCCCACAAGATGATGGGTACACTGGAAATCAAGAGTTTAGATACTTTAATGCTTGTTAAACCAGATAGTTCTTTGTTTAGCAAATCCGAATGCAAACTGCTCTCTGGTTTCATGATTCTTTTTGTTCACAGCATGATTTTTTGGAAGCTGTTCACACAATTATACTTATTTATTTTCATAAGGCAAGCTGTTTTAATATTAATGTTATTTTACAATCAAAATACCCTTTAGGGTATACTAAACAGAATAAAGAAAGCCAGGTAACTAAAACACACACCATTAGTGACCACAGAATCATATTCAGGTCAAACTTTAAATATTTCCTCATCAAAAAAACCCAAAAAATCCAAAAAAACCAAGGTCTCAGAGCTGCATTTTTATCAGTGGAATCTATGGCATTATCACCTCCCCTTTACTACACCTACCTAGGTCAAAAGTGAACTAGGCTTTATTTCAAGTTTGTGAAGCTAATTCATTGTTCATCACAAGCTGGCTCTTAAGAAAACTCATCCCAGAATTAATGTGACTGCATTTAAAGCCAGTTTTATAAAAATTACTTAAAAATCCAGTTGCTCAACTGTAGTCAGTATGGAAAACATCTGACTTCATTCATTACAAATTACTCTAATTAGTTTCATATAGAGATACTGTTCTAAACTGCACCTAAAGATATTTATGACTGGGTGTGGGGGAGAAAACACCATACAATGGGGGGGAAATTAAAAACACATTCCTTAATTTAGTAAAACCTAAGGGAGGCAATTTACTGAGTCAAAAGAATAATTCCACATTCAAAGTTTACTTTATACTTTATGAGGAATAATTTCTTATATTAGATAAGCTTCCTTCATGTAAATGAAAATAAGAGTCTGCATTAAATGAAGGCATTATTTAAAGGAAAAACAAAACACCCGAGAAGAAAAAAATACCAATCCTGAATTCTGTATTTCTAGCAATGGGATTTTTTTACACCTGAAATTTCTTCTGGGCTGGGATTATATGATGCTGCTCTTGCCAGTTTTCCTTCACCAGACTGAGGTCTGGCAGAGCTGAGCTGACAGGTAGGAGCAGTGTAACAGCACGTATTAGCACAGGGTCTATTGTACATCAAGTTGCAAAATTATTCTGAGATTCAAGAGCCCCTGGCTGATGGCCCAGTAAGTGTAGATTTTTCAAAGTAGATGGAAGTGACAGTCTGGTTTAATACCAATTTTTATGCTAATAAAGACATGCAGGACCTGTCTTCACCAGTCACTTCTGAGTTTTTAATCAGTTTTTGGCCATCCCTGTGCATAACCTAGAGGAACCATTTCACACAACAGTGGTCTCTGGAGCCAGCGGTCACTGGCAAAGGGGACTCAGGAGTAGGCACCATATTGACAGCTAAGGGGCAGAAGACGGACTATTGATCCTTCTGTGTCTTCAAGTCAGCTGCCAGAATTCGGGAAGTGAACCACCACTGCCACCATCTCCCACGTGCCTAAAGCTGCACTGCACTCAAGGGAACACTTTCAAGAATAGACTCGCATCCTCAGCCTTCAAACAGTCCAAGATACGGAAAGATTGTCAGAAGCTGTTTACAGTCCTACATTGTACACTCCCCCCAGCCCCCCTGCTGACTGCTTCCATCCCTCCTTAAGTTGCTCAATTCCTTGTCCTCATTCCACTCTCACTTATTTCAGAACTTCTGTGTTTCACCTGGAGCCTCTCAGCCTAATCAGCCCTGTTCCCAGGGGCATTTGTGTTTCAGTTTTTAAGCTATAGGACACAAGCCACACTCCAAAAATTGCTTAAATGGGGAAGTGTCCTTACAACTCACAGAACTGATGATACATCTATCAGTCATGGTACCACCTGCATGTTTAATCTCCTTCTATACACTTTGTATTCAAAATAGTACAGAGGGAGTACAGGCAATGTGATTTTGTAGAGTGAAAGGTCAACAGCTTTCATACAAGATCTGTATCAAAACACTATTTTATTTGCCCCTAAAGATTCTCTTTTCCTTGTATTATATTTAACAGTCACAAAGGCATTAAATTAAACTTTAAAAAAAGAGCTATTTCTATATTCAAAAGTCAGATTTTACTAAAAACATAGGCAGGTCCCAAAATATTAAGTTTTCTGTTATTCTCCCCCAATTTTTCTTTTGTTAGTATATAGCCCATAACTTGGGTCTAAAAGGCTGCAGGCTGCTATTAAAAGGACAGTTTAGCAGCCTGTAACAACAGGTGCTTCCCATCAGCAGATGACAATAAAGACTACAGAAGAAGGATTTTATTGCTGCCTGATCACTGCAATGACAACATAGAAGCAGGACAATTGCCACTTGCTGTTTTGCTTTTTTTTAAAGGAAGTTTTTCATATAAAGTGTAACTATACAGTTCACCCCTTATGACTTTTTCTTTAGGCAAAGAGAAAACACAGCCAAGGGAAAACCATAAAATAAACTCTCCCTCAGCAGAGCAACTCTTTTTTTTTTTTTTCTTCTTTGCCCTGAAACCTTAGATCTCTTGGAGTACTGGGCTAGTCCTCACTTTGCAAGGGAATGTTTTTTCACTGGTTATTTCTCAAAACATTCAATTCTACCCCCTCCCCCCACCAAAAAAAAATTGAAGTCCTCAGCAAATTTAGTACTTTCCAGAAGGAAGTAACTGCTGGGACTACTGTAGAGAATTCCAGAGCTGTCTTCCACAATGGAGTGACCAGAGAACGTGGAGGCAAATGAATATATATATATATGGAATATATCATAACACATAGAAATAAGAACAACTGTATTATTACATACAAGGTGCTAAGTGCTGACCTGCAGTTTCAGAGCTGCACCACAGTGTTATAATAAATGCAGTAATGGGCTGCTTCCTTCGCAGGAATCTCAGCATTTCAAGGTTTGATTAAGGAATGGAACTGTTGCCAGGACTAAGCTGAGGAAACAGAACCTCAATCCTTGAGAAGAACTGAAAAGTCTCCTGCAAGTATTCTGCAGCATGCTGTACATATAATGGATGGACATGTTTAAATACAGACATTTGATGCCTAGATTCTTCACTGGAAGTACCCCAAAAATGTAACTATCCATTAAGAGAGCTGAAACAAATACTGCACCTTATAATCTCCCTTACTTCCTTCCTAAACAAAAAGAATTTCCTAAAACACCCTTGCTGCACTTTAACTAAGAAATTATCTTTTTCTCCAAACAAAACTGAAAGAATATTAAGTTGTTCCAGAGAGACAATATCAAAGAAACTCATGAACACAAAACATACCATATGTCTCACTGTAAAGTCAGAGTGTCTGTGAACAAGCTCATCAGTTTTGTGAGACACGTGCCAAAACCCTGAAAGAAATTGCTGCAGTTCCCTCTTGGAAGCTGAGAGTTATTGACCAAACCAGACTTGGAGATCTTCCATCTTGTTAAAGGTGCTAATGATTCATGTATGCAATTTTTGAAGAAAGAAATGGTCTTCAGCAGTGAGTTTGATTTTTCTGTCAAGAAGTCAAACTGCGCTTGAAATTGTGCAGTGCTGTTATCTTAGTGAATGTGCTGAGACACTTCAGAGAAAAATGATAATTCAGTATATTCCCTAAACAACTTGCCTTCAAAAAGAAAAAGATATATATGAGGTTTCTGCCTTCTGTACACCCTACTTGTTAGACCAAGTACTTTCATTAATGTGTTCACCATCACAGTGCCATGACACTGGAAGCACCTATAAAAAAGCACTTGCAAAGTTTAACACTGTCAAAGTTTAACAATGCCAAAAGCCTTTCCAGCCAGGTAGGCAAAGGATCACTTGTGTCAGGTGATCCTGTACTCATGTGTTTTGTATGCAAAGCCATGGAAAAGTTGTGTTGCAGTACATTTGTCATATTTCCTGTCATGATGGAAAAATAAATAGCATGGAAAAGTGTTTTCTATTTGTTTACAGAAGCTTCCATTAGAACCAGGGAAAGCAGAGAGGGAGAGGGTTGTGTCTCATGCAGGGAAACTCAGTGTTATTAAGCAGACACAGGAGGATAAGAACTTTTTGTGTCTGTATGTATCATGACCTACATTTAAAAAAGATTTTCCTCGTTATCATTCATTTTCTGGAGTTTCTAGTTAAGTCACACCAATCAGTAAAGCTTTCAAAAATACGTACTTAAAGTGGAGAAGACGAAAAAGGAAAATTGAGTATATTACTGGGTGAGAGAAGGGGAAAAGTGAGAAGCAAAAAACTCATCTCTCTGGGCTGGGATTCAGAATAAGTGGATAATCTTAGATATGTCTCTGGTTTCCAATACTACAGCTGAACATTCTCTGTTAGTATCCTGTCCTAAACTGCAATCCTGACAGAACACCAGAAAACCTAACATGAGCGGCAGTCATTGTCAGGAACAATGGATCAGTTAGATCAGTTTAGTCAAGAGAAAGTAGTCTCAAAGTATTACTTCCTGTTCTAAAGCAGAACTACTTCTCAGGAAAGAGTTACCCATAGAATACCTTGTGAATTGCAGAAACATTAAAAAATAAAGAAAGATAAATCCAGTTTGCTGTGAAAATTCCTCTTGCAAATCTGGTAGGTGGCTGGTCTAGGCAAACTCTATTTAAAGAAAACAAAATGCATAGAAGATATGCTTTGATCTCAGATCCCCTAACTGGGCATGAATAAAATACGTAAATCATTGTCATGAAGAGAATACACAGCAACTTAATCCTGCTCAAAGATTATAAATGTGTAGTAAAAGGAAAATATATCCCTCAAAGAAAGATTTTCTAAATTAACTTTGACAGTAAGCCAAAGTTTAAATCAGGAAGTATTTAATCATGTATTGGACATGCTGCATTTTTCCTGGGCCTTTTGTTTCTTTTTTCTAAACCATACTTCATTGTGTAGCTGTGTCCCAGACAGCGTAACAGCCTTTTTCATGGTAAAGACATAGAAAATTGCAGAGTTATGCTTGATGCAACAGCTATGCTAACTGCCAAATTCCAAAAACCTCTTTACCCCACTTACCCAACCCACCAAATTAATTTGTTCTACATCTGTCCCATAAAACTTCCTTCAAACCTGAAATGACATTATCACATTATAAATTCACCAACACAGAGCGACAGTCACAGCATAAGACTAAGAACAAAACAGTACAATTACATGAAACCCTGATGCTATGAAAAAACTACAGTAAGAAGTAATGATGCTTCAACCTGACCTCCCCAGAATGGCGAGCTACTGTAACGGAACCCCAACATTCAAACTCCTAGCAGAATTTTTAAATAAACCAGGTGCCCAGTAGTTTTCCAAAGGAAATGCTGGAGGCACAGCCAGAACACCATTAAACCTAAACTGAGTGAATCCAAACAGACACATCTTTGGTTTGCCGTAAGAAATTCTTGAGTACAACCAGTTACTGATTATTACCATGATTGTGCCACCCCTGAGGAAACACACCACAAATTGTTCAGCCCCTGACTGTGAGCAGCACCTGGTTGCAGGGCAGGGGGATGCAAGTGCACTGCAGGTTGGGCAGCAACCACAGAGTTGTTCTCTCAGTGTACACACACACACTGAGCAAAACAGCTGCAGAGAAATTGCAATTAGCAGGGTTCTTTCCAAATTTAAAAAAAAACCAAAAAAACCCCAAGACCAAAACTAAAAGCATTTCAGTGAGAAAAAAAAAATTTAAAAAGGGGAAAATTACTAAATTATTTGGACTTCTTTGTACTTTTCATGGTAACATAAATGGCACATGTGGGTTTATTTTTCAGCCGTACCTCTGCTAAGCAAATGGGGAAAAGCTTGTTTTAAATTCACACATTTATGAGAAAAATACAGTGCCAGTTTGGACTTCTTCATAGGAAAGAAGCATTGCAAGATTTCAAGTCCAAGACACCCTTCTGTTGATTTTTGAAAGGGAATTTCCAGCGAGCTGAATAAACTAGGGATGCACGAGATGAGGCTGTTTCAAAGAAATCACACAATCTAATTAACTGCCCTGCTGGCAGAGGTTCCGACATCTCCATCCCTCAAGCCAGTTACCCAGGGAAACCACAGCCCCACAGAGTCATTGAGCTTGGAAAAGACCTCCAAGATCATCGAGTCCAGCCAGTCCCCCAGCATTGCCATGTTCACCACTAAACCACGTCCCCATCGCCACATCCACATGGTTTTGAACACTTCCAGGGATGATGATACCTTATTTCAAACATTGCTGCGCCTGACTTTACACCAGCAGTTTGCTAAGTGCCACCAGCATACAGTACAGGTTAATTCCAGCTGCTAATTACTGCTCAAACAAGCTCTGTCACACCCCAATCATTTGTGTGAGACCAAACTTCCACACCTGTTTGACACATTCACCTGATGCAGCACAAACGTCTCAGATCTAGTGCTATTCCCTCTGATTTCTTCCAAAGATGAATAGGACTTGCATATCCTGAAGCTTAAGAATGCATAAGCCACAGGCATTCAATTAAAGTCAGAAAGAAAGAAAGTAAGAAAAGATAGGAGAGGAAAAGAAAAGGAAAAGAGAAGAAAAGACAGAGAAAGGAGAGGAAAAGAGGGTGATGGAGGGGGAAGGAGGGCAACAGGGGAAAGAGAGAGAAAGAAAAACTGGAGAATGTTCTGAGTGTCCCAGCACTCTCCACCTCCTGCTCCTTGGCCACTCTCCTACCTTGCTTGGGAAAGGCTGGAGAAACTGCAGAGGCTTCAGCAAGTGGAATACAACAGATCAAAGCTAGGAATTGCTAAAGACCCTCTTTCCCAATGCCTGTTCCTCTCACTGCCTCAGCTTACCCTCATGCCCAGGAGCAAACATCCTGCTCTTCAGGACACCTGCTGAGCTCCCTCCTGTCCACCTTTGAAAACTTTTCCATCTATCCTGCTTCAGATAAATGCCCAGAGAAAGAGACAGTAAGACAAAAGGATAAGAAAAATCACAAGCTTCTTTTTAATTGGAAAGCAGTGTACTGAGTCACACGGACATCCTTCATAGGAACACTATTCTTCTGGGGGAAACTCCTCTGTTAAGAGGCTTCATCCAGGGAAACAATTTCCAATAAGATTTGAAGTGGTATTTGTTAATGCTAATGAAGCAGACAATCCATGGAACTGTCCTGTGCTAGGCTTTGGGGCTCTGAGGGATTCTTGAACACCGCAGGTTATCTGCAATGAAACTTAGAAAACCCCCTCAGAGTAGAAGTCAAAATTTTCAGGAAACAAGGTAAGCACCTCAAGAAGGTTATCTGGAATTAGGGGTTTCCCTATGCCAAATAAGATACTTGAAAAGGACTTAAATTTAGAAACTAATAACTGGCAAAGTATTGGCTGTTTTGAAAGATTCCATTTAATCAGGCGAAGCACCTCATCTGTGAGGAATATCTTTGGATGAGTACAGGAGCTACTGAAATCTGCTGATTTCATGTGAAGTGAAACATGCCATACAGGTTTGCTTCTAGCATTTTTCAAGAGGAAAAAATTACACAGCAGAGCCAGACAAATACGTGCAGTGGCTAAAAATGAACACAGATTAAAATCCTCAAGAAATAATGTAACCAGGAAAAAGTTTAATACAACAGTGCATCCATTTAGAGCAGAAGTTTGAAGAGGTCATTAATGTTTTTGTTTCAATAGACAAGGAAGGAGTAATCAAGGTCCTTCACAATAGTGAAGGATTTAGGCAAATATTTATCTAATCTACTTTTCTAAAGTTGCCATAATTTTAAATGTTATAAATTGAGATTAAGCCATATTTTAAAAAGAATAATTTCTACTAAAGATACATTTCTAAGACATGTTCACATAACAAACAAGCTTAGAAACTTGGCAGACTAAAATGAGAAAGCCTCACTAGCACACCTGAGTCAATCTAGGCAGCTGCAGTAAGAACAATAGGGAAGTGCTTATTTTTTTTTACACCAGGACACAAAAGTTGGAGCCTAGAAATTTTCTGTATTTTGATGGTAGGACAAAAATTGAGCTCAGTAGTTGACTAGCAGAGATGGCTCTGCCATTTGTTCAAGGACATAAAAAGTACTATGTTGCTTTATAAAAGGTCAGTGCTACAGGACCACAAATTGCCCCGAGAGTAGGAGTGGGTTTATACAGACATTGTTCTTTTGGTGAATACCCTTTATCTCTCTCAGAGAGACGAAAAGATTTTTCATTTGGCAGGAGCTGCTTTTGAATAAAAAGGGCTTTCCGATATACTGAAATATAAGCCAACAGTTAGCATTTGAAATCTGGAAATGCTGGGCAAGAAAAAGAAATAAGAAACAAGGATCCGTAAACAACTTTGCCTGTCCAGTATTTTTCTCATTTCCACTGAATTATTAAAGCAAATTCTGCCTAGTCCTTTCCCATCCCTGGCAGATTCATTCCATCATCCCCTTGCTGTGGAGTCCTCACTTGCTATTGCGTATCGTTCAAATCTCTTGTGGACTCCAGAATGGTCTTTCCCTGACTGTGCTCAGTGGATCCCCAAGGAAAGACAAAATACCCTCCACTTCTCTTCCCCATGGGTTTTCTATGCTTCAGCCACCTCTTAGCAGAACTTAGGGTATAATAGGAATGTGTGAGTAAAATCGTCCTTCACTGTTGGCATTAACTGAAACTGAGATAAACAACCTGACACAGAAACTTGGTGGGCGCTGATGGTAATAGAGACGCAGACCCAAAATAGGCATAATTATAGTTAGCTAAAGAAGGATGTGACTTGTATACTGAACATATACCTGGGAGAGACTTGGAGCTGGCAGGCACACCCTCTAGACCATTACATTAAAATACACGAAATTAGGTCCAGAGCTGATTTAAAGACGACATAACTGCCCAGTCTCACATGAAATATAGATGTATAGATTATGATTTCCAGGAATACTTGCAAGGAAATTAATTTTAGCTCTTAAAACAGAGCACCCAGGACAGCACATTTCCAGCCTGTTTAAACAATTAGAAGTGACTCAGGAATGCAGAGGCTCATTGCATAAATAGAAAAAAATACAAGCTAAGTGGAAGTGCTGGTGGTAGCACCCTAAGCGAAGGAAGGAGAGATTTGTTTCTGTATGTTTGGAACAAACAAACAATGCCAGTTCTGCACATCTTCATTCTTGATCTCACTTTCCTGAGATTCTTTTCTAGGGGATACTTGGCCAAGCATGCAATTGTATAGATTCGTTTTCACTAGGCATACTGTATCTGGAATGAACATCTCTGGCAATAGACTAGAATTTAATGGAAATGGATTTAAGGAATGCTTAATGTCATATGAGTAACATCACTGCAAGCCCTCATTAATCTAAGTTCCCAGATGACAGCCATATAGAAATTAATATAGAACTCGAACTGCAGAATTAATTCAGGACAAGCTTACATTTTTTTCACCAGAGAATGAGAAATAAGAATACCTGGATTATAATGAACTGATGTCAGAGTTGTTGGTTACTTGCAGGTAGATAAAGCAAAACTAACATAACCTTGCTTCTTAAAAGTGCTGCTGAGCACATCCCAAAAGGGAAAGCACAACTCTAAGGGGTTTTGTGCCAGGCTGAGCCCTGCAGGGCTGTGGAGTCTGAAGCCAGGATGAAGACTAGATTTCACAGAAATATGTTGTTTTATCTCCTGGCCACTTGAAAAGTTGAATTCATGGAGTATAGAGGCAGGTGGGTTTATCTGAGAATACAAAACCTGTGCTAGCCAAGGAGATCTAGGGAACACAGCACAAGCCATCTTCATGCACTCGTCCCAGAGTGGGGCTGAAGATTTCGGTTTACTGTGCACATGCTCAAAATAACTTTGTTGAAAGTAACTCAGAATCAGGTTTTAAATAAATAAATGAGCAAGTCACTGGTGGCCAAAGATGACTTTCTGTAGGTGGAAATTGAATAATTGTTGGCATTTTCTGTCAAAAACTTTACAAAGACTCATCAAAGAGATCACTTTGTTCTAGCACTTAACAGAAGGATGAGAGAAGAAAGACAGGATTTCAGCATATCAAGAGCTACAACGCATATATCATTTGAAGCAGTGAACTTTAATAGAAATTTCATTTTACACATGAATGTACCCTGTGTGATAATTTCCAGTCTGTTTATTCATCAGCTGGAACTCAGGATATGAATGTGAAGGTGACAGGAACAGTGAGCTTTATGTTCCTAAATTATTAGAAAAGGTATTAACCTTTTAATGGTTCTTTGTTCAAACCCAACTCTCTCAGTGTAAAGTAAACCAATCTCTTTTATTTTCTCTGTGATATTAAGCATGAAAGGAAATCCTAGTTCATAGTCGGAGAAATAGTGAGTAGGAAAGATTTTATACCGTTTACATCAGTTCCGGAGTCATCTAAGTGACACATAAACAGCAGGATCATCAATGTAGCAAAACAAACCCACATACAGTGATTGAAAATTTAGCCCAAAGGCCTTTCTATTGGTCCTGATCCAGAGAAACATCTTCCAAAAGCATCTTTTTTCAAAGTATCTGGGATAGCCTAATTCCATTCGTAAGTAAATGTACTGTGAATTTTTTTAATGTGATTTACTAGGGGGTTGGACAGACTCAGAGAACTGGTACTGGATGTTATGGAGAAAAACTGTGAATTTCTTTTAAATGAAGGACAAAGCAATGATTTGTCATTCCTTCTGATTTCAGTTTTCTGGGCTGTGAACCACAGGCAGTTTAAAAACAGAAAATGTGTAAAAATGTGCATAATCCACATCAGATCATTTATTTTTCAGTACTTCATTTTAAATCAAATTCTAAATAGAAAACAGGTAAATAGCCCTTGAAAATTATTTCTAAGGGCTACATAACATCTAAATACGAGATTTCCACTACCCAGAGAAATAACCTAGCAGGCATAGGAAGGGATTTTTTTCCTGTGATCTACAAGCATTTAACAGGAATAATACATTTCTTCCTGTGTGTTATTTATCCAGACAAAGAATTAAATAAATTATCCACCCAGGGCTTTTCCTGCAGCTTGTGTTTTCACTGGACTAGTAACATAAAAATTAAGACTCATATCCTTGTATTGCTTGGACTCAATGACCTTAAGGATCTTTTGCAATCTATATGATTCTGTAATTCTGTCTCCTTTATGGTTAGGTCTCAGCATTTTCTTCCAGACTGTGGATATTTAAAAAGCTTTGAAGATGTGTGTGCCTTGTTTGTGGTGATGCACTGACTGTACAGCAGGGCTGAGATCAAAATTTACTGGGATGCCACTGCACTTTCCAGCCTTACAAGCAAGCTTCTCATTGCAACTAACCTGACTCCAGTGCACTTCACACAAAATTTCAGCTGCCCAGGTCATAGGTTATGGTCACTGACATCTGAACAGAATCAAAGCAGCCTTTCCATTTTTCCCTGTGTGATTAATGAAAGTACAGGCCCCTCATCCAGCTCTCACACAACACCCGCAAAGGGAAATCGCATAACAAGATTTTCCTATAGTGCAGAAAGACCTTGTCTCTTTTACTCTTTTAGATATTAATTAACATTTCTTCTCTTAAAAACTGCTCTGTAGATCTTTGGAGTAGCAAAGGATGTCACATTATGTATCAGTTGCTATGGTAACTAATCCTTTCTAAAGGGAAGAAACAGAACAAATTTGTAGGACTTCATATCTTACTATGAACAAAGGTTGTCACTAAATAGTCTTTATTTTGCAACCCATTGCTTTCTTTTGTTTTACTCTTGTTTATAAACGATCACAACTGATTTAGTTAGATTTAGACTGTGAATTCTTTTTCTTACAGTCTGAATATTCTGAGCTTCCTGTTTTCATGGAGTGGCAGAAAAACAACTTCATTCCAGATCTTGGATTGTTTTTTAAAAAAATTTATTTGTGTGAAGGTATAATATCACTGAGCACTCTTTAAGAAACATACTTTGGGTTGGAAATGGCTATGTTTCCCAGAAAAATTACATGTAGTGAAGAACTTCTGGCAAATGTTAACATATTTCTCTGTTTCTGTTTCTCTGTCCTGAACCAGAGAGGTTCAACAGGACTGGAAAGGTCCTTCATGTCTCAGTTACTCTGATCTCACTGCAAGCCTCCATATTGCAGTGGGATGTCAATCTACTCCTTTTGCAATTAGTTTCTGAGATATCTTTTACAGGCCTTCCGAAATTCTTTTTTCAAAGAAAAGTACAAGCATCAATTTCCTAAAAGAGACATTTCCTTCTACCTGATCTCCATCAGTCAGTAGCCTCCAGGACTTTTGCCCAGAGAGGTGGTAGTAATAGTCTTGATAAAAATACAAAGACAAAAAGATTACTACTTTGTGGGTGTATCTTTATCCCAGTGTGAGACAAACCAAGCAGTTTGGGAGTACTGCTCTCGAGACCTTCTGACAGCAGAGCTACTGCAAGGAGCACCTCCAAGCCCAAAGATAGCACAAATACTCTAACAGAGACAGGGCCAGTCCCAAGGGTGAGAGATGAGAAAATGTGGTGATGGTGGGTAGGAATGAAGAGAATACCTTACTAAAAAATCTCCCTAAATCATCTCAAAAGATTTCTCATTTGCTTTTCTCAGCCCTTCCTTTCTCTCTTTTCATCACTGCTGTACTCCATGACAAGACAAGAATCGTGAAGGAAACAACCTAATTCAAAGAGCTGTGTAACAAAAATACACTTCATATTGTTCAGACACACAGGAGAAAAAGCAAACACTTCAGCAATTTTATTAATTTGCTTTCTTATCAATGTACTGGCAAAGAAAGCTTGTACTTTGCCAGGCTTAAAAACACAGAATAAAGTAGTTTCTGCACTCTGCAGCCATTTAATAAGTGGCTCCACTTGGCATAGCAATGGATTTACTTTATCAGATTTACCAAATTACTCCTCTGCCTTCAGCAGTCACGGATGGGAGGGAAATGTAGCTCAGCTGTAGGAATACTTTCTTTCAAATGGTAGCAAGTCAGAATTAGTACGTTGCAAGGGACAGGAAATTCCTTAACCCTTCTAGTTGCTGACCCTGAGAACTGGAAACAAGCACAGAAAAATGAGGACCTAAAGAATTCTGTGGAATGCATCATTAAATTTCTAGATTTAGAACAAATTATTGAACAAATAAGTGTTTATTTCAGAGAACACTTCTATGATCATGACTTCTTTTCCAGTATCTATATCAAGAGCTAGATGAAATAATTTTTCCCTTAGCTAGGATCCTCCATATCTCAAGAGACACTGCAATGGAGATCAGATTTCTCTAGAGAGGCTCTAATTCTTCCTTATGGAAGAGAAAAAAAATATAATAAGAAGTATTATTTTTTAATGTTTGAAAGCTGCAGTGTCAGCAGAGCAGCTGCAAGGGGAAAAGAAAACCAGGTAGAAACTAGCCTTGAAGTGTGTTTGACAGGAAATCACCTAAAAGCTGTAGATCACTGAGAAAGTGGCACAGACAGACCTTAAGGGAAAGGGGAGAGCTGCAAAACTTCTAGAAGTTTTGAGGGTTATTTGAGACCAGCTAATTACACAGCTGAGGGAGCTGAGCTCAGGCAAGGCAGGGGACAGGAACAGAGCAGCTTGATCTAGGTCACAGAACTGCCACGGCTCAGGTTTTTCTGTCTGAGGAGCTTTTATAGCTCCCATCTGCATATTATCTAAGAGCCTTACACTGCTTTAATGGGTTTATTCTCAAAATGAACCTGTGAGGCAGGAAAGCACTAATTTTGTCATTTTACTGATAGTACACTAAAACTGGAGACTCTGGGGAAGGTCCTTAGTTGGCACAAATTGTCAAAGCTCTGTAAAAACCAAGAGTGTCCACTGACTGTCCAGTAAGGGGAGTGGAACTTAGATTATTTAAACCACCTGAGGTTTTTTCAAGATCACATAGGATCATGACAGTATTAGGAAATGAAACCAGTATTCTGAGGAACACCAACAACTGGCCCATCATTTTGTTTTGCATGTCTGATACGGCCATATGTGACTGAAGAAGAAACCTGAGCCTCAGGACTGTAAAATGCATGAGGGAGCAGGTGCACAGATTTAATTTACTTGGGCTATGACACCTTTTTCTGGTCCTTTCTAATTCTTTAACAGTTGTTGGGTCTGCTGGTTTGTTTGGGTTTTTTTTTTTTTGTGTGAGTTTTTTGGGGGGACTTGTTATTCTACCAGCAGCAGAAAGTACCAGAACTCAGGGGAAGATGCTTGTTTCTCATGGAAATGAAGTTGGGAGATAAGTATAGAGAATTGAGGCTTTTTTTCCAAAATTAATAGTTCTTTTAAAAGTACTTTCACTGGCTTTATAGCAGTTTGAATTTCACAGTTGTGAAACATATAAAATATTTTGTATATTTTTTATACTTCAGCAGCAAGGGAATAAAACTAAACAATTCCCTTCCTGTGAGTTGCTGTGCATATCAACTGCTGTTCTGTGATCCATCTTATCTGTTAATGGTAGCATCAACATCTGGCAGCCTTGAAAAACATCCATTACTTTTGAATTTTTCAGATCGAAAACTTGAAACAATGAGCAGGGATGACAGATGTCAGTCACTGCCTCTGACAGGTCAAATGCAAATTTTTGCTTGAATGGTTCAGATGTTGCAGCATTTAAAGCAAAACAAGAATTATTACTACAGTATAGAATGAATTAAGGTGCACACACTAAATGCCAAAGACAGATATATATATCCCAATAATATAAAATTACTGCCAGTCAAACAAAATACCAACTAGGGGCAGCACAGGGAGTGTATGGCTGTCTGACAAAGCAGAAGAAGATTTGTGCTCTTCATTGGAAACACTTTTACAGCAGTCAAAAGACAAATCTTGAACTTGACAAAGAAGGTCTGCTCTGACTTTGATCCTATCAATCAAGAGTCCAGTAGGTCCTAACTCAAATAAGCTATATCTTAGTTTCAACTTTGGACAAATATAAAGTCTTTTTCCTTCTACCATTCTGAAGAATAATAGATTTGCTACTTTTTTTTAGGCCTATAAGAAATGATCTTTGGAAAGTTACTGATAGTTTCAGTGTTATTGACAACTGCCTCTCCAGAAAAATATCAAGGTGACAAATGCATTTGA
The DNA here is from genome assembly GCF_000691975.1 of Corvus brachyrhynchos. Taxonomy (NCBI): domain Eukaryota; kingdom Metazoa; phylum Chordata; class Aves; order Passeriformes; family Corvidae; genus Corvus; species Corvus brachyrhynchos. The sequence continues at coordinate 1,094,837 of NW_008239762.1, forward strand.
AAATGACTATTTTTAATATTGGATGGTGTGGCAGAAAACTAATTAAAAATGTCGTTTATGTTTTATTTGTGCTAGGAATACACTGCCAGCACCTCACTAATATAGCACAATAGGCCAGATAAATTCTGCTCTCACACTGCAGAGAATCCACAGTAAGTTCACCTGAAATGAAAGCTACAGCAGGAGAAAGCCAAAGTTGTGCAATCCATTGGTAAGCTGTCTCTCTGCCCACAAGGACTGTCCTTTCTGGCAAACAGGTTTGAGTCTAAATCTCCATCTCTTATTCTTTCATACTCAAGACAAGATTTAGAAAGCAGGAAACAGACATGGGATAAAAATACATCAGAAATAGGCAAGGCAAGCTGGGAGGAACAAAGGGCGAGAAAAATATAAGAAATTTTTCTACAACATTCATTCCAGCTTCTCTGTCATCAACTTTATTTCAGTCCCTCTTTACTTTTGTATCATACCTTTATTCTGTTGGTTATCATATTTATCTGAATGGGGTCATTTAGAAAGTGTCAGGCTCTACACCTCAATTGCAAATCCCAGGAGCAGAAATCTGTAGACAGGTTTGGAGTGTATAATACCTCTATATATGAAGTATAGATAACATATCTCCTAGTTCTTGATAAATAAACCCCAGAAAATTACTGCTCTGGAGTTCTCTTGCTTAAGCAATACAAAAGTCAGCATTATTTTAACAAGAAAGAAAAAGAGAATGCACAAATCAATTTCTTAGACTCAGCATTAAGGACAAAAACAAGTAGGAATCCTTTCTGAGGCCAGTTCAGAAGCCTCCTCCAAAACTTGGAAAAACAGTCACACACATTAATGACAGTTTAAGGCTTTTTTCCTCTTTAATTTCTTGCAGAGTTTAATAACAAGGCAATTCCTTGTAACAGGAGCAACCAATGGACTTGGAAAAACAGATAAGCCTTCTGTCACAAACCTTTTTCATGTCTCTTCTGCTGCTTAAACCCACAGAACTTGTCTTGTTTACATCTATTAAGCACCTTTGTTGCAGCCACAGTAGTGCCACTTTTCCTTCCCTTACATCACAATCTCTATTCAGCACCAGTATGGATCCTGAATCCTGCAAACAGCACAAATCCTATGAATCCTGATTCTTGCTCCCTAATGTGAAGTACCTCATCACCACCATCAGACAGATTTCTGCACACTATTTACCCGCAGCAGAAGAGGAGGTGCTAATAAGTTAAACGGTACCCTTGAGTTGAAACACAACTAAGCCCATAGGGTTTTGCTACCCCAGCCAGCTTTCCAGGATTATTTTGATAAGTATGCTTTGGTCCTTGTGGCCAGACAAGCTGGGATTTCACTTGTTGCCTTTTTTATTCCCTTTTTCCTTTTTTTTTTGTCTCCACCATCTGTTTTGTAAATCCTTGAATTGATAATGTAAAGGTCATTGTTTCAGCATACAGGGATTTCATTAATAAGGCAGAAGTTGGCAAGAATTAAATGAATATACACATATTAATAAATGTATACATGCGTGCACTGCCAAAAGTGGTTTGGACCACATAACTTTAAAGTATTTGATAAATGGCTGGGAGGGTTCTCAGAGGAAAGTTTTGAATGACTGACTCTAAAGAAGAGCTTCTGCTCAGATCCTGGGGTCGTGGTATGGATTATGCCCATTTAAAACAGACACGATTAAGCACATTCCTGGGCGGTTTTTTGTGTGTGTGCATCTGCATAGGAAAGACTGTTGCAACACTGTATCAACAATATAGAGCAAATGTCCACCTGAGATCCTACAGGAGATCTTAAAATTAAAACCTGAAACAAAACAGACCTCGCTCTGGCTCGGAGAGACTCATAGTCACCAGCACTGGGTGCTGGGATGCCCAAGAACTCTGTCCAGCTGTCAGGGCAGGGATGATCACACAGTCCAGCTGGTGGCCAGGCATCCCAGTGCTCCTGTGCAGGTTCTGTTGAGAGGACAGGCAGGACAAGCGATGGCCGCTGTCAAATCCCTGCCACATCTCTGTAGCCCTTGGTATGCTGCAACAATGTTCAGGTTTGGGATTTGTGTTTCCGAGAGCTTCTGGAGCAGACAGTGAGGAGTGTCTCCATCCTGTCCCAGCTCTGGAATCTTTGGGAGTCATCACAGTCCTTTGCCTCCAAGCCAGGTGCCTTATGAGACTGTGAGGGGATGTGCTGGCATTCTGAAGGTGTGAGTTAACACTGACCCTGGTGGGTTAACAGCAGCCATTCTGAGAGCCTCTTTCCTGCTGTTTGTCTCTCTGGTGCTTCCACAGCCAGACCTTGCCACCAGTTCCCCATTCACACTGTCCCCAGCTTTCTGTTACAGTGCCCTGGCCCTGTCCTTTTGAGTGTGGCATGTACTGCAGCTGGGGGGAGCCGTCTAACGCTTGGAGTCAAGGATTACTCAAGGCAATGCTTTGCAAGATACGAACTTCAGTGAAGGGTTGCTCATCCAGATCCTTGGGGTGTAAAACAAGATGGCAAGGCAATCCTGCAGTGCTTACAGGATATAATGAAGCAGAGATCTGCACAGCTGGGATTTCACTAGCCAGCCAGATGGAGGTGAAATTCTCCTCTGTGATTTCAGGAAGAATCTCACAAGATATTACTTTTGGCAGTATTGAACAGTGGCTACTAACATCCAATTTCTTTTTGCTTCATTCCTTTGGAATTTCAGCAGCATCACTGTCCTTTCTGGAAGAGAGACAAGGGAATCAAGGCACTGACATTCAAAGGTGGACACAGCAGAGCAGGACCTCTGCTTGGGTGTCAGGACAGAAGACTCTGAACTGCTGGTGTCATTTAACCAATTCTAAGACCAGGCAAAAGGAATATAGACATTTGTGACTGTCATACCATAAGTATGTGTATAAAATAGACTTACAAGGCTGTGGGTTCCCTGCTTGATGATTCCCTTGGGTTTAGAATGGCAAAGGGGGCACAGACATTCTTGATAATTCCCTTGAGTTCCTTGTGCTAGGTTAATGTCTTCCTTCCTCCACTCAAAAAATAGTCTGAAACCAAGTCAAATGAAAGAAAAGTTACATGGCATATCACATTCAGTAACTGATTTTAACAATTGTTTTTGAAATGTGATTATTTTAGAACTGAAAAAGCAACCTTTTTTCTATTGTATTGTGGTCATTACTTCTGGGCCTTTATCATTGCCTTAACTGGATAATTGAAAAGTTAACTTTTAAACAGCATTTGCAGTGTCAAAACTCTAGGTAGATATTTCAATAAGGACTGATGGGTTTTTGTTTTACCAGCTTTACAGAATGCATGCACCATGCTACATGAAAATAAGGTCACATTTTATGATCCCCTACTCTGACACCTGAAAATAGCTAAGAATCTGTCAGAAGCTCAAGTGTTTCCAGTCACTGACTTTCCTACCATAGATAAAAGGCCAGGATGGGTTTTAGAAAGACTTTCTTTCCATAATATATGGCATATTCCATCTAAATTAGGAACAGGACTTACAGGAGAAACATAGGGTAAAAAATCTCGAAGATCTCAATTAATAACATAAAATCCTAGGCACACTTAATGAATATTCAAACATTTTCTATGCAACACAGCAGACTATGCATTTTTCTTGAGCAGGGATTTCCCTCCTCAGCCTCATTCTCTGTTTGCAGGTCAGACAAGTTAATGCATCCCCACATTAGCTCTGTGCAGCTCCCGCTGAGGGAAGGGCCCCCGTGGCACCATGGCTGTCCGTCACACTGAAGTGATTAGACAAAATCTTGAGTCCCCTGGCAGTGATGAGGCTCTGCCAGCCTGGTCCAGCTCCACACTGACTGTTCCAGCCAAAGCTGGGAATCCAGGATGTGCTGTCATCCCTGACAGCATCCATCAGGTGCCGCCTGCCAGCTCAGAGCAGTTCTGACCCCAACACTGAGCCAGCCTCTCCAGCTTCCCCTGTCTCAGCTGATTGCATATGGGGACAACAGTAGGATCAAAGGATTGGCCTCTCAAAAGTGATTTTTTTTCCTCTCTGCCTTTGCTATTCAGTATTCCTGAAATAATTTTCGAAAGCACTAACATCAGTCTTTTCCAACACAATAAAAAGCTCACAGTCCCAAATTCAGTTATGAAGACATGTAGTCATTAAAATAAAGTGCTCCAGATAGTAACCCCAGTTCCAGCTGGGGAGGTCTGAGGTTATGAATTCTGATCTGTCAGCGATAAACAGGCAGTCAGATATTCACACATAAGAACAATTCTCTCTGGTATCAGTGTGAAGCATATTGTGGGCAAAGGGCAACGTTTAACTTTTTTTTGGTAACTCTTCACAGTCAGTATCATGCCTCTGAACTCTTAGAAACTTCAGCTTAAGCAGAGTCCATAGGAGACACTGAAGTTTTGGAATGGGAAAGTGTGGAAGGTATCTTTTCAGCTTTATACCGGCTAGTGCTTGTATTTCAATGCCTTAGAAAGCCTCGAGCAGCCTTGAGAGGTAGCACGGGCGATCTAGCACTTTAGTAGCTCTAAAATCGGTACCTGAATCAGCTGCAGAACAAATACCATCAGCAGAAGCAAAGAGGGAGAAATATAGCTCCCTGCCCGCTCAATTCCCTGCAGTTGGAAGCTTTCAAATGAGACAGACAACCAGAGATGTTCACAGGAAGATAGCTGAGCTGAGAGAGGGCATTTGCCTCCCCTCGAGCATCTTTATTAGGAGAAGGGGAAAGGGGAGGACTGGGGGCGGACCCGGGGTGAGCGGCCAATCAGACACTGCTAAAGAGTCTGAGTTACATTTGGCTTTGCCCGCACTTGGAACAAAGGAGCTCGGAGCACATGTCTTTGGGACGGGGGAGGGGAAGCTCGGAACAGGCAGCAACAGGAATATAAATGAAAGCACCAGTTCAGTATTCTACCATTTGGTGCCTTTAGTTAAGGATTTAAAATTCATACAAGTAGATTGTTAGAAACCTTTGACACTGTCTTTTCAGGCCATGCTGTGCCCCATCCTGCTCATTGTGAATTGGTATTAGGTTTTTGGGGTTATCCTGGAGCATCTTTATTAGGAGAAGGGGAAAGGGGAGGACTGGGGGCAGACCCGGGGTGAGCGGCCAATCAGACACTGCTGAAGAGTCTGAGTTACATTTGGCTTTGCCCGCACTTGGAACAAAGGAGCTCGGAGCACATGTCTTTGGGACGGGGGAGGGGAAGCTCGGAACAGGCAGCAACAGGAAAGAGCAATGCAATCTGATGCAATCTTTGAGATACTTTGAAACTATAAGTACCAGAAAGGTATTTTTTTCTCCTCTTATCATTGCCCATCACAACTACTGCTGTTGCCATGCAAAAGCCTTTTTAATTTTTTTCTTTTTTCTTTGGCAGCAGAAGACTCTTTATGAGTCAGCAGCAGTTTATTGCTTTTATGTCTCAAGAATTTTTGGGACAGGCCCTCAAATTAGATTGGGTCTTCACTCATGACAGTCAGAGAGAATACACTAATTTCACTGACTGCAGACTGGTGAAGAGCACATCTTCATTTCCCACTATTTTTTTTTGCCCCCCAACATATTGGTAAAGCACATTCAAAAAATTTTGCTAAACTTCCGAAGAGTGGCAGGCAGTCCCAATAACATCACTGATTTTATTTGCCCTTCTGCATCTTTATCCATGTCTTTGAGAACTGACAGAGAACTTAATGCTGTAAAAAAGTGTTTGCTCTCTTATCATAAATGTGATAATCTCTCCTACATTCACTCAATAGGTAGAATTTTAAAGATGAGATAAACAGATCTAACACCCCACAGGACACATGATCTGGAAGTACATAACAGTAACAAATATTAATATGAGCAGAGGAGAAACCAAAAAGCTTCAGTAGAGACATATCCTGCTGTTTTCCACTACACCTGAAAGGTGTGAGTTACAACTCCATAGAGAGAAAAACAGTTTTCCCCACGAGGTTCAATGTACTAGTGAGGGATACTTGTGGGACCTCCAGAAATACATACAATTTAAATACACAGGGACAATACAAACCAACATAAGGTCTTTCCCATTCATAGTCCAATAAAACCATCCAAAACTGTCAATAGTACAAAGGCAGAGCAGAGACAAGACCACAGCTGTACACAAGATAATCTTTGCTTTCCTACCATGATTTAAACAGAAAAATAATACTGAAATAAATATTTTTAAAAAAATACCCAAACCACATTGTGGGCTGTCTGTATTCCTTCTAGTTACTTTAACATACAAAAAACCTGTGAACAAACAACATTGTTTGGGTTAGAGCAGTGCAAAAGGGAAGAGTGGGTAATCAGAACACTTACTGGAGAAGACTACTGAATGATTAATGATTAAACTTCAAACAGCAAATAGATAAGGCACAACATGCAGCATTACTGGATTTATAAAATGCAGATACACAGTGGTCATGGTCTGCCCACAGATACACAGCCCAGATCATGGCTGCTTAAATGCCATGGAAGTCCAGACCAGAGCCAGATTAAAAGGAAATCTTTTCCAGACTTGCTGCAGCCATGAATACTCATGGATCAGTCATCCTGAATATGAAGTTGGGTAAAATAAAGGTAAAACTAACCTGGACTTCAAATACAACCAATAATTAGATAACGGACTGAATTTATGGAAAATTTCTCCCTGGAGCTCATGAGGATTTGGGCTCTGGTGTCACGTTGTAACCAAGGTTACAATAATGTATTTAAACAGAGAAATATTCCATACAAGCTGAAATAATATTTAATTTGGCAGATTGACTGCACACTCGAATTTTGAATTTGCACCAGACATCTAAAGATTGTTGGGCTGGCTGCAAAAGTCAGATGAAACTTTCATTTAGCCCAGTATTTGGCATTTAACAATTCAGCAACTCACAGAGGCCCAGAAGTATTTTAGCCTTGACAGAGCAATACCTTCCCTGCCTCTAAGCTTCCAGCAGTTCCCAAACTGACAGTTGCTTCAATGGTATCACAATTATCCAACTCTCCATCACTTATTTAATCATTTGGAACCGATCAAAACTTGTGGCATCTGAAAAAAATCAGTGGGTGTGAGTTTCTCAGCTTAATTATGCATATAACAAAAAAGTTGCCTTCATTCAATATCAGCTGTCCTCCTGATCATTTCATTTCATGTGCCTTATTTTATGTCCTTTGGACCATGAATAATCATTCCCTCAACACTTGCCCTGTGCCATTCAGGATGGTATAGACCTCTATAATAACCATTTGTACTAATTTGATTTCTAAGCTATAGAGTCTTCGTTATTTCACTTCCTCTGCATACAGAAGGTATTCTGTACCACTAATTATTGTCTGTGTCCTTCTAGGTTATTATGTCCTTTTCTAGAGTGAGGTGAGCAGACTTGTAGAATAAATTGAAATGTCAGATCCCCAAAACCACATGGAGCTGTATAGTGATGCTTCATCTCTTCTTTTTCAGTATTTCCTAACACCTTCACTGTCCTGCCCACTAACTAAGACCAAGCTAACATTTACAGGAAACTACAGATAAGTTTATAATTCTCTTTCAATAATGGCATATTTAGAACTACCATGATATATATGAAGGTTTTTTGTTTATTTGTTTGTTTGCTTTCCCCTGTGTGCATGGCTTTTTATTGATCAATATTGAATTTCAGCTGCTCCTTGCTTGGCACTGTGAGATGGTAGAACAATGGTCTATGCCATCCTCAGTTTTGATACTCTCCATCATCAGAAAGCTTTCTATTCATCTCTTTTCCATCACCCATAAATATGTTAAATAGCAATCATTCTAGCATCTAATTTCATTGCAAAAATAGATCATTTCTTCTGACTGTTTTCTAACTTTAAAGTAGCTATCAGTTTCTGAGAACGCAGCTTCTTTTGTCTTGTGACAGGTTAGTTTCTTTTACAGCCATTGGCAAGATCCTTCTCAGACCCTTCAGCGTGTTTCAGGGATGGAAAATGCAGCTGGTGCAGAGCAGAGCTATGGAATTAATGAAGAGATATAAATGCTTATAACACTATAGTGGGGGTCAAAATATATAAGGATCATGCTAAAAGATGAGCTTATTGCAATTAAGCATACCTTCTTATTGAAAAAGTCTTGTAAAAGTGATTACTTAATCTGAAAGAAGCTGTGCTGAAAATTGAAACATGATTTAGACTCGAAATAGAGTGCAATATTTTTAAATGTTGAAGGAAATCAATCATTCAAACAAATAACCAGCAGCAGTGGTGCATTCTATAAAAGTATCTTTCCATTAAAATTATTTCTTGCAAGTTCTATGTTTTCTATTATGAAGAAAATTAGATTAGTCTGTTTTAATGGTCTTTTATGAGTTGAAGCGAGAGTCTACTTAATGATGCGCTGCTTTATTAATTCCTTTATTGGTCCAGTTCCTGGAAAATGTACCAACAATCCACTTTTGTACCGAGCAGCCTGGAAATCTTACACAGATATTAGTTTATTAAAAATAGGAGTTAACAGTTTTCTCTCTCTAATCTCAGCTGAAGAAATGTGCTCTATTAAGAAGCATTCCCACTGCGGTATTTACAAACTCTGTGCCACTCTGTTACACTGTTCTTATGTGAACACTAGGGCTTGGAATATTTAACTGTTACCAAATCTCCTCCTGGATCCTTTGGAGCTGACACCCATAGGCAAAGTCAGTAGCTGGCCACTTCCTGATTTAAATTTCAAGCTAAAGCACCATAGAGATCCTCTGATGGATATGGAATACAACAGCTGCTTAAAGGAGCAATAGATGTCTGCTCTCATCTCCTTGAGCGATGCTGATATAATGCCTTTATTCTCAAATTGCTGTGAGAATCTCCCACGTGGCCAAGGCAGCCAGCACAGGCAATGAGAGGGTTTACTGCTTTCAGCCTCACGATTATACAATTATCTCTCTCTGATATACTGTTCCAGAATCATCTGAGCTGACAGCCATAAGTCTGTTCAATGCTCGACCAATTTATGTAATATTTCTTCCTGTAATCAAATGTCATATTTCTGATCTAGCCAACTTGGTCTTATATTGAGACCACTGGCTCCAGCTTTTCCACGAGCCATGTGATCTCAGTGTGCACAGAGAGAGATTGTCCTTGCTCTGAGCTCCATAAACAAAGAGCAAATGTATTTATTTGGAGGGCATTGGCTACACTTTTTTTCCCTGCATTCCTGAAATACGTGCCCAAGCACATCTCAAGCGATGCCTGTAGTCTGTAGTTTGCTGCCTACACTGCTGACAGTTTAGAGATCAAATAACGATGTGTAAGAGGTGTGCTGATCACTGCAGACCTGGTTATCTTACATTTCCAGAGATGTGCAGCAGACTCACAGGCATCCACCGCCACTCAACAGCTCATTAATCAGCAGCCTGCTGCTCTTGTGTCTGTGCTACTCCACACTGTCAGGAGCTGTGTTTACATGAGAGCTCTCAGTGAAGCTGTTCCTACGAACGATACAAATACCTGTCTGGCTCCTTTCCTGACTGTAGAATGTGCTCATTGACAAGAGCCCACATAGAACTCTCTGGATAAATAGATGCCATTTCCCTCAAAACCAAAAAAAAAAGTTGTGCGTGGAAAAGAACATAAACAGATCCCTCTCACCAGTTCACTTGGAGTTCAGCATGAGCACTCCAAAAGAAGGAGAAAAAATACAGAGGGGACATTTCCAATGTTTCCTAAGATATATTCTTTCTTTTCTCTTTTTCCCAAACAAGAAGAAAAAGAACTTCTACTTATATTCAGAAAAAAGGTAAGCAGTCCAAGATCAAGGGTAAACTCAGTTAAACAGAGGGACCAGAAAATTTGCTTCTAAATTGGGCAATAATGAATGTGTACTTCTCACGACCTAGCTTTGAAAAATAGGTAAGTTACCTGCTGGCTGTTTGGGGAGCACTGTCTGGGACTTGCTTCTGCAGGCTACAACTCGGGAAGAACAAAATGAGGAATGGGAGGCTTTCCCAGGAATGTATGGAGGCAATATAAATGGGACTACAAAGCAAACACTCATGGAAAAAGAGGAAAGGGTGGGGAAGTATGATTTGCTCGACAAAGACTTAGTTATGATCCAAGGATTTAGCCTGTTATGTTTATTGAAAACATTGTTCTCCATGAGGAATTTTTGTTAGTGAAGCATAGGCACAATGCTGAACTGAATTATGAACTGAAGAAACAGTAGTTAGCTCTAACTGAATGCAAGGAACAAGATCAGACAGACCATCCATGAGCACAGAATAGGGATCTCTTATTAAATTTTCTCTGCCAAATTTCTTTTGGATATCTTATATTTTGGTGTTTCCTGCTACGATTTGCCATTCTTAAAATAGTTGTTTAAGAAAAACCCCAAAACACCTTTTTTCATAGAAAGCATCCAGAACAGTCTTTGTCCATACCTTCAAGAATGCTCATACTGTGGGGTTATAAATCAGGGTACTACTAACTCAAGAACTCTGGAAAAACCCCACATTATGGTGAGAATGAAAAATCACAGAATGAAGAGTTTGTCAGCCACTATGCAGGACCTTCCTGAGAACGTGGGTCTGTTCCCAAACAACAGCACAGGGGCCAGCAAGATTACTTTCAGGAAAACAGCTACCCCACATGGAACACCTGACCTGCTGTTAACACTTCCACTCAACGTTCTGATAAATTCTTGAGGAAAAGGCCTTCCATTATACCCAGTGCATTTGTGTGCATCAGACACCGTGCCATTGACTGATTTGCAGAAATTAGTCTCACTGGGGAAAGCTTCTGGTGTATCATCTGTTTCAAGAGAAAGAAGATGTAGGATGTGGTGGGATGATGGAACAGTTGTGAAGATGTAGGAATCTCACTGTGAAAACTGCTGTTGACCAAGCAATGTGACAGGGAGCCATATCCAGCCTGATGGTTTTTTTTAACAGCACCCATCTAGTTTGCACACTTGATTTCATATTTCAGTTAAAAATAAAAAAGGTATCTTCTATTTTAGAGGTGGAAGAAAAGCAATTATTATCTTGCCTCGCTAAATCTCCCAGTGGATATATGAAAATACTTCAGTGGGTGATAGTTCATTTGTTAAATGTGGCACAGACAGGATGGTATCCAAAGGAAATAAATTATTTCACTCTGGTAATTTTTTAATGCATTATTTGTGGGACATCTGTGTTCAGAAATCTTAATTTAAGTCAAAGGTCTGCCATTTCAGATGCTGCAAAGTAGTACCAATAACAACCAAAACAAAAAAAAAGGCTGACAAACTTTTAGGATTCTTGTATGTTATGCAAGTTTTCAGACTAGTAATGGAAAACACTGGATTAACTCTCAGAGTAAATGGACAGAACTATTAGCTCTTATTCAAATTCGGTCAATGGATTATGATTTTCTTTCACAATTACTATCTGATTGTTTTTCTGAGACATTTTAATCTCTTTCTTTCACTTCTTAGTTTAGATCTAAATTAACATTTCCAATATACTCCTGCAGGAAACACCAACAAAATATTGCAATCTGATTACCCAGCTAACTGCTTCCTTCTCATTTGTCCTTTTGACTAGTAACCAAAGCACTTTTTGGACTGTTTATCTTGTATTTCCTACAAATGAATGAGTAGCCTCAGTATTTTCTTTCCTCTTTGGTCAATAAAAACGAGACACACAAAGCCCACCAGATAATCCTGTGCATTTGCCTACACCCACAAGAAAAAATCCTCCAAAAATCCTGAGAGCCATTTCCAAGCTTGTGCCTCGCAATTCTGTCCTCCTTGCAGGAAAACTTCTCCTCAATTCTACCTTCTTATAATCTTTCCACAGTTATGTATGGACACGCAGAACACACAAAAAAGAGCATTTACTTTTTAAACAGTTGCATATATAGCACCTCTGAGGTTTTTAGTTATAACCAGATGCTCTCTTCAGTCTGAAGTCCAGCCATGACAAACCCCAGTTACGGGGGAAGTGAGGGAAGGGGTTTAAGCAGCTCATCACACTGGCTATTATTATCTGGAGAGTGTAAATTCCATGTTAAGAAAAGGAGTCACAAGGAAGGAACAAGCAGTGATGTAGCTGAGGGCAAGAGAAATTCAACTGCTTCCCAGCTCAGGAGGGAATATCACCTTTGTCCTGTCTTGTCTGCTATGCCAGATTGGCTAATTTAGTGTTCCACTGCCCTGCTTTTAGGAGATGCAAAGGCCACACAAATTCAACATGGATGGCTGAAACAGAACATCTATTTTTTGACAAACTACTCAAAAGATCATAATTCCAAGAGGAAATTTTAAACTAAGAATGGAGTCTGTCCTGAATATTATTGCCCAAAATGTGAACTAATGACTGTATTTGGAACACAACTCTACAAAGGACATCAATTTGTCTGGCACTGATGAGAGGGAAACAAGAGCCTCAATTTCCCTTGGTAGCATCCCAAAGTGTAAATGTCCTGGTAGGTCCCGACCTCTGCAATTGAGCTCTGCAACACCTTTGAGGTGATTATCAAAGATAAATATTAGTCAGGTAATATCTGGCAAGGCAGTGGCCTGGTTTTAACATGGTACACAAAATTCAGCGTGGACATGTACCACATATTTTCTCGAGATAGCATTAAGCAAACAAAAGAATACTAAATAGAAATATTTTTGGTTTTAAGCATTTAAATTCATTGTTGGGTAATGTGATGCAGCCATGTCGTGGCACATATGCCTCAAACAAAAAGCTCAAATCCCTCAAAAAGGCAGAGGATTGCAGAGCATCCCAAATTATCATCCCATGACTCTCAGTGCAAAGTGTTATAACAGAATATGCAGTTTAGGCAGCAGAATGCTATTTTCAGCAGGCTTGATCAAAAGTCATGAAGCTTAATTTCAACATGAAACATCATCTGTCAGTTCAAAAAAGAGAATGAATGATAATCTTTGTTTAAAAAGTGCCAAGGAGTGATTCAACATTCATCAACTCCCTCCATTCTCATTAGTGAAATCTAAATATCCAATTTAGCAACCTTTCACTTTCGTTTTTAGATGATGGTGTGTTACCAAACTCATTTTATAGAGAATAATTGGTATAATACTCCCCTTCTTTCTGTGAAATCCTGAGATGTTTCATGAAATAATTTCCATTTCATCTGGAAAAATTTCCCTTCTCCAATACCTATGAATCAACCCAATTGTCTGCCTGAGAAATTACTGTCTAGTGCAAATCATCTCTTAGATGCTTTCATTACTTCTGAAGGCCTTACCTCCTGATGGATGGAGTGTAATTGAGCGCAGATGCTACTTGCCATGAATAGGCAATCCAAACTTCCAAACAATTGCACAGCGTTGAGTTCCTCCGAGTGCACAAATAAGCTTCTTATTGTTTTTAATTTTATCCACTGGGCTTGAAAATCGCAGCCACATGAAAACATTACCTGAATTAGAAAAGCAGAGAAAGCACTGAATGTCCTGGAACTGCAAAGACGCGATGGTCTTGATCTTACCTGCTTTGAAAAGGTAAGAACTCCTGTAGAGTTCATTGGGGTTTGGAATGGACCTTCTGTGAGGTACAGAAACAAGATCCACTTTGTGTACACTCAGCATGAGTTCTCTAAACAGAGACTAATTAAAATTTTGACATTTTAGAGTGGTAGTTGATATTTAAACAGAAATATTTCCAGAGATCATTGCACTTGATATTGAACAATGCAATTACTGACATCAGAAATATGTCATTTCCATTGAGTGGATTAGTATTCTCAGAGCGATGCACAAGGCATATCAGCAGTACTAAAGAGCAAAGGAAAAAACGAACCACGTATGAAAATTCTGTAAATATCAAATACATTCAAAAGGATGACCTTTTATGGGCATCCAATAACTTAGGTACTTATTCTAAGTTAATCTGAAACAGCAAGAAATCAAATTTGGAAGGAAGCAAGCCTGAGGGCAGGATTCTTCTTGGCATTTCAGAATTCAGTTTTTTCCTTCTCCTAGAGAACAGAGAGTGCTCTCTATTTAATTTGCATCCCACCAGAAATTTCCTGCGTATTTCAGTTGAGGTAGGAGCCTCAAAGAACTTACTGTTTTGATTTCCAGCTCTGCTGTTTTGAGCATTCTTATAAGGAATTACTTGTGGAAAATATGTGTTTGATTGAAGTCAGTGGATTTGTACAGATATCATACAACAATTTCACAAGTGTAGCACTCCTTGCAAGGGCATTGGTGGGATAAATATGTGTTAAACTGACAAATTGCCTCAGAGATGTTCCGTTTCTGACACCCACACATCTTGGATCTTGCTACAAATCTTTAAAATAAATAATGTTGAAGCACTTAATTCATTAATTAATTCCTTTCTTCTAGACACTGCAGTGAGAAATCAAATAGAAAACCAGGACCTGCTAATTGGCTAATACTTGTTAAAATATTGTTACTAATCTACTTTTTTTTTTTTGTCTTAACTTGAAAGTATCAGAAGAATTTCAAATGGACTATGAATACTCATCCCAGGATTACAAATTTAATTGAGCTGACCATTTGAATTTGCAATTAAAAAGCCTCTGCACAAACCCAAAGGATATTCAGAGGTTTTTTTCAAGTTTCAGGTTTCTTCCTCTGTGACCTGAGAATACAAATCCCAACACTGAGCTTCTCTTCTGTAACTTGCCCACAGAATCAGAGTCAAGCCACACTGGTACCTTATATGTGTCTCCTATAGGAAAAATCACACATGAAAAAAAGGAAAAAAGAAATTACATAGCATGAGTAAACAATGCCTGTCTATTCAGAACAAGAGTTTTTAGCTGTTTTTTGCTTTTGCTATTTCGCTTTTGAAAAGGGAAAGAAGAAAAATGTAACTGGCAAGGCTGTGTATAAACCACTGTAAAGAAGTATGGCAACATTTGGAATATATACACTTTGCAGTTTTAACGTATTCTGCGTATTTTACATACAGACAAATAACTTTTTTAAACATAATATTGGATTAAAATCTAGACAGCAAACTTCTGAAACTACCATTTTTTATCCCATTTTTTGTCCTTTAAAAAAAGGTCACATGATGAGTAAACGAAAATTAATACACAACGAAACAACAGTACTTTATCAGGTAAGAAATATAACCATGTCAATAACTCTGCTTCTGTCTCTCCCCAAACTCAACACCGGCTCTTAGATTCTACTTGAGATAATTTTTGCAACCCTTCTCCTTCTCCTTTTTCATGTGACAAACATTTGACAGTATGTGACCGTACTCTAGCTATCAGGCAGAAGTCTTGTTCCTCGGGAGACTGACAGCAAGTCACATCATTGGAAAGCAATCTGTCTGGTCAGGTAAGTATTTTCTCAGGGATTTTTTCGCAAATTCTATCAGAAGCATGCATTCAAAACTGCCTGTTAATGTAGGCAGTTATTCATGTTTGGGGAAAAAACCGACAAAACCTCCATGACTGAATGCTGCAGTATTGTGCAATAACCTTTTAACAAGGCACATTTATCATGCAACAGCTTAATATTTAGATATGGTGCTAAGCACATTTCTGCATGGACATTTTTTTCATTCCAAGTTCATCTCCAAACATCATACTTGGATTTGCACACTTTTATAAATCTGTTCGCTCTGACTTTATCCCAACTAATAACTAGGATTAAGTCATTTAAGCATGACTGCTAAGTCACAATTCAGGAGCACTGGTTCCTCCCTAATCAAAGTCACGAGGCAACAGAGATGCTTGGAGGGTTCAGGCATGTCTGGAAGTACCTTTTGTTCTTTAAAACACCCTGAAGTTAACCACAGTGACTGCGGCCTTAGCAATCCTACTGTATCTCAGTACCAGCATTAAAGGTATATTCCTTCTGTCATTTCCAAATGTTCCTATGTGAAGTGCCAATCTTTTATTGCCACAAAATGTACACACTGCCACATTTTTTGGAAGCATGGGGATGCTGTTCAGTGGGCCACAAGCTCTTAGAGTCAGATTTTTAAAGGAACAGACACAAGTTTGAGTTTTAAGACTTCCTTAACTTCCTGTAACACTTTCTTTAGCAACAGAAGGTAAGAGCTCAGGCACCTCTTTGCATCTGTAAACAAAATTAGAAGTGCTGCAGAGGCCTTAAAGCAGAATGGTTAACAACAGCACTGTAAGCACTGAATGACTTAAGATTTGCACCCACATAGCAAGAACAGCTCAAAGGAATGAAAATACAGTAATATAACAGAATGGGCCCTGGTTCCTAATGTGTGCTTCTGTCACAGGAGAGTTAACATCTAATCAGTTAGTTAAATTAAAATGTCTCAGAATCAAATATAACTAAATGCCTCAAGCAAGGGTATTTAGCCAGAAAATGGTAAAATAAACATCAAAGAATATTTCTAGCTAAAGGGTATGGATTCAAGGCCCTAAAGGTGAAAAAAAGCTCTCAGCATTTTAGGTTTCAAAGCTGAAACACACAGAGGAGCTGGTACATGCCAGATGCTAAAGGGGTGTAAGGTTGTCTCTTGCCTGTAGCAGAGGAATGATGGATGCAGGTACAGAAGCTTCTGCTACTGTGTGATTAGGCTACATGTGGAAAGAAATAGGTGGATGAATTGAGAAGAATTTGTAAATTCAGTACTGACTCACTGATTATGTCCTGTCTTCCTTCTGGTAAACCTGACACCCCAAAAGCAAAAATAAAAAAACTCTCTAGGAAAAGTACAAAATCACTAGGAAAATTCAATCTCAGTTCCTTACAAAGCACACACATCAAGAACTCTTGGATGTGTATTCAGCTCTTCTGAAGTAGGGCTGAGGGCATAATGTGAATGTCAGGAGTCACACCAGAAATCAGAACTGTTTATTACCTCAGAGGAAACTGATTGAGATAAGCAGTCCATAAAAAGACAGCTTGGTTTTACCTGTGCAAATTTACTGCATACTAGCAAGCTAGGTTAGAGACGAACTGAAGAAAATGGAGTACCTGTAAGGAAAGTGCTGTATTATCACTAGACTGTCATTAAGCTCTGGGATTTTTTTATACAGCCATGGAAAACATCCCTATCCAGGCTGTTCCAGTGAGGATTGACAATGGTCTCAACCAGAAGTGATGTTGAGTATTTGCCATCATTATAGGTGGCACTGCGAAAACTGAAGGCAGGTAGGACTCAGTGTCGGGAAACAGTGGGTGCTGCTTTGGGACTAAAGCACAGAGTTAGGCTACAGGACCAAGGAAAAGACAAAACTTTTTTCCATGAAAGACAAGCTCATGATATCTGAATGAATCTCAATCACATGGAACATAGCTTGGCATATACAAATCTGGGAAAAGCATGAATCTTGTCTTGTTCATCCTATGTAGCTTGCAGAGTTTTGTAGTATAATATGAAAAATAGCAAAAAATGGGTATGTTCTCACCTCTCTATCTTCTTTTCTGTCTCAAAGGCAGCAGCATGTGCTGTGAGCTCCTGGGGCGAGGGCAGGAGCAGTGGAGCAGAGCTGTGACACCAACAGGGGCTGTGGGGCACTGCAGTCATCTTTAACTCTCCGGACAAGATGAGTTATCTGCACTTCAGCCACGTGATTGTGAAAGCCACAGCTGATAAGTGTACAGAGCTGGAGAAAGCATGTGCAGTGTTAGATATGGCAGGTTTTAATCCTGGTGACTCTTTGTTCTCATGAATGCCTGAATTTTGCCACGAGATAGACTCTGCATGTCTGTATTAGCGGCAGCTGCATGTTCCAGGGGCTTAGAAGGACATAGGAAAACCTTGACAACCAACCAATCTCCAACAGAGAGCTCAGACAAATCTTTCTTAAATATGGTCTTCTGGAGGACCAGTGACAGGCCCTACCCAGACTCTAAAGCTCCCCTGAAATAAGAATGGAACAAAATATTATCAAACATCCCTGTTCCAGATCATACATTTTTTAAGAGTGAGGTGAATAAATAGTTAAAAACAGTCTGGACAAATCAATTCCTTTTTTAGATGCTGTCTAACTCCATGAGCTCTGTCAAGAGCAGACCTTCATCAGTTTTGAGTGAAAAGGATGACAAGAACTCATTCAGATTTAATCTTAAGCTAAGATGGTGAAAGAACAGTAAAATAAGCTTTTCAAAATTAGTTTGTGTATATCATTCCAAAGAAAGAGTTAAGCCAGAAGAACCTGACCTGTGTCAGTTGTTTCATGAGCTATGTGCTCTCTCCAGCAGGACGTATATCATTCTGGAGGAAGCTGGACCCTTGTTATTCAAAAAGCATTACACTAGTGTTTGAACTCTAAGGAAATGTCAGGACAGGGTTGGCTTATGAAGTGACATGGAGCTCAAGAGTCCTTTACTTTTACTAATGATGTTCTGAAGGAAGTCAGGAGGATTTCAGCCTTCTGGCAACACCAAACACTAGGAGAATCTACAGAGCTGAGAGACTCGGAGAGTAAAAGGTAATGTAAAAGAAAGCAACCCTTGCCATCTGAAATTAAAAAAAAAAAAAAAGCTTCATAAACATATTTTTGTTCATAAACTAGGAATAAGAAAGGGATCAACAGGGAGTCAGCCAGTTGCCCGATGAGATAAAGGATAGAGCTGCTTTCTTCCCTGTCTCTTGTTTCCTGTCTGTTCTGTGGAACTTTCCCTTCATCCTCTTTGTTGTATGACTAATATAAAGCTGCATGCTTCCTGCAGTAACTAAGTAGATTAGTTTCTTGTGAACAGAGCAGCTGCTTTAAAAAGGCCCTGTATCACTCCTGAAAACAGGAGTTAGGCACCTAAGTAACTTCCTAATCTCTGTTGAGAATTTCACCCTTAGCATACCACACGCTTCTCTTCCCCATCTGCAGACTGGAGATAAGAGCTTTTGAATGTGGCTGCTGCTGTCATCTTGGGAATAAGGGAGGTAAAGGGAAAAAAACACCCACAGCAACAGTGAGCACTCAAGCTGCTATAATGGCAGTGCTGCACTGATAGCATCCTCTTTCGTACACTGTGGAAAAATGTTACTGCTCATCTTATCAACTCAAGTACACTGATTCTCACCAATGCACTGCTTGACCTCCTGTGGCTTGTTTCAACCTTATGAAAACCTATATATCAAATCATACAAATTAACTGGTGCATATTCCTGCTCCTATCAGGCTTCCTGTATACCAATGAAAATGAGAATATACTCAAATGGAAAAACAGGCAACCCTGTATTCAACAGGATCCCTTACAAGGCAGTCTAAGAGAGCTGAGGTCCAAGTTCAGTTCCCTGCTAAGCAGAGCTGATGTTGACTGCTATGTTTACCTTTCAAACTGCCTCTATCTATGCAAAGGAAAACAAAAGCAACAGGCTAAAATGTTATGCTGTACCTGAAAGTAAGAGTTACTGCCATGTGCTGAATGAAAAACAGAGTCAGTTCTAATTTGGGATAAACTACTGTAAAGGTAACATTTAGAACTTATGAGCATTTTCTGATCAGTTGTGGTTACTTCAAATTATGCTGAAAGATTTCTTTTGTCTGCTGCTATCAAAAAACAGTGAAAACTGAACCTCAAGGGCTTGGAGGTCTCAATTGTGAGGTGGGCCTTGTGATCTTATGTTGATGCACAAGTAAAACATTTCATTGCGAAATCTGAAAATACGCTTGGTTTTATAGATTTCAAAGTCTATTCCTTAACCCTTAATTGTTAAAACCAAAATAATTTAAAGTGCCATTTTCTTTTAAACTAAATTTTTAATGGGCTTTGTGCAGCAAGAAAAGATAAGAGTGCCATGGTGTTTCACGTCTAACACTAGATCTACTGGATGAGAACCCCCACTGGAATGGAAGAATTTGGCATGTGTTCCTTGCTCTCAATTTCACAACACCTCAAGTAAAAGTTCTGTCCCTAAGTCCTCTAGTTGTAAAAAAGATTTTCTACATCTTCACTGTGCCAATGAGGAAACCCCTGTTTATGAGGTTTTGAATATTTATCTGAAATATAAGTGACCAGCAGATGGATGACCACATCATCCATGGCATCCCCTCAGATTTTTCCCCTTCATCCTGATTTGGAGAAGGCAACTCTGTTGCCTACACAGAACTGTCCTTATGCGTTTTTACAAGTCCCATGAGGGCACATCAAGCAGCAAACATCAAGCTGCTGATACTTCCTTAAGTGTTTGCACACTTCTTGGCCACACCACTTGTGACAACACCAAGACCTTCAGAGAAGCAGTGTTGCCCCATCCTAATCGATCAAATCCATAGGCAGCAAGGCTCTTGTTGCAGTGGGGATTTCTGCAACATATATAGACAGCAAGGCCCATGGAAAGAAATAGGGACCAATTCTTGATAGAAGTTTCAGAGATCTTTATTTTCCAGCTACATGGCCAGGGGACTGCCGAAGAACTGTCACAATCACGGGACAACCAGGGTCCTCCCCACCCAGGGGAACACAAAACAACCAATGGGGAATGGGATTCACCAGGGAGTAAGGAAACTGTAGGCCATGCCTCTACTCCAGGGTCCCCTGTCCCAGGACCCCACGCCAGGAGGGAGGAACCCCAACACTTCACCCTTTTGTTTTAACTAAAAGAGATTTAAAACTTAACATTGAAAACAACTGGATAAACATAAGATAACAATTTCAAAAGAAAACAAGCCACCGTCCTGAGTCTCTAAATGTCCAAACAGATTTTTTCTTTGGAACATCTTAGGGCTGGCAGAAGGGAGACAGGACTCTCTGAGCATGTTTTGTGGGGAAACTGAGGCAGGAGAGGGTTTCTTCCATTTGTACCTGTTGGAACTCTAAACAACAATAGTTAATCCCCTCCCCGCCTTGTCATCCCCCACTCAGCATGGGAAAGGGATTTTTGGGAAAACAATTGGTAAAGGCATGGTATTGTGAGGGAAAGCATGAGTGAAAGAACGGATTAGGAATACACTGAGGATAATAGGATATAGGATAAAAGGGAAAGGTAGAATTGCGAAAGGGAGGCTGTATGGGTTGTTCATAATGGCAATATTGTCTGACATGACTACGATTCCCAGCCTTTCACAGAAACACCACCAGGTGCGGCAACATTTGCTGCTTGCAGGCCTTTCTTTCCTTGTATAATTTTAAACTCCACCACTTCTCCGTCTCCTAAGGTTGGGATATATTTTTTGGGATTATTCTTCATAATGGCAGTATGATGAATGAATATGTCTTCCTTGTTGTCACATCTCGTTATAAAGCCATAATTTTTTTTTTACATTATACCATTTTACTATTCCTAAAACCTTAGCTACGATAATTTTTTCTTTTTTCTGTGTCACTGCTGTTTTTTTGTATCACTGTGTTCCTGCTTGCACTTTCACTTTTGCTCGCTCCTGCTTTGTACCTGCTGGATCTGCCAGGGCTGCCGGGGCTGCCCATGTCTGCACGCTCTCACCATGGAGTCTCAACTTCTCCGGGTCGCATTCAGGGCCGCACGGACCAGGCTGGGCCGTGCCGCTCAGCTCCTTGCGTGCTGCCTCTGGTCACAGCTGCACTGCTGCTGCCTGGCACCGTGCCCACGTCTCTGTGCGGTGGTTCTCCCACGCCCTGTGAACGACTCTGTTCCAGCGCGTGTTTCGGCTATGCGCGGCTCCGCTTCACTGCCATTGCTGCTGGCCACCGCCCACACGCCGCCCCTCTCAGCCGGGCGTTCACGGGGCTTGCTCCACCGTGCACTGCGCGGGGCCAGGTGGGCACCGCCGGGTCGCACCGCTCCCGCTGCATCTCGTTCCACTGCCGATACCACAGCTCATGCTGGCCCACCCACGCGTGGGAACTGCCTCACTGCCACCCACATTGCAGTTGGCCCATGTGGCCGAGGCCACGCGGTCCCTGAGGCACGTTTCCTTTCTCAAGGACACAGCTGATATTGTTCAACAGTCTCTGTAATTAGATAATATTCATGGAAATATTCTTCCATTGGCATGTATTTTGACTCAGAAATTAACTGAGTCCAAACATTCTTCCAAAAGTCTTTGGTAAGAATCAAGTCCCAAGAAATGTAGAAAAAATTTTTAAACAACCATGCCAGGAAGTGTCTCAGTTCTTTTTGAGCTTGAATTAAGCTAAAATTTACATATCATTGTTCAAGAATCTTTTCAAGTTTAAGATAAATGTCCCTTTGCAGCTTGGAGAGCCACGAGTCTTTCCACAGTTCCTCCATAGTTTATGGAACAGCAAAACAAAAGCAAGAAGAGAGATCCAGAGAGTTTCTTTACTCACGAATTTTTGGGGATCTTCAAAATCTTGATCATTTCACAGTCGCTGACTCCAGGGAATCGTTATGTTGCCCACAGTCGCACAATTTGTTGCAACGGGGATTTCTGCGACATGTATAGACAGCGAGGCCTGTGGAAAGAAATAGGGACCGATTCTTGATAGAAGTTTCAGAGATCTTTAGTTTCCAGCCACATGGCTGGGGGACTGCTGAAGAACTGAGCAATCAGGGGACAACCCAGGTCCAACCAGGGTCCTCCCCACCCAGGGGAACACAAAATAACCAATGCGGAACAGGATTAGGGTACATGTGACCAGGGAGCAGGGAGACCCCATAGGCCATGCGTCTACTCCAGGGTCCCCTCCCCCGGACCCCACACCAGGGGGTAGGAACCCCAACAGGCTCTCAGCAGCTGGAGGGCGCCATCACTCCAGCCTGAAAGACAGCAGAGGCAAAGGGATAATGCTGGGCTGATGCGCAGTTCTTAACGAGCAGAGCAAGTAGAAGTGCAGGGAGCCGCTGCAACTTGAAGCCGCAGGAGCAGAGCAGCAGCCGCACTGTTTATCCCGTTTTTAAACAAGGAGACAGTAGTTAAGATCTGATCTTTTAAGCTCAAACTTTCATGCTGAGCAAACCACAATTATCCAGAGTTAGACTTGAGGAGTTCTGGAATTTTAAAACTCAGGTGTATGAACAGCAGTGATGCAAGTCACATGCGAACAGCTCATCTGAGTGAGCATAACATTTCCACTCCCTGAAATTCAGCGAGGAATCAGAATTTATGCTCCAGTGTCATTCCCTGGAGACAATCAGTCCAATGCTGGGTTTGGCTGAGACAAAGTTCATTTTGTTCACAGTAGGCAGTATGGGGCTTTGGAAATTATGAACAAAATCAAGCCTATCCCAGCCCAAACCAGCCCACCACAGATTAATTAAATGACATAAATATGGATGCAGGAATACCTACCTGTGAATGAGAGGAAGCACCGTTGTTTAGACAGGGTATTCCAATCTTTGACTGCGGGAGAATACAAGTGATTATTTAATCAATGCAAGGCCATATTCCATCTGTGAAGCCTCCCTGTATCCTTGTGGCAGTGAAGTTCACACAGCTGGCAAATTTTTTAAAAAAGCCATTACAAGAGGCATTTTGAAAGTTTGGGAACTCTGAACAGTATTAAAGACTAAATATTAATTATAACAAGTATCATTAAAACAACTTATAGGACTCTGAGGTACTAATGAATTTTGTTAAGAGCAATAATCAGGTTATGAATTAAACTACTGGATTATATATTAGGCAAGCTTGAGTTTGTTGAAGCTTTCTGTGTAATGAGGTTATTTTTGCCTCTTGATACAATAAATCTAATTTTACATGTTTATTATGACATCTTATTAAACTGCTTTATAGAAAGAACATTAGAGACACTTTTAGGAACTCCTCAATGTCCAAGCTAATTTAGGAAAGAACATCAAGTTCTCCTTTATAATATCATTATTTTTAAACCATTTGCTAGCAAAAAATAAATGAAAAGAAATTCAAAGGGGAAAAAAGAGAAGTGGTAGTTTATGCTTCATCTACAGTAAATTTATACATGTTAATATTCTTATTCATGTTAAGCCTTAAAACCTGAATTCTTTATTTTATATATGTATATATGCTCAAGTCCTTAAGTTTTCAATATTAGCAAATCATAAAGTAGTCATAATCACAGATTTTCCTGTTGCTTGTGTGTCTGGCAGTGCTACCCAGAGAGGCTGTTAAACTATTTTGGGATACTTTGACTTAAACTGAAATGAAAACCGTAAGTGAAAACAAGGACTGTGAACAGTGGGATCAGATGGTTTAGAAGAAGGAAGGAGAAAGGAAAAGAAACTTTCTATGTACACACTAGGTAGGGACAATACATGTGCTGCTGAAGGCAGCACTAAACAAATGAAGGCTGAAAAGCATAAAGATGTAGAGTTTTAAGCCAGTAGTAAATAAACAGAATGCGACATGTTAAACTTGCATTACTTCAAGTAAAAACAAAGCAAAAATGGGAAAAAAACAACAACCAACCAACAAAACCCCTCCCCAAAAAACCAAACCCAAACATTTCCCCCCCACCAAAACCCAACACAAGTTCTATCCTCCAATTAAAAATTGTAAAAACCTAATCTCAGTGTACAATCAACACAAAAATAATGTTCCATCCTTAACGTGGTTTTCTCTATTTCCATTGATAGATTTAGCCTCCAGGTATCATATGAAATTTATCATTTCTGTTCCAACTCCAAAATAAAACAACTCTATTTTCCATGTGTCAAACAACTAACAAATTTTACCCTCACTATCCAGTTATGATTCTTTATGGTTTGTGTTGCAGAGGACAAAAACCTCTGTGTCTGCAAGGGTATAAAAAGTTCCTTGTTAAGTAAACACTATGAAATGGTCAGTCTGTTTGACAAACTCAGAATAAGTGGTATGTTTTTGCATTACAGGGATTGATTAGTCACGTAAAGTGTTTGGGGTTTTTTTAGTGTTCATCCCTTAGGAAAAAAAAGAAAAGCTCCATTTTCAGTTTTCCAATTTTCCATAAAGAATCTTGCTGCTTGCATAAAGCAGTTTCCAGCAATTGTCATATCTGGAGCAGCAACTTTCCCTTTTTACTTTTCATTATCGGAAGCTTAATAGAAGGTAATGCATTTCTTTTTATAAGTTTAAAATTTATGGATATGAAATGTTGGGTTTACTGCTTAGAAAATGAACGCATTAAAATACAGATTAGTGGCACGTCCATAAAACTACACAATGCTGCACAGGCCCTGATATTCTTTTGTCAAATGAGCTTCAGAGCCTACCTAAAAGCAAAAAGACTAAATGAAATATGACCAAAAGGTTAAGTTGTGAAAAATGATGCCTATTCTACTATAAATACAATTGTATATGCAACTTTATGTTATTTGAGCATCCAAACCAGAAAAAAAACCCTGAATAAGTTTTCTAGTGGCAGAATATCTGTACTGACATGCAGAACTCAAGCCTTGGGTTGAATTTTTTTGTTTCCACTGGCTGTAACAGCAGGCAAATTTTCTTGTATCCCCTCATAGAATGTGACCTTGTATATAAAATCAAATGGTACTGAAAACAAAGTCTTCAGTGGCAGGACTTAATACTGGACTTAATACTGAAGCATTAATGATAATTGAAACCATGAAAATACCAAAGAAATTGGTGCAGTAATAAAAAATCCTCATTTTTCCATGTACTTATAAATATATTTAAACAACTGTTAGGCCATCTCAGGAAAAATAGCCCATGGAACAAAATGCTCCCCCAGCTGCTGCTGCTGCCAGTGACCTGTGGAGCTGCCAGGCACAGCAGCAAGCTGCCAGCTCCCTTTCCCTGGAGGAGAGGCAGCTCAACACTCAGAGGTGTGGGAAGCACGGCCAAACCTGCCATGTTCAGAGCTGGAATGCATCGAGATGTGCTTGGAGCTCATTCTTCCATAGCTCTGGGTCATTTCCATCCAACCCACCCCCTTAAAATGCAGTTGAGCATCTCTGCTGCACACCATGACCATATGGAAGCATCACTCTACCCCTCTCTTTTCCCAGCCTTTCTGATAGGTGAAGAAATAGCTTGACATTTGTATTTCAGCTCAGATTCTTTAAAACAGAGAGAGTTATTGTGGACAGCTGCTGAAAACAAAGGTTGATCCTTCCTCACTGACATTAGTCCTGGCAAACTCTCTGCACCAAAGATGAACCACAGACAAGAACCAGCCATCAGACCTGATCAATACACTTTAATTCCCCTCCCCCTTCCTAGGGAGGAGTCACCAGCACTCACAAACTTCACGAGGTGCATTCTTTATCCTGAAAGTCTATTATGAGCATTTTTTTGCATTTATAAAGCATTTTGCAAGGCACAAAACTATAAAGTAAATACCTCGGAGAAGCCTCAGGAAAACCAACCTCCACAATTTCTCCGATATACCCCTCGAAATGAACTTTGGACATTTCCAACATCTCTTTTCAGAATCCCTAGCCTGCCCTGGCAATACAATGGCAAGAGGACATTACCCTAAAATATTCTCCTAAGGAGCAGGAAAAACTAATGTGTTTCAAGTGACAATCAACAGAGCTGCAGAGCTCCCTGTTGTTTGTCATTTCTAGTCAGATCCTTGAGGGTTTTTTTTCCGTACGATTTGATTTATTCATTCTATTTCTGTGTGTCATGTTTCTACAAGCCTCATTACACGGCTATGGAGAAAATATTGCAGACGAATTTTTGTTATCTGAAAAATGACAATGCCTCCCATACTAAATGGTTCAAGGTTTGTTAGGTAGGGAAGTCATTATGTAAAAAGAACTCTTTTGCAAGAAACTCCAGCTTTTTGACACCAGGCTCTTGAACTCCTACAGCTAATGAAGGATTCTACGTAATGATACCGAGTCTGCACATTCTTTTGGTAAAATATAAATAAGCAAGAAAAGGACATGTAAGGGAATTTTCCTTGAAATAGAATGCATGAAAGTATTGAATTATTTGACCTTTGAATTTCTTATATTTTTTTTCTTCCTCAAAGGATTTCCTTAAAATTAAATCTTTAATGTTTATGGAAGTAAGGATGATTACAGTTTTATAATCCAGAGTGTTCTTGTGTATCTGGTTTTGAAGTGCTTCTGAAGCCCACACCCAAGGTAAAGTTTATGCTCTAGGACTTAAATGTCCACGTGTTATTACATAGGTGCATTCTCAGATTCCTGCAGCCAGTCTTTGAGTCTGAGGAAATGAATAAAATTAATTTCTACTTTTGACTAGTTCTGAACTGCAAGCTGAGCATACAAAGCACCACACATATCGATTTGCAGTCACACAGGCACAGAGATCTTCTTCTATCCCTGCTATGCCAGTGCACATGCAAACACACATGAGTACCCGCCTTAACTCATGGCTAAATCAAGCCTGTTAACTATTGGCCATTTTAAGCCAAATCCTACTTTGGCTTTATATGTAACAGAAACAGATTAAAATTTTCTTTCCAGGAGCAAAACTAGAAAAACCTCTGAAACTTACAAATGTGCTTCACTGCTGACCCTCGAGCCTGAGTCATCAGTACTGAGGGAGAAGGAGGACTGAGTCCTGCTCTTGCTTTTTCTTCCATGTTATACTTGCTGGTTATTTGGAGAAGTCATGGATATTTTGAGGTCTACTTAGCTTTATTTATCCCTTCTTGTATTAACAGAGACAAGTGTTCTAGTTCAATAAATGTGCATGTGGAAGAAGTTTATCTGAGGACTCCATACATTATTCTGTTACACATGTACATACCAGTTTCATTAGAACTTACATTCATACTGAAACAAGCTATTGCTAGTTTTATTCTGCCTTTGCTTAGTGAGTAGATGTTCTACTAAAATGTTCTTTTTTCCACATTCTGCAGATATGACCTTGGTTGTGTTTAATGACTGAGTTCTTGCAGGTTAAGAAAAGCCTTTCATTTCAAAATACCATGTGAAATCTCCTTACCTACAAAATGTTCTATATTCCTGTACCATAAAAATAACTTCACATCTGTGCTCTGTAAAGCATTAGCAGAGCAGAAGTTAGTCAAAATCCTGTATTCAGTGCTCCCCTCAACCTTTCTGAATCAGAGAGAATGAAAGAGAGAAATACCCAGAAAGGCAAACCAGTACATCAGAAATCTGTCCTAGAAATCTGTCACCAGGACTGCAGGCTTTGCTACAAACAGCACAGCAGTCAGCAGTGCGGGCAGCCAAAAGAGCAAGCAAGGTCACTCAAGAAGCTGCCACCACAGACCTAAAAGCTGCTAGAAAAAGACAGGAATTGCAGCAAGCACATTTGAACAACACAGAGGTCACGATGTACACTGCTGCCAAGCACCAGGGCTGCCACTCCATCAGGGCTTAGCTTCTACTAATTCACTACCCAAGGAGTTCAAGAGATTGGTGCATTTGCTTCTTTGCAGATGGAACAGAAGCTGCTCATTCATCTGAATGTGGAAAAGCTGAGTTTTCTTTTACATTGTTACAGGTGGCCAGCAGGCCATGAGCTTACCCACCACAGTAAAAAAAAACAAAACAGTTATTTCTGATGTCATCTTTATCTTATTCATGAAAGCAGTGCCTCCTTTGGGAGTGACTTGTATCTGGACTTGTGAGAAAGTGAACAAATGGATCCCCAAGAGAGAAGTAGCAGAACGTGAGACACGGTGACAAAGTTCTTTGTTTTCAGTCCTGTCCATATTCTGCAGACAAGAGTAAAGGCCATGTGTATGAGGTGCTTTTCTTCCATGGCACAAATCCAGCAGTACCAAGAGAACTGGGAACTCTTCCAGTCACAAGAGATGAATGTAAGCAATTCAACAGGTGTGCTTCCTGAAGAAATGCATATCTCCCCGTTTTGCTTAGAGAATCTTAAAATCACATGGAACTCCATCAACAAAGACCTCCTGCTGATTATTGATGTTGTACAGAGAACATCAGTTCATCAGTGGCTTATCCATTTTCGATGCCTTATTAGATGTTTGAGAGTGGAGCTGTAATTAACGTGGTAAAAATATGGGTTTATTGGATAAAAGAGCTGATTTGAAAGCCCTATATGATTGTTTCTACTGAGGCAGTAATTGTGGTCATTACTCCCTTTTCATGTAGAATCTTAAATTCTCTTCCTTACTTGGAAATTACTTTTCCTGGAATTCATTCAGATACCAGGTCCTTACCTACCTATGAGAACAGAGTAACTGAACAGAGCATCAGTCGTGAGACCACATTAACTAAAGAAGAAGATACTTCTAAGCTCTAAGTTGGTAGATGACAGCTGTCTGCTGTGTGATGAACACATTTTTTTTCCTGAACAGATGATAATGCCAGAAGTCTTTATAATTTTATTTTTTCTTTAATGTTCAAATGATGTTGGAGTCATCATTGGAGAGAGAAGATCAGAAAAATGGACAAAAGCTGCAACAAAAACTGATTTTAATACTGAGGCTCATGACCATCACACTTTCAATCAGTCTTTTCATGACCACTAATAATCAAGTACTAATTATCTAGATTTCTTGTTAATGATACAGGAATGCAATGGTTTAGTCAGATATTACTTGAGACATTTGCTTGCTTTTCTTTCTCAGTTATTGACAGAGACACTGAGCTTACAGCTGCTGATAAACCAGTTTCTGTCAATTTGAATTAATCAAATTTTCACACAGATAACTGAAGGCTTCCATACCACAAGGCTGATCAAAAGCAGAATTTCCAAACCAGAAAATGAGATTATTTTAATTTCTATAATTCCAGTGAATAATTGCAATCATGCAGCTTTTGTTTTATTTTGATATTTTATTCTGATATTAATGTTGTATTTTCTCTATTTACCAAGCCTGCATATTTCCTTCAATCAGTATATCCAGTTTAATATACTAATATTATATTACCTCCATATACTTCAATTAATTGACACAGTTTTATTTTGCTGTTACTGACATTTATTCAGTGTAAGAGGTGCGTTTCAGAAAGACTTGGTTACAAATGTAACATCATGGTTTTAGTCTAGAGATACAATAAAAAAGAGCCAGTAAGAAACTGATTTTTTTTTTCATTTTTATGCATTTTTCCCCTAAACTCAGAACCTGAAAAAAAATTAAAATACCTTTCATTCATAGCATTTTAAAAAAATCTTATATTTCTTATGTCACCCTTAAGAGATCATTTTTGCTTCTCAGTTTGTATCTACTTCGAAGTGCTTTCTGTCTGACAAGTATTTCAGACAAGTTTAGCTACTGGTTTCTGATCTTGCAATTTGAAATACTTAATTCAAACACTCACAAAGCTCTGTCTGCAAAGAAGAAAGAATCACTGGAACTACAAGACCAGGGATTAAAATTTTATAGGGTTTAGATACATTTTCAGATACTGGCCTACCAAGTGGTATTGGCATAACAAATGGTTTAGCAGTTCTGAGATGCAATTTCTTTGCAGCAGACCTAGAAGATGAACCTATTTTCATAAGCTGTAGCAGTTGAGCTGATATGGGGGATACCTTCTTGAGTAGCAATATCAAATCAGGATACAACTGGAAGACTACTGTGCCTTATTTTTATCTCAAAATATCTCACTGTATAGCTCACTACTTGAGAAGTAGCTTGGAAACTTTTTTCTGCCTCTGAAAAAGTGATCTCCCTTACTGTTTCCTTACACTTCCCATTCCTTTAAGCTAAAGACTGAAGAGGAAGATGATCTACTAAAGACAAGTAAATTGGGCCTTTAGCATTTAGTGCTATTATTTTTCTTGACATGCATTATAAAATCCTACAAGTGATTTTATTGCACCCATTCCATTACATCCTGGATGAATTTCGAAGCCTAATTTTGACACTAAACCAGAATAGAATGCACGCCAGCTGGCAGAAATAACACATTGGTTTCATGTAAAAGCTTTGTTCAGATATTCCTTTACTGTATGAGTAGATGTGTTCACTGGTATGATCTAGAAGATGCTAGTATGGTCATATATTTCATCGCTTACTAGAAGGATGAGTAAGCCTAATAATGAAATATGCAGGATATTGTGCATGATGCCCATCTAGGGCTCCTGGAAATTCTTCCCAGTGACAAAGAGAGCCATGGTCTCACCTGTGTGTGACAGGTAGGACAGTGCCAACAGGATGGTGGCTGATGGGCAGCAGTAACTGACCTATCGACCCCAATGGTTGTACAGCTACACAAAATCAGGACCTGCTGCTTCAAGGAGCCCAAAAGTATAATCCAAAAGAAATAGCAACACAAGTGCTCCGTAGAATGATCTTGAAGTTTTGTCATTCATTCGATGTGCAGAAAGTATCAGATGCCCATTTAAGGTTGATTGTCATCACCTATCTTTATATGTTAATTTTTAAATAATGATTTGAGCACATTGAGTGTTGCCCTCAGGAGAAAGGAGGCTCAGGAACACAGTAAAGTCAAGACCAGTGATAAAAAATTACTGGGTGCTATGACAAGGCTGTCTGACGGTCTCTGCTTGTCTCAGAAGAAAGTGATGCTACTCCAGAATGCATCAGAAAATGAGCAAAGAATATAAAACCAACATTATCATGCTAACTGGTGTTAAATCCAGGGAAACTCATGGTAGAGAGCTGAGCTCCTCTCTTGACAAAAGCTCTTGTACAGCTTTTGCTCCACACGATAAGAAAGGGCAAAGATACTGGTAATTTCCTTGATTCAGCACAATAACTTTCCCATTTCCTCATTTCATCTTAGTAACAGATTCTCTTTTTCCCCACCAGAGCCATTATCTCCCTTCAGCAGAGATAAAAACATATAGCAAGCAAGTGTATACAGAGTAGCAGTACACCAGACAGGGTCTGAAGTGGAACAAATAAAAAAGATGCTTTCAGAACTTAGCTGATTTAAGAGACACACGGTATGAAGAAAAGGCTTCAAAAGATAGGGGTTTGCTTTTGAAAAACATCTCACATCTCTGTGTTAGAGAACCAGGTCTGGTGAATTTCAATCTCTTAAAGATCCAAACACCATAATTTATCACAAGAAAGTTGGGGTTTTTTTTCCTTCTTAACACAGCATCAATCATAATTCAAATGGAACGATTCAATTTTTTCTATTGTCAGTTTGCCAGGTTGGCTTAGAGATTTAGCTTAGTTTTCAAATTAATTATTTCTGTAGCAGAGGTGAATGAATAAGAAGGAAATAATATCTTTTTGTAGCTTATAATTAAAAAAAAATTTGCAGCTTAGCTTTGGCCATTTTAAATTTTGCATCTGTAGCTATAGCTGGGATAAGAAACAGTGAGGAGGT
This sequence comes from Corvus brachyrhynchos, assembly GCF_000691975.1. Lineage (NCBI taxonomy): Eukaryota > Metazoa > Chordata > Aves > Passeriformes > Corvidae > Corvus > Corvus brachyrhynchos. The sequence goes on from NW_008239762.1 coordinate 1,126,797, forward strand.
GTTAAACTATTGCAAAAATTCTTAGTTCAAGCAGTTAGGAATCTGATTCCATCATTTTTCTCATTCATTTGTGCATATTTCATAGAATGATTTAATAGGAATGAGGCTTAGGTAATAAATAAACTTTGGATGTTCACCTGAAAGGCACCAGTTAACCTTCTGTAACATAGCACATTGATGTCCTGATCCAAGAGACCAGTTGGGAAAGCATTTTGGCTACCATATTTTTTCTATACATAACTTGCACATTACTTGTTAAAAACCTGTGATTCAGCAGCAAGAGATTGTACTGACAAGCAATAGGAAAAAGAATCTCACCTGAGTTCTCTCTCTCTCCCAGGAACAGCCAGCCCTCTCCCCAGCAGGATTCTCACAGCCTCAGACTCTCCCCTCTGCCAGCATGGATTTTAAGCAAGAACATGAGGTTATGGGTTATCTGGCGATGTAGTTTCAAATTTCAGGAGTGAAGGGTTCAAGTTGTTTACAAGACATTGCTGCAAATAAAAAGAGCAACCCTGAATTGTAGCGTGTACATTAGAGGCATTATTTTCTCTTAAATTTTTAAAATGTCCTATTTCAGACAAGACCACCCCCAAATATGAATGAGTTCATACAATATTTTTTTATACTCTCTTACCTGGCCAGCACAAATTGAAACCAAATTTCTGTTCCACTTTCAGTCAATCTACAATTACTCTAACATAAGCAAAACTACCACATGAATATTTTTGAGCCTATGCATGCTGTTAATCTTGAATCAAACTAGAAGGTTCTCAGACTACTTCATTCTGTGTTTTATTCCTTCTAGGTCATATTCAGAAACAAGAATTGTCTTTCAAACAAATGGCAGAAGCTGTACTGTGCATAGATAAGATGATCTGGGGAGCTGTATTTATGGTCATTTTTCAATATTTTGAAGGTAGAAATGTGCTTTAACTACTATATATTTTCTTTTCAGGCTGTGCATATTTTAAAAGACCTGTAAAAGAAGATTACACAAAATGAAAAGAACTTTTCAGAAGAAGTCAACATTAAACTGTCCTCAGATTTTTTTAAAAATGAGAGTTTAACCATCCTCTTCAGTAAAACACACCATAAATAACCCAATAACATAAATTAGCCATGTAAGTCACGTGATTTAGCCCCTAAGTCTAAGTACCGTTCTTGCAATTTTAGAGAGTTGAGCAACAAAGACACTAAGGCCAAAATGGAACACAATAATGAAATATAACACGTATGAACAAAAATAGTTGTTTCAAAACTCATTTTAGCAGTTGAAGGGAAAATAAGTCACAGATTTCTGCATGCCTTGGGCACTTCGGAAAACAACTTTAGATTTCTTTTCAGCCATTTCTTCAGTATTATCAAAAACATCTGTGACAACTAAAGGCTACTCCACATGCTTAGATCTAGTTGTAATGGCAACACAACTGCAGGCAGATGCAGAAACCAAACTCTGCCCCTGGATTTTAAGAAAAGATTGGTGCGTAATTTTTATTGCACCAACACTTTATCCATTCTGTATGGAAAACATGTCAAACTGGGCCCTGAGGGGTCAAAAAGTTTATCCCCAGTTCTCAAAGAATCTGAGTGATGTGAATCACTTCCTCAGGGTTTTGTGTTTGTCTTTAGAGGATGCTTCACCACACGCATGTGTTTATAGTTCCCTAGTTTTACAAACTTGCTTATTCTAGTGGAACATCAGGGAAAACAGCAGTTTAGTTTAACATCTCTGTTTATCACAGACTTAGCTGTGTTACAAGACCTTTCCAATTTCAAACTGAGTGAAACAAATAAAACATAGGTGCCAGGTTCATTAGCATTTAATGAATAACAAATTAACTTGCCTCTGCTAGTAATCTGAACTTGTCTTACTCCTGAGTTTTTCAATTATGTTATCTTCTTTCATGCAAATTAAAGGACTACACAAGCACAATTAGATGTGGCAGCTACAAACAACCGGAAAAGAGCTCAACAAAATAAATTACAAAATTTATTTTTTATTCCAGCGGAGCATGTGTCAATTCAGATAACTGGCACCTCTCCTCAGCTTTTATCTATTGCAACCCAGACAGGAAATAGGCATTAAGTTTGTGTTTCTGTGTGAAAATAAGCTAGGACTTGTTCCTCCCCTCTTGCATTCCCTCTGCTTTCCTACTGCTTATGAATTCAGTTTCTTACTATTAAACTGATGCATAGCCTAGTTCCTCTGTTTGACCCAGATCTGCTAGCTAGCATCCATAACTATACATCCCTTTGCTGATCTTAATGAATTCTCTTTTTATGACATTATTTGTCTAAAGATATTCAACATTTTTCTTGAATTTCAGTTATGTTTGCCTTTAGCATCTCAAGCTCCTGCTCTTTTCCCTCAGCAGCCAGCTACAGGGGAGCAGAAAGCTACACCATGGGGAAGCTTTAAACTTAGATTCTTTTCCATCACAAAAATAATTTAATTGCATTTCTCTCTAAAACCTTGTCCTATCTGTTCAGAGGCGTACTGTTGCATAATTTTAGCTGTCATTTTTGAATGATGTTTTAATTATAAAAGTCATGTTCCAAAATGTTTCCTTGTTCTTTAGAAACCAGTGACTATTCTTTATATTTAACTCCCTCTAATACAAGAAGAGAACAAAATGTCTTGAATTAACAATAAGCATTGCTTCAAAACAACAGTCCTTAACCATTTTAATAATAAAATGCTCATTTAGATTTAATAGCAAAGTTTTGCAAAAAAATTAAAGTCATTTCATCAAAATTCACTGCTTTGCAAGGGGAGGTAAAGCATTTGAGTCCCCACTGTTGAATTATGCTGCTCATAGATGGTGTTGTTTGGCACCTCTGAAAAGTAGAGTATCCAATAACCTGAACCATTAAACACACTAAGGAGCCACATATTGAACTGATGCTTCTTTTTGTCTTCGTATTCCTTTCTTAGACAATTCTGCCTACAGAGCTCATGAAAATTCCGTGGGGCAAGGTTTACCTGACAATATTTAGCAGCTGGCGCCTACAGAGACAAAGCGTATATACAGCCAGAGGAGAACAGTCCAGTGGAAGCTCTGAAAAACACACCATGGACCTGCTCCCCAGCCACAGTTTTACTCCACAAAGCTCAGCTGTTGCACCCCATGACTAATGAAGGCACAGCTGATAAAACATTCTACCTGAGCAGAAAATGGGAGATCATAAAATATGTTTGTAAGAACAAGGTAGAATAATTCACAGGCCACAGTGTGGGTGACACAGTTTGAAAACAAAACAATGGCTGTGAACTTTCTGGCATACAGGAGGATCAAAAAGTTGATCCTTGACAGTTCCATGTTGTGGTAACACAGTATACCTCTCCCTTGGGGTTAAAAATTAGAATAATCTATCCAACAGGAGCAGACCCAAGAAACTACCCTCCATATGCCACCTATTTCAGTCTAGTAAACTTTGTCTTAAAAAGGTTGCAAAAATTATGCCCAGATACCCGAAAAATCACTTGGGTTCTTACCATATTCTCTCAAGGACACTGGTGATTATTTCTATGCTCTTCTGATAATGAGTTCTGCAGAGAAGGTGACCATATGTCCAGCAGGTCTTTATAATTTTAGGGGATTAATTAGACTTCCACAGCCAAATAACTTCAGAAACAAAAATCAAGATATTTGGTATCTGGAGTTCAACTGTTTAATAACAAGGCAGTGCTGATATATATAGGCCACAGATGAAATTAATGTCTCAGAGAATACAACTGGCCCTTTCCTGCAGCCTAGAAAGCAAGCAAAATTAATAAATTTCTTTTATAAGTACCTGGAATATGTTGTAGGTAGGCCAATGACAGACTCTGAGAGAGCAAGGAAAGCAGGTTGATTCAACGTGGAATTAATCTTTAAAAGAAGGGGATATGGAAGCCTTTTCCTTTCCAGGCACCACTTGTCAGCAGCAGTCATTGGTATAACCAGGGGTAACCAGACCATAAAGAAGCTGTGACTTCTTTGGGGAAGCATTTTTTCAGACAATCTCCTCAGCAGTTTATGTCTGCCTTGTACTTAAATACACATTTCGGGCAGTGCTACATCCGTTATAATTTCTAAGCCAGTATAGAAAGTGATTTCACAGCAGGAAGAAAACTGTAGAATCTGCAATCCAGTGCAGCAGCACATTGAGCTGTTGGTTTGTTTTTCGGGTTTTTTTTTCCCTGTAATATCTCATTTCCCTTCATGCTCTAAGGTTCAACAAGAACAGATGTGAGATGTTGTGATCACTGCTTTTTCTGTGAGGAGAATAGTTTGATGGTTCTGTATCGCAGGCAACAGCTTCCCACGCTTATTTCTCTGATCTTATCAAGGTTGCAAACTATCTAAGCAAAAAAAAAAAAAGAAGGCATTTTGATGTTTACAGCCTTCTTCACAGTTTTTTGTTTTACACTGATTAGCAAAAGCAGCAAGTTTTTATCTTGATTTTTAAGTGTAAATTGCAGCATTGGTAGCATAGGAAACCATGGGCAGAGAAGGAAGCTTTTGTACTTTTTAATATTAATAAAGAAGCCTGCAAAAATTTGGAGACACACAGCAGGTAAAAGATTGAAAGTACATTTCATATAAGGACAATAACAAACCCCCTCCAAAACGAAGAGAATAAACTAAGACAAAGCATAGAGTGTGGGTGGGTGTGTGTGTGTGTGTGGGTGAGTGGGTGTGAAGGGGGGTGCCTTTTAACCTGAGAATGCAAGGAATCTCTGAAAAGGGAGCACAGAGGCATGCCACAGAACCAGTCAGCATGGTCCATATCAGTTGTGCTGTTTACTGGGTTCCAGAGAGTGGGCACCAGCTCTAAGGACATTCACCCACGTTTATTAGGAGTTACACATGTCCTAGTCCACCTTCAGAGACTGGATGAGACTTATGGTTCAGTGTATTAACATCTCTGGCACTGCCAGCTTCCACAGGCAGTACCCACCACCTTAAAAATGTGCTCATAACAATATTATTTTGAATATGGACCCCTTGCATTGTGTCTCATTTTATGTGGAACAGCACAAAATCTCAAATCTAGACTTGCATGTTGCATGCCAACTTAAAAATCCATTTAATTGAACTTTGGATATATATGGATGCAAACGAGCTGTGCACTCACTGAGAGCCCAATGAAGGTAAATTTCGGTGTCCACTGAGGGCAGAAACAAAGATTTCATTGACTGTAACTGTGCAGAAAACATCAAATCTGGGAGTGCAAGGTTACTCCTCAGTGCCTCCTTTCAGAGCTGAATTGAGCCAGTGACAGTCAGGCTAATACAAACTACAAGAGCAGAATACCCTTGGACTTTTTGCCCTCTTCCTACTGATGGTTTGTATCACATGTACCTGATAATGGCTCTGCTCACTCCAAAGCTGTTATCCTGATAGCTGCATAAAGGAATCACATCTACATGACTGTCTGCTTGATTTTTAAATATATTTGTCATTCTCAATAATCAGAACAAAATTATGAATTATAAAATGTTTCTAACAGCATATTTCAGTTTCAATTTAGTTGACCATGTTGATTTAGTTTTAAGTCAGTGCAATTGAAGTTACATTTCAGATTTCCTCTCAGTGACTAAAGTCACACTATTTCTGCTCTGATTGCACATCCCTATTCTCTACCATGGCTCTACGCTTTTAGCACATTCTTTTTCTTGTGTCACATTGATTTACAGCTTACTTTGGGAAATGCTCACACTTCAACCTTTTGATTAAATTATGGGGTCAATTCAGATATATTCCTCACCTAAAAGGGATGCAAAAGTACACCACATTCATAACCAAAACAAAGAAAAATATCACAGCTCTTTTACTGGGCACTTCCCTGATTTTCATCCCATTCCAATAGAATAAGTTGATGGAAATTATTATTTTTTACCAGTTCACCTAAGTTCTATTAAGTGCAATCTTGCATATTTGAATAGTTTCATTAACTATTTTGGGAAATATCATGCAAATACATTTGTTTCTTGGGAAGTATTATCTTGGAATTATCTTTCCTGTTTTACTGTTTTGTACAACTGTTTAGAATTATTATGCATTTCATTTCACTTTTCAATTCATGTCATCTCTTGGTTCTTTCTGTGCTCTTTTAAGAAACATTTATTTACTTCTGTACTTTCGACTTTTGTATACATTGAAATAGGTTTGTATGTACATTCCTGGTGGACTTTTGGCCTTCATCACTTAGCCTTGATTTTGATGGAGCTTAGTTTTCCTTGGAGACAGATAATATGCAGTCATTCAGCCAACAATCAGTAAGAGAATTAATGGCAAGAATAACTAAAAACTTGCATGAAAATAAATGGAATAATTGACCTCTTATAGGTACACTTTAGTTTTGCTTTCCCTGGCATTTTCCTGGTTAGAAATCTCTCCTTGTCACCTGCACTCTATAGAGATTTTACATTTGTGTGAGCAGATATGGATATTTGTGCATGCAAGGGGGAAAACTGGGAATATATTGGTCTCTGCATCCATATTATCCAGCCAGCATGGCCAACAGCTACCGTACAACATTTCACAGAGGTTTTAGCTGTTGCTATGAAGTCTGTACATATGTGGGAACAGAGAGGGAATGGTGAGGGTCAAGCTACAACAAATTCTTCTCAAATACAACCCAATTTCCTTCAATGATGTCTGGAAGGGCAGGCTTACCAAATCATTTTCTCCACCAAGGGATTACATCAGTTTGGGGGATAACAGCACATACAGAACGTTAAAGGTCAGGAAACGACTTAAGAACTCATTTTAAAAAATAATTTAAAAACAATATTAACTATCAGATATAGATAAAGTACTACTCCTAAAAGTCATGTGTTTTCCAGATTTTCTGCATACCAAAAGCAATTTTTTGGATATTGAAAGCACTGTATCCAAAGAGACACTGGCAGTTTGTCTCCATTCCTTATACTGAGAAAGATTTTAAAATTCAGTTGGCTATGAGGACCATCATTCTGATGAGCAGAATTCAGCTTTGAGGTAGAAATTCCACAAATATTTATGCAACTTACCTGTTTTCTTCTTTTATTTCATCTTTCTATAAAGAATTTAATTCTATTTTCTATTTTTCTACACAATTTCATTGAAAATGCTCTATGATATATGAGCAAAAGCCTCAGAAACAGACACAGAGATTTTAATCACAAAACCTTAAGAATTATTCCTAAAAAAACATTCCAAAACAGCGTGGTATTTTTTTATTTAAAAAAACCCAACAAACAGTAAAGCCTATTACCTTCCTCTCCTTTCTTTCATTCATTGTACTAGGTGGAGTAGCTCACTCAGTGAATTAAGAAAGTGTAAAGTTCAGATGGGAAAAGACCAGACTCAGCTTCTTAGTATGATTTGGAAGTTTGTGGTTTGATGAACAAAGTAGTACCACACACCACAGTCCAACCCTCCAAATTGCTCAGTGCTCATTTTGAAGATGTTTGTTCTTTTCTTCCAATTGTTTCAAAATTTATTTCCTTATTCATTCCATACTGATGAAAGGCTCTGCAAAGCAACAGCAGTAAAATGCTTCTAAAACACTCACAGGGTTTTATACATAAATGGCTGGAAAATGAGCTAAATGGAGAACTCTGCAGAGACTGAAATTTTAAAGTGACAACTGATGCAGTTCAGGGAAAACAGGAAAGTAGCCATGAATAATGGAATTAGATGAGATACAGTCAAACCTCTCATTCCACTTCTATCTTTAAATCACTAAAATTATTTCTAGCAGTAATAGTATAGGAAGTCATATGCTGTTTCAGCAATCCATTCATATTTAATTAAACTTATAAAGTATAAGTCCCAAGTTATCATTTTTGCCTTTTTGATTCATGCTATGGTTCATTTATTTTAATGCCTTTGGGAGTTTTGCCAGTTAATAATGGAAGAGGTCATTTTGTAATGAATTGCTTCTTGCTTTTCCATCCTATGGATGTATTTATTTCGTTCACAGTGAAGGGAATTTTCGAATTTCAGAAGGGCTACCAGTAGGCAGAGCCAATGCCAGCTCTGGGTTGTAGCCGACAATGAGGCTCAGAACTCATAATTTCAAACACAGGGGGACAGTTTTCAGATCTGTGGATTTGGGTGTCTGTGTGCTGATCTTTGATTTGTTTGCTAAAATGTGCTTCTGCAACTGATGTGCCATAACCTATCAACATCTGCAGGGAAGTTCTCGCTGGCAAGGCACCATCCCCGTAGGATCTGCAGTCAGCAAGTGAAGCTCACTCATGCTCTCTGTTCATAAGATATATTTTTCCCCCCTGGGGGTTTCTAAAACAATGCATTTCTAAACCAATACCCTTAATAGAAAGATGCAGCAAAAGTAATGTTTTCCTTGGTTTTTTCCCAGACAAACTAAATCAGTGTTCATCAGAATAAATACTGGGCTACCAAAAAAACACCTCACAGACATTTTTTCAAGGACAAAATAGAGGAGGGAGAGGAGGAAAGAGCCACTATTTTTATTGACTACATAATGCCTTCTGATAGGAGCAGATATGTTGGGAGAAATTCTATAAATACATTCAACACCTAGAAGATAACATGGGCCACCTGGTTTCCCACATATAAGAAAGAGGGCCCACACTAAGTTTATTTTATCAGCCAAATCAGAACTTCCTGCTGTGCTTCCTGTTACTATAAAATAGGATTTATATCGCCAAGTAATGTGTCTACTAGATACATTTCCTCAGCAATATCAATAAAACCACAGCTTTCACTGCATTCCAGAGAGGCTTCTGATTGTGCTTACTGGGCATTTCTCATTTCCATCTTTGGACATCCGTGCTTCAACATCTGATTGTAACATACCAGTAAGGAATATTGAAAAATTCATCTTAACACTTCTCACTTGGCAATAAATGTGAATAAAATGATACAATGTAGAAATTCTTATATTTGGAAGACCTGAGGATAAATTGTCTTTCCCTGGATTCTACTCTGTGTTATTCAGGAGTTCTCATACCTGATGATTGTTTTCCTAAGGCTTTCAGTTAAAACTGATATTCTGCCTTATTGGCATTTAAATAATAAAAAGGAAAAATTGTTTAGACACATTAAGCCTACGTTTTCCTTTCACCAAAACTTCCAGAAACACTAAATATTAGAAAATAATCCAGCAGCAAAGTGCACATATGGAACGATCACTGGTGCCTACCCACGCTTCACTTTTCCTTTAATGACATATCTATAAAACTATTCATTAAAATTTTTTTTATTTTCCTACTTTCTATCAAGCAAAATGACTTTTGAATGTCTTTCCATCTCCAACAGACACACTGGGATCTCCTAAACCTGAACCTTTGATTTGGACAAAACATTTTTACCTCTGCCAGCGGCATTTGAACCACAGCCACCATCAGTCGTGTCCTATGGTACCAACATGAGGAACAGCAAAAGGCTTGGGGAAGCTGACACGAGACAATTGCTGAAGAAGATAATTATACAGACGGCTGTATAGGGATTTCTTCAAGGAAGAGATCAGATATTCTCCATGCTCCATGGTGGGCTTACACACAATTACCTGCATATCCACTGGCACACGTTGTGGAGCCTAGAAAAGGAATGACACCACCAGAGAGCTCTGACAGCTGAGGAGATCCATGAGATCCTAATGCTTTGTATTTTCAAACAGATAACACGTGCAGCCAATACAAAGACTTGAAGAACCTTTAAATCCCTCTAAGATACCAGGCTCCTGTCTTTTCACAATCACAGCATCCATGTAAATGCCTTGTGCACAATCCATGGGCATACACAAACACCAACAGCGCGGCGCCAACCCCCAGCATGGCTTTGAGTGTTACAGACCAATTCAAAGGCAGTTCTCACTCCAGCTTTGCAACCCATGGCCTTTGGCTCCTTTTAGAGGTGAACTTCAGGATTTATCTAACATACTGCTGGAACAGTCACAGACAATCTAACTTTTTTTGAATATATTAGTCTATGCTGCTGCTGTAAAGGCTCCAAATTAAATTCTCCGCAGGGATTTGCCATACTAAAATGTACAAGGGATTTTTTTTTTCCTAGCAACAGTGACTACAATAATGACTGTTGAATTTGGTTTTGATAATGACAGATGTTACAAAGACCAAATGGGAATGCTTAATGAGATTTTGGGTGCCATATCCCAGTTTCATATACTTAACATATTTTGAAATTTGTTAGCAATAAAACTATTTTTTGCAACATAAAATACAGCTTTTCTTTTTATATTAAATAAATTTTCTGTGTGACATCAGATTCTGTCTATAAGTTGCTCCAATTCAGAGTCTTTTACTTGAAGCATTGCTAAAAAGTCTTTAACTTCTTGTGGTGATATATAATCCTAGTACATGGAGAAGCAGATGAATATAAGATCAGAAGAAGGGAATTTATACAAATCCCTGGCTAGGTACAATTTGTTCTCTCTCTGCTATTTTATGTGTGGTTATAGAAATGTGGTTGAATAAAATGACAACGCATTCTATTTTGATACAATGATGGATAAAAACACTTTTTTTTTTTTAACTTAAAAGTGCAATTTCCTCTTTTGAAAAAGTGAAACACCTACATGGTGTAGGAAGAGAGATTACAAAGTTCCAAAAAGAAGAATACTGAACAGACGGAATAAAATAATCAAATAAATAATTAAGTAATGTTGTACTCTGATTATATTTAGAAATATAGCAATAGAGATATGACTACCAAGGCTGTTTATTTTTTTAATAGTTGAATTGTTTTAAAAACCTGTTCCTTACCTTCTACCCCTCCTTGCCCATTTCCATCTCTTTTACTAGAATTAAAATACTCTGATTTATAAGGAATTTAAGAAACTCTGTTCATGTAATAGATTTTGGAAGTTACTGAAACAGGCAGCATGTCTGCTCTCGAAAGTATGCAAAAATTCGTAAAGCAAATGCTGAAGGTTCCCTGTGGGTTTCAATGACAATATACTATTGGATTGCTACAGAATTTAATTTGCCATATCCCACCCAAACTGTGCTATCTATATCTTCTGCCAAGGAGGGACATCCGAGTCACCTCAGGGGCACAGATGTCACCCCTCAAATGTACTGAGTTGCACTCAAAAATTGAAGCGGGAGTGCTTACACTTACACACATAGAGCTGATACACAGGAATGAGAAGTCAGCAACTCTAAAGACCCTCATGTTTCTTTTGAAACTGAATTCACTCCACTCTGTTTGAATCTGTAAGTTTCTAGCTGAAGCCAGCTATCTGTTGTGTTTCTCTCCTGAAATGCCAGTGGCGAAACATTTTTGAAAAGAGTATTTTTAAAAACAATTGCAGAGTTCTATCGATGGCCTCAAGAGATATTTTCACTACACAGAAGCTACAGCATACAACACAGAGAGCAGGATGAGATGGCAAACTAATGGCAGCCATTTGAGTATCCTCTGAATTATTAATAAATTAGATCTATGGAAACCATTTAGAATGTCTCATTAAGCTGATTAACTCCCTATTTCATGAGCAAACACTGGGTGTTCTAACAGAATGGAAGGTAGGAACTAGTAGATAAATAATCATTATTAGAAGTGCTAAGATTTTTTTTTGCAACAATTGCCAAGCTAGAGAGAAAATGTTACTTGAAAGTCTCAGGGAGGACTTTCAAAAATTGGTGTGACAGAAAATTAGCATGAACTATTAAAAAAAAAAGATAATCTGATTACATAAAAAGTGTTTGTGACAATGGAGCTAATAAAGAACGCTATCTAATTTGTACAGGCCATAAAATACAGCAGCTGTAAATTAAAGCTACAGGTATATCTCTAGTTCTGTTGAGGATTTAGTAACTGGGCTTAGGCACAGTGGATTAAAGTGCAGCCCCTCAGGAATAAACCTGCTGCATCCAAACTGGGAGGAGTACTGACAAGAGGGGATGCTTCACGTGGCGTTTTATCATTTGTGTCTGCCTGTGTAATTTCAGCATTCTTACTGTAGTGTTTATTGCATTTTAATTGATTAAAGAAATAAACTTTACACACAAAAAATAATATATCTTTGAACACTTAATGAGACTTTCTAAACTACTCTCGTCTCTTTTATCAATTTAAATGTGGACTGGCTGAAGAGGAATTAGACATTTTATGGTGTACTGGAATTAAATTAATGATGATTATTTGGTAATGTAAAATTAATGCATTTCAATCGGCTCTTTTTAGTGCATCCATTTGCATGCTATTCTTTTCCTCAAGTACTAAACGCAGAATAAAGATGAAGCAGATTAAAATTTTGCAAATAGTTAACAGTCTATTACAGAATATGTTTTCATCTACACTTGGAAAATTTCAACAGTACAGCAGTTTATTTTTTCGGTGCAAAAGAGATGATTACAGGAGAACCTAGAAAGAACATTAGTGTCTGAATGCAGTCATGTTCTGTGGCCCTGTTCTCTCAGCAGCTTTTCTCAGGACAACTGAAATTCACATTACATGTCTTTGACATGGTCCACAAAAGCCCCTTAAAATCCTTCCAAAACCTGCATCATCATGCTGGGGATGCTCTAAAATGCCTTGCAGAGACCTAAAGCCTTGGAAACAACACAAAACCAGTCTCATATCAAGGATGCTGACATATAGATTATAAATCATGAGCTTTCCTAGCAGTAAGAACTATTCCTAAGAATTTGGAACACTTGGCAACATTTTTAGTAATTAGGTATTCAATTATTATAAAATTAGCCACTAAATGTCATATAATTGTATTCAACTTTGGTGTGTGTATATATGTAGTTGATTATAATATTCTAATATATTAGGATAAATATTTGCTATTTCTTAGCCTTTTAAGCCCCAGAAGTTAATATAAATTAGTCTATTAGACACGCAATTTTTTACTAATTTCTGTATGATCATACGGAGCTAGGGACCATCAAATGAAAGGAAGATCCCACTTAGTCATAAGGTAAGCTGTCCAAGTTGTCCAGGGAAGTTGTGGAATCACCATTCCCAGTAGTGTTCAAATGTGTGCACATGGCACTTGGGAACATGGTTTAGTGTTGAACACAGTGGTGCTGGGTTAACAGTTGGACTTGAGCCTCCTAGAAGTCTTTTCCAACCTTAAGGATTCTGGGAATCTACAATCTTAGCTCAGCTCTCTTAGCTGCTCAGTGGTAAAAAGGATTTTCAAATACAGGGTTGAGTTTTTTGCTCCTTAAAATAAGTCCCCAGATTTATACTATTTGGATAAATAAAAAGCTGCACATATTTTCAGTAGGGATTAGTACAAGGAAAGTTTGTCTCTCACAGAAGACCAAACTCTGCAATCATAATGGGTCCCCTCCAGCCGTATTTATGAATGAATCTCCAAATTATTACTTTTATTGTCCCTGATGAGCACTACTTTGCATTCCAGTTTCTGTTATTTATAGCACAAAGCCTCAGGGAGTAAGTACAAACAACATATGGAAGATCTACCAACTCATGCATAATACTTCAGCTTGACTTGTGCTTCCACAGGGATTTAGGTACTAATACTGAATTATTTCTTTATTGGTCTGGAACCCTCTGAAGGCAATCCCCATTTTTCAAACTATGTGATCTTTATTCGATAAGGTGGAAGAAAAAGAATGGAGCACAAACTCAAGTCATCTTGGCTTAGTTGGCTAAGATGCTACACAGCACTAATGTTTTACTGATATAATTAGGAAGGCCCTCATGTTACCTCAACTAGCACATAGTGTGAATTAGACATAGTTTTGGGACCCAGCTGCAGTCCCTGTTCAGCTGATTAGCACTGGTCTGATGGCACAGAGCAGACAAAACGCCATTTTTTCAGGGCTAGAGAAACACTCAGAACAACAACAGAGCGGGTATTTTTTCTCCTTTAGAAAAAACACCTGGAGTAAAGATCATGGTGAGAATGTTCCTGCCCTTTTGTAATTTCTCTCTTGTCACTCAACCCATGGAAATGCAGAGTCACACATAAAACTGGTATCTCAAAGGCATGGGAAATATTTTGCACTTGCATCTTGTGCCTGGGGGCTGCCTCAGTTAGGAAGGAAAGAGAAGGGGTGAGCAGGAAAGCAGGAAGAGTGATCTGAATGAGGGGGCTGGCTGAACTCAGGGGGAGTTGACCCTGCAACCTCCAGGTGCTAAACACCAAGGGCTTGTCCTGCCTGGGAAGCCCTGACCCAGCACAGGGTTAGGGCCTCTGCTTTGTTGGGGATGCTGAGGCAGGATATCAAGATGGATTATTGCTGCTGGCTCTTGAGAAGGAATACTGGCAAGGATATAAAATGGTTAAGCCAGAAATCTCTTCTCTCATTCTCAGTAAAAGAGAATTAATACTCTCAGCTGAAGACATAAAACGTATTCTGTCAAAGAGAATATACTTTATTGTACATTCCTTTAACAGCCAAGATACTTTAAACATCAAATCTGTTTGAATTAAACCATGGCCTTTTCTGAAACGACATTTCAGAAATGTGTTAATCTCTCTTACTACAGTTGTTACTTAAATGTCTGTGAGCATTCTGCATTTGTAAATAAGTCTCAAATCTCACATTTGATTCCTATTATTTTCCAAAGGGAAAATGGAAGCAGTTTTGAAAACTTCCCTCCCCCTTCCCCCCTTAAAGAGATTAACAATCATATTCTGTAATACTGTGATATTTTCGCCTCTCTGTCTTCCCATAGGTATGGTATGACCAATACATGATGCTACCTCACAGCTGAAGGCTAATATTTCCTCTAGGGTACTGTAACACTGCTGTGGCTTCTTTATAAAAAGGAAGATGTACTCAGAAACTGTAAAAATGCAATGTACTTAACCTCTTGCTCTTTCCTTCCTTCCCCTCCCTCAAAACTTGATCATGGGCAACAGTTCAATATATTTTTGAGCTACCACCATTTTTACTGAGGTCACTGGAGCCTTTGCTCCTTCTTAGCAATCATACTTCACAATTTGTCAGCCATTTTACTCACTTTAAGATGGGAACTTTTATTTGTTCAGTTAAGAAGAAAACCTGGCAGAAAAGTACAGAGGTTAATGTGCTGCTCTTAAGTACAGCTTTGCTAACCAAGGGTTTTTTCAAGCTTAGACAATGTCCGGGTCCTGATGAAATGAGTATTTGCATGTTTGTCCTTATGCTTCACCATATGTCATTGCCTGCAATGATGTTGAGTAATACAGCTGTCACATTAGCTGATATGGTGGCTACTTTAATAGATTGAGCAAATAGAACCTGATCACCTTAAATTAAATATGGGCATTTTTGCCATATGGTATTTTCCAGGGCTATAACACCAGTTGCAAATATGGTCAGAGTCATAAAATAAACTAAAAATCCTAGAGAGACTATTTACATGAGCATCACAATATTATCTCTGAAAAATGAAGTGGAATTTCAGGTAAGGCAAGTTGGGAATCAGATTTCAGTGTCTGGGGAGAACTCATTTTGTAATTTGTTGCATGGCTGTAAAAACAACAAATACTGCATTTTATTACTTGAAAATTCCATGTCTTGAAATTATAGCCTCATTTTTAGGATGTATATATTGGAATATGAAATGTATATCAAAATATATGAGGTATGAAAATACAAGCTTTGTTTCTGAAATACAAAAATGCTTCTCTCGTTATATAAATAACTGAGTAGTTACATTGCGATTTTTTTTTTCCTTTATTTTGTTTATTAATTCGTGGAATTCATTGCCATGGGTTGCTTTGAATACCAGGAGTGTAAATGAAAGAAAATCCCTCAGGGGCTAGGCTGTTCTTATACACAAAACTGGTGCAAGGAACCCCAGATGAGAGGACATACCAGCTAAAATATCATTCCCATACTTGCTCCAACACTATTTTCCTTCCCCAAGTATCAGCCATGGTCTAGTGCTGAAGAAGGTATAACTTATGATTGTCTCGTCTTCTTCAATACCTTCCTTTTTCTGTTCTTCATACTAATTGGCTAGAAACAGGAGATGGGACATATGGGAGACAGCTTCTGCCTCTCCAACACAAAGGCAGCAAAAGGAAAGTGTTCATAACATTCCTACTTCGTGACAAAAAGATTTTCATTACCACTATCATTAAGGTATATTTTTAAGGATAAAAATCATCCTGTACTTCAAATGGGAAATTAATTTTCCGTGAAGATTATTTAATTGAAGAGGGGCTGTATGTCAGTGCTACTATTTGAACTAATATGAATGCATGTTCCTCTATATGCAGAATCTGATTTTGTTGCTATTAAACATGAAACTTAGTAACAAGATAGCATGCTTTTACAAGAGCAGTTATAAACACATCTTAAATATCTACATTTCTTTGCAAATGTCTTTTTCCTCCAATGCTGCTCAGTTTTAAAACTCTATAGTGTCTTCTACAATATAATAACTTACTTGAAGTTTCCAAAAATATTTGCTAAAAATCCTATTTATTTGTTACTACATACATTTTTCTGTTATATGAACACATTGCAAATAAGAATGTAATTTTTAAAATGAAAACTGTAAGGGTAGAGCATTGGGAATAGTGAATTTTAAGCACAATTTTCAAATCTGATAAATTATCTAAATTATAGTGATGGTTAATTTTGTCCTTTCTTTTACAGACAAGACTAGGCTTGCAAAGGGTAACTGCATCTTGGTTTTAGTACATAATCCTCAGCGCAGTCTTTGAAATGCAACGAGCAGTAGAAAAATTTGGTGTAGTCCTACCCTGAGACAGTGATTCAATTTTCCAAAGAAGAAAAATTGCTCTTCTGTGAAACTCTTATGCCGATAGTCCAGAGTGGATAAGGGTTTAAAGGCCAGAAGGAATAAAGTGCATCATATCTGGCCATTAATAACACTTCACTGTAGAGAACTATTTTGTCTAACACTAAGGAAAGTTTTTTGCTGGTATTGATCCTAACATTGGCTCTTTATCATCAGTCAAGACACATCAAAATCAGGATCCATTTGGGGGGAAAGCAAAGGAAAAAGGGGGAAAGCGAAAAAGGCTGTGGGACTCGACTGCAATACAAGCATGCTGCTCATTAATTTAAGATTAATTGATTCAGAAATCTCTCCTGATAAGGATAGGAAGCTGGAAATCATCTTTTTAAGCAACTATTTTCTAGACAATTACTTCAAATAACTGTTAATTATCAGTTCAGGAACTGGCAAGAAATTTGCCAGATGGCAAGACTTCATTGATGACATTTTCTGTAGAGGTTTTATTTAGCACTCAGAATCCAGACAAATACAGGAGGTTATTGATTTAAGGTGTGGAGGAAGATTTCTTCTTACAGCACTGTCTTCCTCTCTCTTTCCAACCCTTCCCACTCTCAAAGAAAAGACAAAAGGCAGCAATAGGCTCCTATTTCCAAAAGCTGTCTCAGAGAAAAATGAACATGATCTCTGCAGCTGCATTTAATGAATACATTGTTTAGCCATTTACAGCTCTTGGATTTTAAAAATTATTTTTACTTTTTGATTTATCAAAGCAAGAATCAAAAAAATTTGTTTCTGTCTTTCTTCCAGAAATATGTTGGATTTTTGTCCACCCACTTTGCAACATAATATTCACTGTCATCTCATGGATACACTGTTCAAAGATGTGCAAAGCTTTATTGACATTTTTAGTGCCATAAAATCTTCTAATTACAAATTTGATCACAGTTTATAGGAAATCAGAGAAGAACTGGACAGAGACTCAAGATAGGGGAGTGGGACTATGAAAGAAGAGCTTGAAGAATTGTATTTTGTTTTTTCTGCCATTTTCAAGGCTGGAATCAATCACAGCTTCATAGGTCCTTACAGTTCTGTTTGATTTTGGAGAGATAAAAACTGTGTTGCTGCATTTCTTCACACAGACCTTCCAAGAGACAATCCAAACGCCCTGCAGAGCAGAGTCACAGGTGGCTGGGAAGCGAAACTGCCGAAGGTGGTGCAGACAGCTCTGGGAGGGACAGGTAGAGACTGAAGGCCATCCTCTGTTTAAGATGATGCCCTCTAAGACCTCACTGCTGCCCTACAAAATATAATCCCAGCAGTGCTAAATGTAAAGTGCTGTTGCTGCTAGTGCAGACCAGGACAAGAGAAGGACAAGCTGTTAACAGAACCCAATGGCTTCCAAAGGAGCTCAATCGATGGCAGCAAGAGAGAGGAGGCAGCCCCTGGTTCCATCAGCCAAAGCTCTGATGCATACAGCACATTTCCAGCAGCAAGAGCCATCCTCACTGGGCAAGGGAAAAACTCAGGGGAAGACTTGCTCTTTTACTGGGGAGATGTTTTAGGTCCTGCCTCGGGACAAATCCCAGCAGCTGTGCTGGTACAAAGGCAGCCTCAACCACACAAACCTCAGAAGCACTTGGTAAAAAGGTGTTGCACAGAAGAGAAGCACTTTCAGACAGATACAATTAATGGGAAATTGCAGTAAAGTCTGCATGAAGTGATGATTATTTTGGATAATGGCTGAATGAAAAACTTGAATTTTATTTCAGACTTGTTTGAAGGAAGTCTCACATTCCTCTGTCTGCTTTCAGCACTCTGAAACACACAATGAGTACACAAGGAACAAAAAAGCAAATGGTCTGTATAGGATTTTTTTACTTTGCAAACAAATCATGATTACATCACAACAGACTTTGACCAATGCCAGAACATTTTATTCAATTGTTAAATTCAGTAATAATGTCAGAGTATATTAAATCCCTTTTTTTTCAACATATATGAGAACTTCATTTGGAAAATCAACCAGGCTTTTGAATGTCTTCAGCTCACATTACTGAACTCACCACCCTTCAGTCCAAGTAATAATCAGATTCTGTTCACAGCTGCTCCCCATAACTCCATGACAAAAGTGAGGATTTCCTATCTTAGCCTCCTAATTTCAGGCCATTGTTCTTGTTTCAAAAGGGAGATGGGCCTATGAGACACATAAATTGAGTGACCCGAGCTGTATGAAAGAAAAAATGTAAATGCAAGCACTTCTTGTAAGCTGTACCATGAAAGAGTGGTTAAACTAGAGGAGTAGTTATTTTGTCTTTTTCCAATTAAACAGAGGAACAACACAGAACTGAGGTCTAAATTTCAGATATATCAGGATGGCATGAGATTCCGGTTTTGAATAAAAGATGCTCTAGACACCTTTTTGAGGCCCCTTCCAACACTACAAACGTGATACTTTAAGTTTTGAGCCAAGAATCCTCTTGGAGTGTGTAAAGACAAAAGGAAGGCTCAGTAGTCCCAGTCATGACTCTAAGTTATTAAGGGATGTCCAGGTTTGGAGGTGATAGAAAGGCAAAGTAATTAGCTTACACAGTTCAGTGTCCAAGTAACCTGTGAGATGAAAGGAGCTTTCAAACCTCTCCCTCCTCATCAACTTTGATTCCTTTATACTCCAGCAGTTCATAGAGAGACTTACAAGGAGAACTGGATACCTATTGACAGTTGAGACGAATTATTAAGGTGAACTGAAATGAAATGCCCTTGTTTCCTGCACCAGTGAACATCCCAAATGTGGCATCTCTTTTATTAGAGATGAAACTGCTCTGTTATTCTCTCCATTCCACCGTTTTCTGAATGTTCAAGATAGCAATTTCAATGGCAGCCAAGGACACTGAATACATTGTATTTCAGAGACAAAAGTTCCATTGTTATTGTTCACTAGTATTTCTACCCTGGAAAATTAGAATGACACAGCTCATACTAAAATAATAAATGTGTAGAAGCATATATCAGTATTATAATCATCATTTTTTAAATCTCATCTACAGTAGTGAAATATAAGAAGACATAGGATAAAATAAAACAGAGTCTCTGGACACTCACTAATCAAACCAATAAAATTAATTAAAACTTAGTAAACTAGCAATGAAGGGAATATGACCCTAATCTATTGTCTCCCTTGAAAAAAAATCAGTCCTAAGATTTTTTTTAAAAACATTTCCTCTGTTAAGAAACCTTCACAAAATTTTCCATTTTGCCTGTAGCTTGAATATATTATGAGTGTCTTGGTTTGAATCTATTCTATTGTGTGAACAGAACTTTCAATTGTTTTAATCCCTAATAGGTGGTGGTGGTAGGGGTTGTGTATCCATATTTTCATGCAAAAAAAAATAATCTGCACCAACCCAAAACCTTTAAGTATTCACTTTATCCCACCTAAGTCAGAGGTATTAGAACAGATCAACAATCCAATTTTGTAGGAATTTGCTAACACAGAAAAAAAAGCCAGGAAGATGATGCAATTAGAAAAAAAAAAAGGGGTATTTGGAAACTCTATAAGGCAATGATGGAGAGCAAACTTTACATTCTACTGTAGAGTCCAGCACACTGTACTACAGTAATTATAAGTGCATTACCAGTCTGTTTAGAAAATTTTTCTACCCCATTCTAGTCCGTAAAACTGACTTTGTCAGGTCCAACTCACTGAAACTGTTTTCTGACCTCTTGAAAGTATCTCTTCTACATTCTGATAATATTTGCAGAACACTTATCTTCAATAATCAGTGATTTTAGGGCAGAAAAGTGCAAGAAGCCAGCCAAGAATTCCAAAGGCACTGCTTTAGTGCTTCACAGCATCCAAATGTATTTTAAATGATAATTCCAAATACACCACTTTATGTGCTCAATATTAATGCAGTTTGTACTGGTGACCGGTTTATGCTCTGTCATGCAGAAATACGCTTCTTTTAAAGCCTATGGTCAAGCGATAAATTGCACAGTGCTCTCTAAAACAAACTTATCATTCACATTTTCCTGTACCACCTGTTAATACAGGGGCCCCAGAAGTCACTGTAACATGCCAGATGCAACTTCAAACAGTGCCTATTTTCTAGCTGGTCAGAGATAAATTTTACATTTTCACTTCACAGTAGTTGAACATTTGCTGCTCTCTTCCAAAATGAAAAAAATTCAAGAAACTGAAGAAAACCTAAAGCTGCTAGTTAGGAGAAAGGATTTCATCTTGTATCACTAACAGATATGCCATAAATAAACAATTAATTAATTTAAAATGCCTTTGCTAGGGAACACAAAGAACTTGACGACATCTGAAAAAGATGCTGGTTTTCCTAGTGGTCTGTAATCCACTTTTAGGCTTTTAACTTATTTTCTCTTGGGACTTTCAAAATCTTACATAAAAGTGCATGTAAAACATTCATAAAAGTATGATATACTTACAGCTTAAATCATTGCTCTTTTTTAACCTAGCATGTCTTAGCAAGAAGCAGATGTATATCAAACATGGTCAAGGGCAGAAACAATAACCAGAATCAATTTTCAACAAGTTAGCAATTTCATTCTTCGTATCTCAGCTCAACATCAGTTAGGTGAAACATTATAACAAGCCAAGTACTGTAATTGAAGAAAATAGCTTTTTACATTTTTATCATCTCTGTCCTTCATGAAAAGCACCTGTGATCTTCTCAGGGTCCCAAAGGGGGCTCCTAACTGGCACAGCTGTGAAGAGCAATCAGGTACCGCTCTTTAAGAGGAGGCTTCAACATGATCAAAAGCAGGGCAGGCTGCCAGTTTTCCTGGCAATCCCAAAGGGACAACATTCCATTATGCACACCTCCCTCAGCCCCAATTCATACTGAGCTCAAATAAAAGCCTTGGCTGTGCAGCCTGTGTGAAAATGGCAGGCAGCCACTCACTCCGGTGAGATTGGATCAAAGAGAAGAGGATAAGAGACAGAGCCGATTACACCATTGCTCTTCCTAAGCTGTTCGATACGTCAGCAGCTCAGTGTGTGTGATACCTCAAAAATCTCTTTCAAACTATTTGTAAGAATTCATCTCCATTTAGTCCCTATCTTGCAAGCCATTGGCACATTTGCTGCTGGAAACATGATCCAGAATGGCAGTAAAGTCCTGGATGTATTACCCATAAGGGACTTAGCCAAAATGTGGTTTTTACTAGAAATTAATTTATGCACAATGACTTGATAGTGTAATTATTCTGTACATATATTTGTTTATTGGTGATACTTATTTTTTAATAAGTAGTAAGTACCCTAAATTGGTCCAAGCAGAAATTAAGACAAACTGTATGTTAGTCCTTACAGATTTAGTCGAAACCAAGTACCCTAGGCTTTGCCTGCAACTGCTCAGATGCCCCAAGGACATTCTATTTTCCATGCAGCCAGCAGCTCCAATGTCATATGAAGAGTCACTTTTTCCCAAGAGCTCAGCTTCCCTAATACTCTTTGAAAAATGTAGTCTGCATACTGCTTTTTGAGTGCTATTTTCCACATTTTATTTAGCATGCAGAAATTTTTTTCCTTAGGACTCTTGGGCTTTGTTGTCAGAGATGGCCTTGACTGACTGCTAATTGGAGATTCCATCAGAATCACCATAAGGAGCAACAAAAGGATGAATTTAAGCACTTCTCCATAGGAAAGAAAAGACCCAAGAAAACACAGTCCAAATATAACTACAAAGAAAGAAAAGGGATTGTTAAGAAGAAACCTCAGACTCCATTTGTATTTTCTAGGTCCTTGACGTTACCCTACTGTTTTGACACCCATTCGACATTCTGGTTTCCTTGACTGATTTAGCACAGCAGCACATAAGGCCAAGACCTGAGTAGGCAGTTAACTTTTCAAGACATTTGTTTTGTACCTAACTCTCAGAAACTCTTCTTAAAACACTCCTAATGCTTTATTTTTTTCTGAAAGGAGTTTTTAATTTAAAACATTTCTTCCCTCCAAATTCTTGCAAGAACATTAGGTGAAAACAAAACTATTACCTTTCATCGTTATATTCAATGAGAATTCTAGTTGTAATAGAAACATTTTATGTCCCTTGACTTTCTCATAAAACAGTATTTATAGAGCTTATTCATGTAGTACAGTTGCTTTTTCCAGTCACATTCCTGTATCATCTACATTATTATAGTTTCTAAATCCTTAACCTGCTAACATGCAACAAAATTTTGCTGTACCTAGAAAAGAGAAAGGCATCATTCATTCACCACAAAATTCAATTCATGCTGTCTTTTTTAACTGCTGCTGGCAATTCCTTATTCCAACAGAGCCATAGCACAGGAAGTTCTGTTTCAACAGACAAGAAAATTGTAATTATTATATTTAAAAATTGTTTTCCTGCATCTTTTTGGACAGTGCCATGCAGGACTAACAAAGCTCTTCCCCTTACAATACAATATAGCAATTTAAGAAAAAGTGACTGGAAAGAGAAGATTCACAAGAGCCTGAAGAAGTTTTCTGTCTATTATGGCTGTTTCTCTCTTCATGATTAATTACGGGTGCCTATTTACAGACTCTCTCTTTGCAGTGAAACCCAAACAAGTTTGAAAAGGGGGGAATCAGTTGTATTGTGTGCACACCACCAAGCAGTACCAATCCCACTGCCAAACTCAGTTTGCAGTAATTGCTTCCATGTTTAACTCCCTGGTGTGTGGACAGAAACTTGGTTTGGATCCTTGAGAATCAACGAGCTCTGTAATTGTTGTAGTGGGTAGCAGCTCTCACACACTTGGGGTTGACATTACTTTGAACAGAGAAATTGACTGTGGGAATCCCACAGTGGTCATCCTGCAGAGTCCTCACCTGCAGAGAACTGAAAACTCTGTGACACATTTGGGATTTTAGTATTTTCTCATTGCTGCCAGTCTATCATAAAGCTCAAGAAATATTTTCAAAGCTGCAGTTTTCAAACTGCTCTGGCCAGCTTATTGTCCTCAGACCACCATAGCTCCAACACCATCACTACATAAAATATATGTGACATTTGGCTTTGTTTTCTGCTGGATGAATGCTATTAGATAGATGCATTCAAAAAATCTGTTACTGGAGACGCCTTTTTAGCATTTGAGGTCTGAGGACAAAATGAATGCAATATTATCTTTCCTGTGGAAACACAATTCATGGCAAATACAGAGCTCCATAAAATGAGCAGAAAATGTAAGACTTAGACCAATTTGACTCTCTTCTTCACCTAAAGCTCATAATAGCACAGAAAGCATTCTGTTCTGTCTCTCCTCATCGAAACACTACTGAGAGAAGCCCATTTAATTGGAGCAGAAAAGGTTTTTTTCCCCTGAAAAACCTTCAGCCTCAGTGCACATGTTAATCTGCCTTCATTCCAATTTTCTGACAGCAAGAGTCATTGGATTTATTTCACTGAATTGCAGTAGTTCACTAGTGAATTACACTATCATTTTAAACTGATTGTATTTTCTAGGCAGATAATAGCACAATCATTAGATAAGTCCAACTCCTCATTTATCAACATCTTATTCAGGTAACTCTGAAAAGAAGAAGGTATCTTAAGACATGAGGAAAAATTAAAATACTTACATTTACAGTGAAAATAAATTCCTGTCACATCCTTGGCATGAATATCATAATACTTTTGTTTCAGACATCTAGCTAATAAAATTTACAAAGCACTGGGAAATTCTGAAACCTTCAAAGATCAGCTGGCTTCAGGTTCTTAGGACAGGAAGAGATACTGACAGCATCCAAGTTTAAATTCCTCTGCTCCACCTTGTAGCAGAGAAAGCAAAGAGGAGAACGTTGTTACAGGGGGGCAGGATGTCTCAACACCTGTACAAACCATACCTTGGTTGCAGGGGCTGCTGCTCCATGCTACCAGGCAATAGAAATCTCACAAATTACCACAGAATTCATGATAGGCTGGAGGGCAGGAAGCAGGAGAGAATACTTAATTAGTCCCCAGAGTAATAAAATAGCAAAGCAATAAAATAGTTCTTGTAACTTTTCATTCTGCTTTTTCCATCATTGTTGCCACAATTGCTAACATATTTTCTACTGCTGCTTCAAACAAATGCAGAGTTACACTTCAGTTCACATCAATTTCTCTCCCTTCCACAAGGAAGATATATTTTTTGAAGTATCATCTAAAGTTTCAGCACCCTGGTGATTAAAGAACACGTGGCAAAATGCATGGATACTGAACATGCGCCAAACACCAACTGAGCACACATTAAATACTTAAAACGCTCTCAGAAGAGCCAGGCTGAGGCTGGGAACATGTTCTTTTTACTTAACTTTTCCAGTGTCAGGTTGCCACTGCTGTCACTAAGATCTCACCTCCTTCTTTATTCTCTCATTCATTCCTTCTCCAGCAAAAGCCATAGCCATGCAGATTGACAGTGGGCATTGTGATATGCAGAGGATGCTCTGATTATTGTCTGAATGTTCTGCTCTGAGCAACAGGCAAATCAACTGTAACAAGTACTCCAGTTAGATTTTGAGTTTAGGGAAAGTATCAGGAATTTCTAGAAAAACTTGCATTCATGGTAACACATTCAAGGATTTCACTCTTACGAGGTTAAACTCATGAATGAAAAAGTTCTGCTAATGAAATACCAGAGTCCAGAACTCCCACTAACTTAGACATTTTCTGCTCTCCTGAATGCAGCACACTTGGCAAGACTGCTTATTTCACAGAGTCAAGAAAGGCAGATGTGACAATCTGTAAGAGCCATGTTAAGCCAGCTGCTTAACTTGGCTCTTAGACTTCTGTGAGACAAGGAAATCAAGGAATACCTGTTTGTTTTATATTTTTTATAACACTTTTATAAATCAATAATGAAAATGTGTCATGGGCAGCAAGAGATTGAAGCAAGAAGCACGGCTTAGTACAAAGTAAAAATAACAGTATTCTGACTTAAAACTGAGTAAGTTTGCATGCCAAAATATTTAAAAGTGTTCATTCATAAAAAATAATCACATATAGCTCTACAACAGCTGTAAATATTTCAAGTTAGCAACAACAAAATTACTTTTTAAAGTAATTCCGAGTTTTTAATGCTCTATAAATGTAACCTATATAAAGAGAACATTTTAATACTCAAGTGAAAAAAGGCCACTTACACTTCAATAGCCCCATAGTCAGATCCATTAGAAATATACCTTTCATCCCAATTAACCATGAGAGTGAATACCCCATTGGAGCATTTCCCAGTTTGGATGGTTATCCAGATGCAAAGGTGTGATTCCAGAGCAGGGAGGTGCAGGCAGACGGACCCAATAAGGCAGAACATGGAACCCAATGATCACACTATAACAGGAACACACTCTGAGCAATGGCAAGGGCTGCACAAACTACACCAATGTTCTGTCAGCTTTGCTGAGAGGACTTCAGCACTTGGAATTTCATATGAGAAATCATGGAATAGGTAAACCACTTCCAGAGATAGGGTTGGGGTTTTTTCCACAGAAAAGGAACTTAGGGTTCCCTGGATAGGCTTTATTTTTCTATTGCGTGAAGATCAGCTAATTGTATGGGACCACTTTCTAGTTGGTGGAGAGAAGTGGGAGTCAGCACAGGTGTCTAAAGGTCAAAGCAAGAAAATCTATGCTTTTCATTTCTGTGTACCATCCTATGCAGAGGAAGAGCAAACACATTTCAAAACAAGCATCCTTTTTGTCCTTACTGCTACTGATTTTGATAAAGTCTGTAACAGGAGTGGAGGGTAGCTTTCACCATAGCAAGCTATAAAATCTTAAGTAGCATCTTCCCAAGTCCTTCTCCCTAAGAGCATTCCAAAAGGATGCTTCAAAGTATGCATTTTGGGTTTAGTTCTAGATCATGGAGGAAACAGTCCATCCTCATCTGTTTCCAGTTAAATCTCTAATTGCTCTTGTTTCAAATGAACTCAGAAATAAGTTTCAGTTATAGTTGGTGGAGAGAAGTGGGAGTCAGCACAGCTGTCTAAAGGTCAAAGCAAGAAAATCTATACTTTTCATTTCTGTGTACCATCCTATGCAGAGGAAGAGCAAACACATTTCAAAACAAGCATCCTTTTTGTCCTTACTGCTACTGATTTTGATAAAGTCTGTAACAGGAGTGGAGGGTAGCTTTCACCATAGCAAGCTATAAAATCTTAAGTAGCATCTTCCCCAGTCCTTCTCCCTAAGAGCATTCCAAAAGGATGCTTCAAAGTATGCATTTTGGGTTTAGTTCTAGATCATGGAGGAAACAGTCCATCCTCATCTGTTTCCAGTTAAATCTCTAATTGCTCTTGTTTCAAATGAAC
>NW_008239762.1:1154262-1173388 GCF_000691975.1 Corvus brachyrhynchos
GTAATCATTTAATTATCTGCTTTTAAGAAAATTGTGAAGTGTAACAATAATTGGAAAACTTTCTCTAGGCTTTGCTTTTTAATACCAGTTAGTGCTTATTTAGCTCACTAGATGTTAAGGGGTAGAAAATCCAATGTTTTGTTTTTCGTACAGCAATTCAAACTGATGACAGCTCTTCAGTGGGACATGTCCCCACAGACATCAGGAATCAGGAATTTGATTTTGTTACATTTACTCTTCTAATGCTGTACAAAAGGAAAAGATTAAAAAGTAAAGGCAAATTCATCAAATGCTAACAAATCCATCTGAAAAAAAGCAATTTTCTTTGTCACTTATTATCCATCAGTTAATCTGAGCATCTTTTTTTCATTTTTAAGCTGTCAAATCAAACTCCGTTTGACTAAAATGAACCTTTAGAGTCAAATGTTGATATACAGTATGGTATTTTCTGGTACATATACGTCACTTGGCTATTTGACTATAGTTGCCTTTTCATTTGAATGAGCTTTCATGCCTTTCTCACATGTGACTCCCAGTCATCTTTCCTGACTATTGATATTAATGCAGTAGAATGCTAATAAACATGATTCAAAAAAAAATAAATGAGAGGCTCATGCTATACAAGTCTACTGTCTGTTGGTTTTTACTTCACTGGATCATCTCCCCCGTGTCATAGTTATCCAATGACAGGAAGCTCAAAACATGAGCATCAGACACCAGCCTTTTGCTGTCCTCTGTGCCACCACAGGTCCTCATCTCAGGCAAGCTTCAGTGCAGCACTAGGTGGGCATTTGGCATAAATACAGAGTGTATCCACAAAACCAGCAAGAGTAAACAAAATAAGGTGACAAAGCTGCTTGGGACAGTAAGTATGACAAGAGACTTGTGTTCAGTTCTCTCCTTTCCAAAAGACAATGTAATTCACTTTCCTGCATCTCAGTTCTGAACTTGTAAGGAGAGGCAGGACTTCTCATCTCCTGTGTAATCTCAGACTCTGTATCTGGAAGAAAAGGACTCTTTTAGAGAGAGGTTTGGGAGTGTGTGAGCATCCTGAGAAGAAACAAACAAACAAACAAAAAAAGATGCAAAAATACCCTTCCTTCCTTAAAGCACAGGAATGAGAACATGATCCTGGTAAATAGTCCACCTGCCCCACTGCTCTGTTTTCAGCAAAGTTCAAATGTACTTAGGGCAAAATAAAACCAGGAAAACCATAGTGGACTGCTTTCCTTTTGCATATACCTTATATCCAAGTACTTTCAGCACAGAGGATTTCCTTTTAATTATTAATTACAGTTTTTAATTCTTAATTTAATGCTTAATTCTTAATTAATACTTTTAATAGTTAATTCTTCAGCAAGTACTACTTAGCCAATTCTTGTTTTTAATTCATATTTTATAAATAATCCTTACTCCTACTTGTCAGCAATATTTAGTAGCAGATTCTTTATAAGGCCAACTACCTGACATTTTAAACTATTTTCAAATATAAAACCTTCAGATCTATTGATTAGTGAAGTGTCTTCCATAAAAATTCAGAACTAAGTTTTAATTTTATTTGGAATTCATGTTGAAGGCTCCATATGTAACTATCGCCATTAAAAAACAACAACAAAAAAAACATCAACAGCTCAAGAAATTTGGCTTCAACCAACCAGAGGAGGTCCCAGTATCCATTTTTCTGTGCTCTACTTTAACTTGGTAAAATACGTTGGTAATTCCGGCTTAGCAACACTGCAGGAACAATAACCATTAGATTATTTATTAAGATGAAGAAAACTGATTTGGATAGGATAAGCCTTTTTCCAGCTTTGGAATTACTTGGAGTTCAGTGCTGTTCACTGTCAGAAATCAGTGTCAGGGAGGTTGGCTCTACCAACTCAGAAGCAATGTGAGGGGTTACACCCAGCTGGCAGCGTTCTATTAATTGTGCAGGATTTTTAATGCTTTTGGCTGGCACGTGTTTCAAGTCAATCAGGGCCTTCGTTTTCACATGCTGTCTCCTTCTGTTTTCTAAGGCTGCTAACTCAACTTCTACCCTAAGTTATTTCTGTACTACAGCTCAGTGTTATCCCATAGCTTCATTTTATTCCAGAGACAGGTCAATTTTCAAACAAATAACAATGAAAAAAAACCAAATATGTTTGTAAAGTATTTGCATTCAGAGCAGGAAATTATCTTCTTTATTATGCAAACAAAATCTTAGACCCTCATTTCTTCTGGAATTAGAATACTTCAGTCTCAGTTCCAGTAGTACATTTGGTTTATCTCTATAGTTTAGCTGTGCAATAAAATCTGAGCCTTAAGCCGATTATCTAATTCTAGTGTAAACATGCAAGATATCAAATTTCATTTGTCCTGCTCAGGCAGAACAGAAAACCTCAAAACTTCCTAGGAATAAAAGAAAAGATAACAAAATTTATGTACCTCCTAAAAAATATAAGTTTATGAAACAAAGATACTTCTCTTTTTTTCTTTCATTCTAAATAGTTTATGCTCCCACCATAAACCATGTTCCCTGACTCCATCATGTAATCTTTTATCATTGTCTAGATAACATCCAGCAAAGAACTGCTAAAGACAAAGAATAAACATGTAATCATTTCTAATGATAAGAATAGGACATGATAAGTACACAGAGGTTAAACAAACAAAACCCTAAAACCAAAACCCATCTGGAGCCACTGTCTTTGATCAAGAGCCTTCCCAGGACTGTCATACTACAGAAAAAGCACAGGAATCAAAACCATGAGAAAAATCAAAAGCTGCTCAGGCCATCCTCACTTCAATTATGTGAGATCTTTCTCTAAGTACTAAAATATGTAGAACATAGTTGGGGTTTTTTGTTTGTTTGGTTTTTAATTTTTATTTTGTGTTAGGGTTTTTTAATATTAAAATAAAATTTTCCATACAAAGCTACAGAGTAGCTGGGTTAACAATCCCTTCTTGTCACCCTAAATATAGATTTCTGTCATGGGCACATAGATGGGTTTTGTGAGGTGACAGGACTGGTGTTCAGACTAATGGTTCCTGTCTGTCTTTCACCTTTCAATAAATGCTTGTAGCATGACTATTGCCTCTTTTTGTTTTTAGTTATTTTTCAAATGTTTTATTGGCAACTCTTTGTAAATGAAATTGCTTAACTGTGATTCCAGGTGAATGGAAACCATTCAGCTCTAATGGGAAAATAAGTGCTCTCAGGAGAAAAAAAAACCTCTTGATTTGAAGTTCAGTCCAAAGATGAATCAGTTTACTTTCCTTTAACAGATTTTTCCCCCCAGGTTCTCTGCTCCTAGCATTTCACCATTCCTGTTAGGAGAACCTTTGAGAAGCAAAGGTCATTCCGCGCACTGCTGACCCAGCCCTTGCACAGGGGACGCTGATACTGATACCTGAAGTCCACATTGTGATATGGTTATGATGTTGTCTGGTCCAGCACTGGAACAATGTTGGATTCAGCCAGAAGCCTTCCACAACACCGTGATATCCTTCAGTTACTGCTCAGCTGCATCAGCTGTGAGTCAGTGACCGAAAAGGAAATACTTCAAGCCCATGTCCAATTGCATGAGTTTCCAGCCTTCCAGAACTGTTAGCACTCACCTTTAGAGACAGCAGATTAGGCTCACTTTTAGTGCCTTACCATCTGGTACTGCATCACTTAATGGGTGAGCTTTCCATTCTACTTTGATCAAAATAAAATAAAAAATAAAATTCATCACAAACATTGTGCTGTACTCATACCATCCAGAAAAACTGATTGAAGAAACACACTTGGTGCATTTGTTACACAAACAATTTGGTGTCTGAGGAAGAACTTATGTTCCACACATTGTCCACACATTTTTCCAGTAAAAATCACTGAAGTACTAGAAAGATGCACATTTAATCAAAATCTAAGAAGTTATAATTACAACAGAAATCAATTACTTTAGAAAATGGTAATTCCTTTCCTCAGTAGTATTATAATCTAAAATCTTATTTATTCATGACTAGCCTTTAGTAAACCCAGCATACATTCTAATGACTCTAGAAAGCAGTACTATTATTATGCAGTAAAAATAATTTAAATCAATACTTACTAAATGAAAAAATACAGGTCTTTGACAGTACATCCCCAGAGTACGTGAAAACTACTTTTTCTATTTACCTCCTTTTCAAAGTATATTTTTGTGTCGATAACTAGCTGTAATTATTAGATCAGATGTACTGTTGATCAAAGTATGTAGAATATACCACAATAATATTCCAGAATTGTACAGGGTTAAATGAAACCAGGCCACAATTGTGATACCAGACCAGGTGTGGTTTTATTTCTGCTTGCACCCAGAGTAACTTTCAAAAAATTGCTGTAACTACTATCTTTGCAGAGTGGTAATGACTTCTCTTGGCAAAAAATGCTGATTTACTTTTTTAAATCTATTTTTAAGTGTATGTTCACATGAAAGATGTGGTTTTCCTCTGGAGAATAATTTTCAGAGAGGCACAGAGAGAGAGTTGGCTGATAGCAAGGACTTTGTTATCTGCCCAAGTGAAAAAAACCCTAACTTTAAAGATGTTCAGCATGTACAGTTTTATGGCAAATGGTCTTTGTTTACCCGGTTTTCAGAAAAAGTCAGTGATATACAGTAATTCTGTATGTGTAAGAGCTTGATGCTGCCAAGACAGATGCTGAGAGGTTGTTTATCCAAACTCACTTATTTCATGCAATGTTCAAACCATATTCAAGCAAAACATAGGAAACAATAGAACGATTAAATATTCCATTATTTACTGCATAGAAGTAAGACTTTTCTAGATGTATATTGTGTCTGACAAGAACCAGAACAAAGTCTGCTTTGCTTTTGTCTATAATCAGTTTCTCACTACCAGATGAAAAGCAAACCTCAGCTTTAATGCACCACAGGAGACAGGAACCTCATTTTGTAGAAGCCCAGCAAGGTCAAACTCACAAAGATAGTGTAGATTCATAGGACAGACCAGAACACACAGAGAGATGGAACGTTAGGACCCAGATAAATGGCACTGCAGCTCTGTGTTCCGATAGCAAGCTGGACAAGGGATGTTGGATGGGAGCAGAACACAACAGCATCATCAAGCGTTTGTCTTAAATTACTAACTCATGAAAAATCTGCAGACAGGCACATCTTCAGTGGGATTTGTTTACTGGACAAAGCCCAAAAATATGAATCAAGACCAAGCAAATTTCAAACTGCCAAGCTCCTCTACTTCTTGGGATATACGATGTGTTGTAAAGAACATAAAATTATAGAATCTCCTGAGCTGGAAGGGACCCACAAGGATCATTGAGTCCAACTCCTGGCCCTGCACAGACACACCAACAATCCCACCCTGTGCCTGAGAGACTTGTCCAGATGCTCCTGGAGCTCTGGCAGCCTTGGGGCTGTGACCATTCCCTGGGGAGCCTGCTCAGTGCCTGACCACCCTCTGGGGTGGAGAACCTTCTCCTAATATCCAACCTAAACCTCCCCTGGCACAGCTCCAGCTGTGCCATCAGGTGCTGGTCACCAGAGAGCAGAGATCAGTACCTGCCCTTCTGCTTCCTGTGGTGAGGAAGCCACAACCAGCAATGAAGTCTCCCCTCAGCCTCCTCTTCTGCAGGCTGAAAAAGCCAAGTGCTCTCCAAAGGCTTCCAGTCTGGACCCTTCACCAGCCTTCATAGCCTCCTTTGGAAAATCTCAATGTATCTCTTTTATATTGCAGTGCCCAAAACTGCACACGGTACTCGAGGCTGCACCAAACAAGGCATTTGCTCTAAGTCAGTCCCCTAAGACTCATCGGAGGCTAAAGAATTACAGACAGTTTCTCAGGGCAAAGTGCATCTCTGTGAATTGGAACTGACCTCCTTGTGTGATGACTCATCTTCAGAGGCCATGCCCATTTACCAAACACCAGGAATTTAGAGAGAGTAAAATATCACCTCAATGCACCCCATCAGCTTTTGCTTTTAATGTATCTCCTGCAAGGACGCAGAACATTGCTTTGATAGTATTCAACTTTTTCATGCTACAGAAGGAAAAACCTGAAAAACTGTCCCTCTTTAAAAGCAAAAGGAAACAAGAGAGTTTGTAGTGATACAGTTCCTTGATACAATTCCTTCCTGAGAGCATCCTCTCATCCATTACTATGCATCAGTCTACACTCTGTCTCTCTAATCTTTTTAAGTCTTGATAAAACCCACTTGTCATAAAAATATATTTGAAAAATTAACTTGCATTCAAATATATTTAAAATTTAAATAGAGCAACACACTCAGATTACAAATACTCAGTATTAAGACAGTGATACTATATAATCACCGTTTATTACAAATTATGTTTTGTATGTTGCACAAAGTACAACACAAGAACTACACTTTGTATAGCTATGTACATCTGGTGTAAAGGGAAAAAAAAAGTCATAGGCATTTTGCAGATTACTTTACTGTCCCTTAATCTTCTCCCTCTAATAGTCTGCAGATTTTTTACTCATCTCAAAGTGGATTCATATCTGAGTTTTGAAAAAAATCCCATCTTACATGTGACATGAAAATATACTGCTTTTTGAACAGCTGGCCTCTCCCTCCCTCCCAATCAGTGATTTGGCTACAATTTGGTGCATTTCATAACACACCTGTGTTATTGATAATAACTTTCAAGAACATCAGATGTGTGGAGGAATTGTCCAACACATTAACCAAGAGCCTCTCTACACAGTTATTTTCACAACAGACTGTACTTCAGAACAAATTCCCAATATCCCAACTCAGAAAAGACATCTTCTAAAATAATTTGTTTTAATCACAGCAGTGACAATAGTTCTTGGAAATGAATCACTTTGTGTTAGCTCCAAGTAACCTTATGAATCCCACCTTTTAAACGCTTTTGCACTGAATAACTGCTCCTGTTGCAAGTTAATTGGCAATTATACCTAATGATACAGAACCTTAAGAAGAAAACATTGATTCTTGCTTTCATTGACTGATATTTGTTAGTAATTCGAGTTTCTGAGAGTTTCTGGCATTCTGTAATATATTTTATAAATGCTGATTATTAATAATTAGACAGAGAATACTGTGGATCATAGGAATAGAAAGGGAGAAGCTGTGTCTCCCTGCCCCAGGGGAAATGCTTGTCTGCTTCTGCCTTTCCTGGCAGATACTCTAGCCAGTCCAGACACTGCTCAGTGGCCTCTCATGAGAAAGGCTTCACACTTCTCTGATCAGTTTGTCTAGTAGGCATGCCATTAAAACATTTTTCCTAATTCTCAATTAACATTTCTTTACTCCACAGCCACTCCACACCTTGCTACTTTACCACAGCCTGTTACACACTTGAAAGTGCTATATACTTGGTTTTTAAGTTAAACACTGCAAGTTATTCCTTGCAGTAAGACTGTAGGAATCAGTCATTCCCATTTCTTTTCTATGGAGTGGTTACTGACTGCCATGCCTTGGCTGAAAACTATGCCATAGTAGAGAGACTGTTGAGACTGCTTCACTGTGATAGTTGTTGGGTTTTGGTTGGGGGTTTTTTGTTTTGTTTTTTAAAATATTAAGATTCACTATAACATATATCGCTATATGATACCTACGTAAACTCTTTTACTTAGTGAAGTAAACCTACTTTGAAGTCAGCCAGGGCCACAGCTTGTGGCAGGTCAGACTACAGAAAGCGTGAGCACTGGGCTGAGTGCCATCCCCTGTGCTGGGGTATTGCATTTGACTGTGGTTTGATATTTATCTGTCCTTGGAGCCAGATAGGCAGTTCTCTGTCAAAGGTTCACTGTGCAGCACTGGCACATCTCATGCTGACTGAAGTGGAGCATTAGCCTAATTGGGTTGCTGTGTGCAATGCTATCAACTTCACCAGAGCCTGGCTGTGACCACTGGTGCCCTGGTCAAGCAGGGACAAGCTGCAGTGACCCCATCTCTCTGGCTTTGTATGGCAGTCACATAATATTTTGTAAAACTGATGCCTCCATATCAGCAATATGTCACCATGGAATTCAACTTTTTCATTATTATTATTATTATGAACAAAAAATCTTATTACTTCTCACTCCTCACGCTATGGCAGATGTCACATCATCACAATAAAATGATGATAAGAAACTGGGATGCAGTCTAAATGACAATGACATTAGAGCTGGCCCACAGCTTTTTACTATTTTTGATGGAAACAAAGATCTGTTCAAAAAGACAGGCTTCCATAACTCAGAGTAGAAGTAACCAGAGCTTATAAGTCTTGAAATATAGCACGACAACCCAGTGAGCAGCACTAGCACAAAAACTCAGCCCCAGATGAACAGGTCACCCACCACCTATGTTCACTAAAACCAAGACAAAAAGTTGGTAACATAATGACTTAACAAACAACATACTTCCTGAATTCTTAGGACCTACACAAATTATTAAGCTTTAAATATTCTTGGTTTTCCAGGTTTATCATCTGCAAGATGATGTAACAAAGAGACAGGATCTGTCCAAAAAGTAGAGATACAACTATGCCCTTTGGGTGAATACTAAGTCTTGCAAGTCAATGTTGTTCTGCTGAAAAAGCACTTGGTTTTGAATAAACCTGCCAAAATTTTATACTCCAGTTGAAAAGCTAAGCTCTCTTTTAAAGGATTTGCCAAACTTTCTAGTGAATTTGAGTCAACAGTTTTATAAAAGGCATCTGAACTCTGAAAAGCAAATTTATTTGGATGTACTCAACACAACCTCAAGTGAACCATTAAATTTTGTTCATTAGACTCACTGACATAATTTAAAACACTTCATCCAGATAAATTTTATGTCAAGCACAGTTTGATTTGTCCCCATGTGAAAAGTCCAGTCAGCAGAAGTTCAAATGGGATTTAACAGAATGAGTAAAGTACTCAAATGATAGCTAGCAAAAAAACCAATAAAACCTTCAGCAAGTGTATTTCTTAACCTAAGAAAGAGATCCCTATGCATCAGTAGGAAAGCAGATATTCCTCTTTTCAGCTTGCACTGATATATTAACCATACAAACCTTTGGTGAGCTTTCAGGGAGGATCCTGTTTCCCATTAAAACGAAGCTTAAAGCCACCTTAGAGCTTTGCTTCAGTGGGTTGCTTATTTCCCTCAATAAACCAGAAAGAGGGAAACACAGGAAGGGCTATGGCTGATCTACTGAAAAGCCTGTTTTTTCTGCTCCTCATGTCTGAGGAGGGGGATCTTTGTAGACTTAAGCTCAGGGTTTCTCAGCAACATAAGCAGAATTTAATTTTTGTTGTTGTTGTTGCGATATTGTCCATGCTTTGAAGAAGACAAAAATTCAGTTTTGCAGAAATTGCAGAACTGAGGCTACAGAATAATAGAATATGTGGAACAGTAGGCTGCTAGGACACAGTGAGGGTTGAGAAAGGTCAAGGGGATTCCAAAATGCTTTTTGTGGAAAGGAGCATTTCCCCTCTCTTGCACACCCACTCAATCCAACAGGACCATCTCTGCTCTGCTTTCCCTGTTCTCTGTGCTGGTCCCACACAGATAGTGGATGGCTCCCCAGTTCTAGAAACTCTACCACCCTGCTGTGGTGCCTTTGTGGACTGCTTTACTTTATGTGTGGGGGCTTTATGCACATTTTATGAACTGAGAAATCATCTATGTTTTGGATGTACTGCTTGATCCTTAATTCTGGCTTGTCATTTCCAGGTTCTGCTGGAACTCTAACAGACCTACCAGCAGAGGGATGGAGATGTTCAGAAGTAAGTACCTTGACCACTGGAGGGAATATACTACTGCTTCTTTTTTTTTTCAGGAAAATATTAACTAACACTGTCCAAATTATTTGGGAAAGATTTGCAGTCCACTCCCCGGCTCTCACGTTGCACAAAGACAAGGAATGTGACATTTTTTCATTGCCTGTTCTCAGTGATAAACAGTAAAAAGTGGGGACAGAAGCCATAGGTAGAGTGGAATATTTACTTTCCCAGACACAAACACAACTCCCAAGTGAAACACAGAATGCTCTAAAATTATTTTGGAAAGCTCTCTTATCTCTTGTCCTCTGTCGTTGTATTGAAAGCACTGACAGCTTTAATAATTTTGGACAAACCTTATCTTTTCCTACACACTCCTTTTCCCATGTGCTCTCTGAGGAGCAGTAGGGCAAGTTCTGGGGAACTTTTATTAAAACTTCATTAAATTGTACAAGTGTTTGTGGTGACCACTTCACAAAGCAGCTTGGGCCTTGGAGTGTTTGTGCAGATGCTCAGGCTGGAGGACTCTGCCTGAGACTGGTTCAATACCCAGCAGTTTAACACAATTTTAGCTTTTAGAGAGGTCTGACAGTGCTGTAAGGAGTGGGACTCTAGGATGCCTTCTTGGGAAGAGGCCATTTAACTGCCTTAATTGCTGAGGCTGATCATGCTGCTTTACTTCTCTCAAGAAATTCCGTGCCAGACCTCAGAAGTGCTACTTAGTAGAACTGCCTGCTATAAAATGAATACATTTCTGTGAAGAGCTTCCCTTTAGGGAAGTACAGGTTTCTGTGCAACAAGAGTGCTTGAGAGAAAGGAAACACATTTAACACGTGCACTTTCTTATCATATTGGTCCATAATATTTCCATATCTTACATATGCTTTAATGGCAAAACTAAAAAAAATTAAAAATATAAAAGTGAACATCTGTGAATTTTCCCAACTTAAAACTACTTCAAAAACCAAAAGCAATTTTCGGGAAAGGTTAAGACTAGCTAAAGACACTTCTAGTGGAAATGTTGATCTTCTTAATTCTCAAGACCAGTTTGACATGGAGAAACATGGTCAAAAGACAGACTTTATGCTGATTTTGAAGCCTGAAAATTCTGTAGGCTTCATCTGAATACATGCAAGACATAGCTTTATCAGCTCCCAGTTGAGATGTAGAAAATGTTTGCATGTCTCGAGTCATGATCATACATACAATTCAGTCTGCACTTTGAAAAATAATTTTTGTGCTCTCAGTCAGATTCATATTTCAAGTCCGGCAAGAAAGCAAACTTTTCACTCTTCATTTTACTCCTCCAGGGTCTAGCTAGCCTGGAATTCTTTAACAGTCAGGTATCTAGAGATTAATTAGGAAGAGAAAACACTCTTCCATATTGAATCCAAAACAGAAACAGAAACAAAAAAACCCTCATTCTAAAAAAATACAGTTTGAAGCACAGTAGTGCTTTATACACAATCAGCCAGTTGGAATCAGTGGAATTCTTTCCTCTCCATTTGCTGCGAGTCTCCACATTCCCAGGCAGGCAGACAACAGACTTGGCTGTGTCAGAAATAAGCACTGTGCATTTGAGCCTCAATATTCCCCTTTTTCCAACCTGCTGTCAAATTTCAGGCCACAAACTAAATGTAAATCTCTCACTATAGCAACTCTTTGGAGAAGAATGGGCAGTACAAAATATTTACGTATTCCGTACCTAAAGAAAAAAATTGGTACTGTCTCATGGGTTTTTCCCCCCAGCAGAAACATAAAACAAAGTCTAAGTCTATACACCTGGGAGGTCCAACAGAAATCTGTGTTAGCAGGCAATATGAAACAAAAGACACTATTGATAATTGGGGCACTGTACTCCCTTAAATACACAATTGATTCAGATCCTTGGACATCTTCAATTAAAGAACCATTTAGAAAACAATGCCCTCACTATTAGCACCATAATAGCAATTACAGTACACTTTATGGAGAAAATTATTGGGTTTACAATAAAACCCAGAAATTTATGTAGGTAAAGAGAGCTGAAAATGTAAGCATATGATTTCTTGTTTTTCTCTCTCCAACTCAGAATGGAAACAGGGATTAAAAGGCAAAACTACTTTGAAAAGGGACATGAAAAAGGGAAAGATTTATATGTTTGATGGGTAGGTCTTTACACTAAACCAGATTATTCTAGAGGTCACCTGCATGTTCTTTACCTTTTCTCACAAGAGTACAAAAAAAGTAAAAATGCAAATACAAACAAAATATAATTTCCACTTCTAAGTATGCTATACAATCCTTAGAGTTTAATGGAAAAGAAGGCCAAGCATACAATAGCTTTAAAAATTACCCTACATTTACACATACATACAGCATTCTGTGTTTGAAGTATCCAAAGAAACTCTAGGTTAAATATAAAATATAAGGAATTTAAATTTTCATGCTTCATGAGCATAAGACTTGTACTAATTGCTGAAGTCAGGAAGAAAGTAGACCCAGGAGGCAGTAACTGGATTTAATCCATTACAGTTTTATCAACCTTTTCTCTCTGAGGTGTCCGACACTGGACAAACTGTAAGAGTATATAAACCAAGAGTCTGTTGAAATGTAAAGCTTATATTCCTATAAAAACAGAGTTTGAAATGATCTTCATACTCTACTTGTTCCTATCAACTATTCATCCTTGTTAAAATGAAAGACAACTATTTTGCATTGCATTTTAATAGAAAATTATATCTGTGGACATACTAGCATCACAGAATCACCACAAATTATGTAACATCTGCCATCTGGTACAAGCCTATCATAAGCACATGTGCAAGGAAAAATAATACTAATAATACATAAACCCTGGAACAAACTGAAGAGCCAAAACTCTTTGGGACAATTGAGGCCGCTCAAATAAAGATTCTGAAATTTTTCAAAAATATTTCTGTTCAATTAAATCAGTATGGAATTTTTTTGGTCAGGAAATAACTCACCCAAAGTGTTTCTCTAGTGAAGTGAAACTAAAAAAATGCACACTGATCTAAAAACCACATTCAATTAGAGCTACTGTGTCATTGAGATGTGAATAAAGTATATTTAAATAACAATGTGCAATAATAGGAAGTATAGATTACAAGGAAGGAAGAAATATTTGGCTAATTTTTAGGTTGTCACTTTTCTCCAGTTCCCCTCAAGGAGCTCCTTGCCTACAGTTCTTTTTTCCATACAAATCCCTACAGTCATTCTTTCAAGTCATCTCCATAACATCTCTACACAGCATTGCTGTAACACAGCTTGTACTTCTGCTGAAGTCTTGGGGTGAGGTCCTGGACCCTGAAGTCCATAAGCATTTCAACAAACAACTTACTGTGGTTCAGATTTCAGATTTTACAGAGACAACTCTCCTGCACTTGGAAGAACTTTTATTTACTCAGTCCATACTTTTATTAGTTTTTACTTCTACAAAGTCCTCCAAAGGTCAGTTAATGCTATCAGAATTGTTTTATTCTATTATGCACATCCTTCATTAGACAAGAGATACGAAAATATCCTTAGAGAGGCCATCCTTAATAAGACTCAAAGAGCCCTGAAATGCACGCTGTTCATTGTTACTTAGCAAACAAAGTATAGCAGAAGATGAAACTTGTCTTGAAAATAAGAAAATTAACTTTTACATCTCCTCCTCCTCTATTCAGTATTTTTTTCTGAAAGAACAACACAAATATTCTAATCCAACCCAAAATTCCAGGATCCAGCAGAGTGAATCACAGTGTAACTGACGCACAACTCTCTACCTACATCTAAGCCCTCATTAGACAACACAAGGATAGCTGTGAGAAACCTGCTGCAAAAGTTACCATCTAGTAACATTTTACACCCCAGTTGCAAGCTTCAGAACGAACAGGAATAAAAATTAAAATGCTAATAAGTCTTCAACGATAATGATAAGAAAATGAGCCTATAATTATTTCTGCCACTCGCAATGCATTTTTAATACACTTCTATGTGGTGAGCTCCATCAATTATTATTTAGATTAAGAAAAACAAACCAAATTATCTCTTAATCTAACATCATATACAACTGTAAGGACTTTGTGAAGTTTGGACTCATTCATAACATGTGACTTTCCATCATTTTTCCAGATTTTAACACTCAAATTCTCACCTCATCTGCTACAACATCAGACCTGAGCCCTGAACAAAAACAAGCCAGACAAACTTAGACAAGAATTTAATGATACAATACTTTAAAACTTTAAGAGTAATTTGAATAAGTACTAGTCATCTTAATAGCACAATTTATAAATGCTCACCAGGAGCAGACCCTTTCTTATGATAAATTCTTCTCTTAGAATTCAGTAATGAATTAATTTTTAATAAGGCAATGATCTTGTTAGCATTAAAGGTGACTTCCTCTTTCTTTTCACATTAAGAAAAATAGGCCAAAATGCTCAAAGGTATAAAGACTGATGATTTTTCACACATTCTAAAGCATGGCTGACATACCAAGAAAATAAAGATGTCATTTAATAGCGCAAATAAGTTTCAACTCAGCAGAATGAGTTACCTTAGAAATTTATTTCAGCTGAGAAATAAATCTTAGCTTTTGTATTAAGTTCAAAATAGAGTAACTTTTTAAGGCATTTTCTTAACTATGGTTTAGTATTTTATAATTTTTGAAACATTTTTAATAGCCTACATTTTAAATGTTTCATAAATATATTGCCATATGTGTGATAATATATTTAAATACATTTATATTACTAATTTTTCCTCATGGCCTAAATTATCACTTATAATGTTTATGCTAGTATGATAATGCAACAATAATATTTTCTTTCAGTTTTTTAGTCTACCTTTCCTAAATGGTACTAATTTAAAAACTCAAACTCATAAATTAATTAAGGAATTTTGCTGAGAACAGAGAGGAAATTCTCTTTCTACAAAATGGGGAAGACTGAAACATTTCAGTGTGTGGCAAGAACCAGAAGAAATGGGAATCCCACAAGGATGGTTGATTTTTGACACTATAGCATAGCTTGCTATATATTTCAAAAACATTCCCTTTGAATGGAGAAATTAATTCATGAACATTTGCTCACAAACTGATGAGCAAATCATTTATTTGCTCATAAATTGATAGAAGCACACTCAAGTAGTGTAATATAAAACAAGCAATCCAGACTGAAATATTTTAGAAATATGCATGAATTCTTATTTCCTATTATTTGAGGAAAAAACAGGGATGTACAGAGAGCAGAGCTTGTCTCAGTTGAGAGACAAGTTTAGGAGAAAAACACTCTGGAATGAGTGTTTTCTCTTTAAAAAAAGGGTTCCAACAATCCCTTTCCACCAATAAGAAATGAATACTAGTGGATGGAAGTGAAAAATACCCAACCGTTTATTGATCAACAGAATGCCCTCATGGCACAGTAAAAGGTAAACAAATGCTAGATATCGAACTGTCAGACCTTACTCCCCCCACCACACACACCGGAACAAAAACCCAAAATGCCAGGGAAAAAAAAAAGACCCAGCAGTTTGTACATGGTGGGAGAAAATGGGGCAGGTATTCAGGGGGAGGGGGCTTTGAAAAAGCCAACAAAGAGCCCCAAGGCTCCCCCCTCCCCCAGACCCACCTTACAGCTACAGCAACAATTTTTGGGCATAAAACAGATGATCAGGGAGTAGACTAATCATCATAAAATCACCCCAAGACAGAGCTCTAAACCATTTTCATGGGGCCTTCATTTAGAAGAGAGTAAAGTATCCCAGGGAGAACTTCGAGATATCAAATTTTAGAAGTATACAGGTATTGAATTTATTAGCCTGTACATAAATAAGAAGAATTCACACATACTATTAAATACCTTTTAAAT
Organism: Corvus brachyrhynchos; assembly: GCF_000691975.1. Classification (NCBI taxonomy): domain Eukaryota; kingdom Metazoa; phylum Chordata; class Aves; order Passeriformes; family Corvidae; genus Corvus; species Corvus brachyrhynchos. The sequence goes on from NW_008239762.1 coordinate 1,169,838, forward strand.
TATACATATGGGCATACATAAAGTGTGTGCAGACAGAAAGTGGAGGCTTTCTGATCTTTGTCATATTATTATATACATATAGATCTTCAGCAAATATACACAATTAACCTAAGCCTCAAGGAAAGAAAGCATTGTGAATTGAACTGACATTGGCAGAATAATAAAATGTTTAATTTCTATTTTGAGCTTTTTTCCTTTCAAAAACCATTGCAGATACTAGTGAAAATGTGGGTGCTGTATTTGAGCATGCACAGTTCTCAGTCTGAATAAATAAAAATAGGGAAAAAGAAGAAAGCATGGACACACATGAACTGGGTTTTATAAACTTTCTAGGATTTAATTTTCTAAGTTGATCCTAAATTAGATTTCCACATGTGGAATGTTTCCCCAGGTTCCTTGGCTGAGAATTGCAGTGGTTTAGCACTCTTGTCATCCAGGAGGGAATGTGACCTCAGGCTCCAGTCCAAATGGGTTCTGTTCTGCAGATGTACACAGATGGCCCTGTTCAAGAGCCCTTGTACCAAACAACTGACTTTTTAAAGACATGTTGTTGCTCCCAGATGTAACTACACTTCTGCCAGATTCACAGCTTCATCATTTTCATGACAAAGAAAAATGCTGAATCAGTGTTTCTAAGTGGAGGACTGATAGGTCTGAGCTATTTTATTTATCATGAACGGCTAAATTTATTGCTGTTTCTTGTTTGCTTTTTATTAGTTATGTACTATTTTCTCCATCTTTAAAATAAATTTTATGGTGCTAGTCTTGCTTTTACAGTCAACCCTGTGAGTTACATGGCATTTTACTGCCTTCAGACTTATCTTTCATAGCACTTGGGCTTTTCCTCCTGGTAAGTTATGTGAAAAATCTTAAGTGAAATATAGAGTTATTTAATGATGCTTCCTACATTAAAAAATTGTATGTTATTGATATTGTCTATGTTCACCATTATAGTATGTTTAAAATTTTATTAATATTTATCCAATTAAAAAATGTACTCAGCGGAAAAAACATGTAAACCAAATAGGTAACATACATGGTCATACAAGCTTTGGGGCCTTTTTCCTACCAGTCTCTCAACCCATTACTTAGACCTCAAGGAAATTAAGCTGTGATTTTTAAGTATGTCAGTGAATACATAATAAATTAACTGGAGGTTTTTATTTGGAGCTGAGAGCTAACATTTTCAAAATTCATTTCATACAAAAGAAAATCCTTTTGTAAATATGAATGGGACATGGCAACCTTGCTTGTGACAGGAAACAACAGCATGAGCATTAAATTAACACATAGCACTTGCTGAATTCTAACTTGTTAAACTGTCATGTTTCGTTTGAGGGCAGTAGAGCAAGGAGAGATGGAAGCAGCTCAAGATCTGGCCTGGTATGTAAGTACAGAAAACCCCTGCCCTTTTAAAGGGCATTGAGAAAATGCTAATGGTTCCCACCACAGAGCTTGTGGAGATAAACCTAAAGGCTCATCTGTTACTATGGTCAACAGATTTCTTTTTTTTTCTTTTTTTTCTTTTTTTTTAATTCATAGACAAAAAAATCTTATTTTCATCACATCTTTCTTTGAATAATGAGATATTTTCAAATTATCAGGGAAGAGCAGCTTTTGTTTGCTTACCCCATACCCTGTTATATCTTCCTCTTCAGTGTTTTACAACATGTTTCAAATCGACAAAAAATGGAACTCAATGATGAGAAAGTGCAAAGCAAGAAAAAATGTTTGAACAAAGTTATAAATGCTGGAGAAATAGAAACGTGGACATTTAAATGTATGTCAAGCTTTCCATCCCTGCTATACAGCATAAATAACATGGGAGGATGTGGCTTCGCTACTTGAGAAGACATACATCAAAATATTTTGACACATTCAATAAGCTGTTGAGCACAACTAAAATGCTAAAGAAATAGATGAGCTGTAAAGAGGAAATATGCCAACATGTCAGGAGAGATGATCTGGATTATGTAAGAAAGGGACAACCCCTTGTTTCTCTTTTGTTTCTGTGGAGGAGCAGCAGAACCAGTACAAATGTGAGATAATGAAAGTTTAATTTCACAGTCCAAACCCCTTATCTAAAGCAGGACAGAGACACCCCTTCCTACTGTCAACAAAACCATAACAATGCTGGAGAAAGTTTATTTTTTTCTGAAGGACAAAGCAGTGTGTCTATCGGGCCAGATGTAGGAATCTGCATATATACTACACTGCGTAACTCCAACTGTACACTCTGTTTCCAAATACTCATTTACACATTTATTGAAGGTATCATCTTCCAGAAGGATAAACACTAGCATTGAGATAGCATAGTGATCCTGTTTTCCTCTCAAAGCACTAGTTTCTAAATATATATATATATTATAAAAAAAGGAAACTTCAAGCAGAGCTGCTTCACTAAAGTAGTGAGTGATTTACCTGCTCTGCTTCAAATGCCATTACTATTCCTTTTGTAATATCAACTACCATACAGCACATTTTACCTGTATTCCTTTTTTATTTTTTTACCAGGTTAATGCTTTTCAGATGCCTTTAAAGACATACACAACAATTTCTTTTAAAGACTGCCTCCTTTGATTTGAAGCACTGTGAAGGAACTGCAGTTTGACTTGTCAAGAAACAATACTGTTTCTTAACAATTGGCAGAAAAATGTTTATCCCAACACAAAAAGCACACAGGTATAACTCATCTTCTGCCAGAAACAGTGCTATATGAATATGTTTTCTTAGATGAAAGCAAGAGAAGCTGGATGAGAAAACTGGCAAAACGAAAGCAGAAAATAACAACCACAGTGAAAGGTGAAATTTCTGCTGTGTTGATCTCGATGCAGTCCACAGTGACTTCAGTGTGGTCAGAGTTTCAGTCATCTGGCAAGGCTGAACTCTCAGTTCTCATCGTCAGGAGCCATGACAGCCAGGGAGCTCATACTGTGGTACTCCAGTTGTGTGCCTCTTGCCTTCCTCTCATTGTATCCAACAAGCATCCTCTCTTGTTTCTCTTTGACTGTCTTAATCCAAGGTCAGCTTTTGCCGGCATCTTCTCATCTGACACAAATCTATAACTTTCTAATCAAGGCTCCCATCTCTTCCAGGCCTCCTTTTCCAGCCAGCATTGCCTGCCTTGTAAATCAATTACACACTCAGTTCCCAATCAGGATCTCTGTTCCCAGCTTGCCTTCTGTGCCTCACCTTATTGGAACCATCCATCTGGGCTGAATTTCCATCCTTGCACCACTACTGCTTACCTGCTAAATTAATCCTAGATCCATGCTACTTCAATTTAATAATAAGAAACATATCTAAGTCCCATTTGCATCAATGTAAATGCTTTTAAATTGCTTGGCTAAATCACATCAGAGATTGGATAAATAGAGCTCTGAAGATGTAGTAAAAGTTAAAGGAGGAAAAAAATCTCTGAGATGAAGCAAGCCCCTGATAGTCATTTCAAATTAAATATAATCATCAGGAAATTGATTTGGGGATAAATATGAAAATACCAAAACAATCACTTTAGTGTAGAGTGACAAAAAATGGCAAACAAGGCACTA
>NW_008239762.1:1173420-1177327 GCF_000691975.1 Corvus brachyrhynchos
TATAAACCTGAAATATCTAGGAAAACATAAACCAGTGTGTTGCAGGAAGATACTGACTTACAGGACCAGAAAACTGGACAATTTTTGAACAGTGAAGTATTCTGAACTGGAGAAGTATTGCACAGTGAAAAAAAGCAGATGGTTATAAAGAAATGTACTGGATATGGAATGACAAAGATTGACATAGCTTGATTACATTTTTAGTACATCAATAAAATACACCAATTAAAATCATATCATAAGAAATAATACTAAATAGAAAAATACATTATGTAACACAAAAGAACTGATCACATATTTATAGAAGGAGTCGTTGCCGAATTTCTTTGCCCTCAAGCTGCCCCATAGCTACACAGGCCATGTGCTGGCTGTTCCTGAGAACACGCATTGCTTGTCATCTTTGCTGATTAATAGAAATTACAGTGACAAATCCCAAATCCAAACTTTACCTGAAGGTGACATGTAATCAATACATTTGCATTCCCTCACAAGCAAGGATAAGGAGGAATATGACACCCTGAACTTACACAAGAATAAATAATCTTGGCTATAAATATAAGAGCTATCCATCACTCCTACTTATTTTCCCTGTCAGCTGCCTGGCAGCAATTTTTCACACTGGAACCAGGATCCTGGACATGGTGCAGTGCCGGGATTGCAGGAAGAATGTGAATGGGTGTCAGGTTATAAATTGCTGCTCTAGTCCCATATGGCACATAATCCTCCTGCAAGGCCAAACAAGGAACCACTGGATTTCACAAGGTGGTTTTATGAAGAAACAGAATCAGCAAGTTTGAAACAAGCAGCTCCTAGAGACATGAAGCGAAGCAAACTCAGCAGAAGGGAGTTCTAATATAACTCTCTGATTGCAGCCTGCTACTCAATTTCAAGTTCATCTTTGCCTCAAAATTGCCACTAGAGCTGAAATAACCAACAACAAGGACCTTTTTAGTACTGCTGCAACTTCAACCATAAAACTCATACAAAAAATCCACTACCCCACTCGGTATGACTAATGGAGCCACTGTATCTTCTGCTTGTAATAAGGGGCAAAAATTGACATGAGGGACTATTGAAGATCAGGTCTCTGTGATTGAAAAAACCTTGAGGCAAACATTCTTCCAAGCATCATCAGCAAGGAAGAGAGGCTCTCTGATTTCAAAGTTGGGTGAGCATCATCTGCAGCTCATCGTTAGCACTGCTAGCAAGGCTGTGAGCAGCACTCATTGTGCCGTCCCTCAGCCGTGTCACATCCATCTCCCACTAAGCCATATGGAAGACACAACGGAGCATGAAGATCTCTGAGCCCGGAAGGGATCATGAGACTTGCTGATTATATGCACTGCACTTTCTAAAAAGTATGTATTCCCACTTTTTTAAAAGAGACTTTCCACCCGATAATCCCTGTCACCAAGATAGAACACAGAACTGTAGAAAATATTATATACTTCTATCCCAATTGAATGCCCAAAGTTGCTTTAAAAATATAGGATATACATGAAAGGGAAATGGACACATCTGACTATACCAGGAATTCCTTCTCTCACTCAACTCCGATTAACATAATTAAACACTGCTATAGTGACTCAGGACTCAAACTTGCACTTTTAAACTCACTCTTGATCCTGAATTGACAATAAATTTTTTACCCCTTGAGAGTGGCAATAAGTGATATAAAAATTGAGCACAGAATATCCCAGAGATACTGACTTGATAGTAACAAATGTCACCTCTTCATGTGTCCCAGCAACACCTGCAACTTCTGACACAACTGCTCAGCCAGTTTCATTTCCATAGTCACAGGTGTGGGGGTATCCAGGTTATTTTTGGCCAGATGGAAATCCTCAACCAATTTCTCAAAGAACTAACTAGAAGAGCAGGATTTCCGTCCATTGATCTACTCCAATTTCACAGGGACATATTAAAAATGCTTGACTTAAAAAAATGCCAAAACACATGCATCCCATTACAGTGGTGAGCAAAAACATCTCATTGCTTGTTTCCTGTCACTCAGGCAACAGTTCCAAGCTCATCGAAGGTTGCTAGGAGAAACCAAACATTTGGACAAAACTTTCAAATATAAAGTGCAAAGAGAAGTAAAACAAATTTGCTTTTCCACTGTATGAATTTTATGGCTATTATAGGAATAGGACAGATCACAAGGTGCAGATTTAATTGATTTCTAAAAATGCATTTCACTGCTTTCTAGCAGAAAACCATTTTTAGTTTGCCATCATAAGAAGGGCATCACCAACACAGCTGTCCCCAGCGTGGTGTAAAGGGTCTGTAATTTTTTTTTTTTTCAATTGAAAATATTCTTACACATCAAACTGAAACAGCATCCTGAAACTGCTGCTGGCACAGATGTTCAGTGGAAATCTGAATAATAAATGTGAGTAGGAACTCATGTGAGTGACTCTAAGTCTAAAATCGAGTGTTGCCCAACAATTCCGGTGGCTCTCAGCATTCCCCTGTGACTGAGGTAGTTTGAAGCACTGTAATAGATGTCTTTCCTTCATACTGGTAGTTAACCTTTAACTTCCCTTGGGAAGGACAACATCTGGAACTGCCTCTATTAGAGCATGTGACAGTAACCAGCTGGAATGTCTGAGGGATTACTGAACGTGCACACCTCCCAACCTGTGACATATGATGTATTATCCATTTGGCAATCTTACACGTTTATACTGTCTCCCTCTAACATTTAAAATGTTCACAAGCTTGGATAAATAATCTGTTGTCACAACCAGAAAAAAATAATACAAGATTTATAGCTTAGCAGGAGAACTGGGGGGCATTGCTAGAACTGAAGCAACTATATATTTCTCTTGATTTCTTAATTCTTTTTTGAGAGCTGAATGATCTTGACAAATCCCTGATGAAATAATTCAGTGTATTTTCTTTACGCAGTATGTACATTTACTGGCTCTTACTTCTGAAGAGTGCATTAGATATAGCTACATTCCTCAAATAATTTATCACCATTTTTGTCAGTCAGAGGTAGCTCAGTTCAGGTTTAAATGGTGATTATTTTCCCTAGACTGCTGCTCCTTTTAAATTATTTATAAGACTGAGGACATTTCTATTAAAAGATTTTATGTTTCCATGTAAATTTTCTAAACATTAAATAGTTTATTGATCATTGTTCAACACTTTTCAGTGACCAATTATAGCAGAGAAAAGCTATTGGAAAAAACAATGCTGTACTTGTCCTCTAATTCCAGGTAATAGACAGATGGCATGATGGGAAACTGCTGAACTGCTGATGGCACTAAAGGATTTAAATACAATAAAGCTGCTTTTACTGGATAGAAAGCTGCATTCCAAAACTACATTTTTCAAATGAGGAAAGACTAGGGAAACTGGAGATCTTGCATTACATGGGGTATTAGGGAAAAAAACCCTCAAACAAACTGTTGGGGTTTTTAAAAAATTTTTCTCAGGTCCTTTTATATGCTCTCAAACTCAGAATGCAATTTGATTTAGCTATGACACAGAGTAATATTTTTTTAATACAAGGAGAAGAGCTCCATGTGCTTCTTTGCTGGATATGACCAGAAAAGGCAGCTGAGAGCTCCAGCTTTCTTTTGGGCTGGCAGTTTCCACACATGCAGTGATTCTGCTTTCAATGGAAAAGATACTGTAATTTTTTCACTCTTTTGGCCAGTACTTAATCATCTGTTTTTTCTTCAAGTCGCTGAAATGTCCCTTAGTTAAGTTAATTTAAAATTTGCCTAGCTGACATGAGGTATTAACAACACTGCATCTGTAGAAACTGCATATGCTAATTAGATATTAGATACTGTTGGGGTTTCAGTTTAATCTTAGTTTTTTTTCCTGTTAAAGGAATTTTTTCCCATATGCATGTTGCTAGGGGACAAATAGCTGTACTTAAGAAAAGACAAAA
>NW_008239762.1:1177961-1223593 GCF_000691975.1 Corvus brachyrhynchos
AAAGGGCCTGACAGCCGAGAAGGCTGGGACTGGGTTTGTGATTGTTTGCTGTTACTGCCATAGTTATTGTTGTTTGTTTGACTGGTTATATACATATATATATATAGTAAAGAACTGTTATTCCTATTTCCCACATCTTTGCCTAAAGGCCCTTGATTTCAAAATATAATAACTTGGAGGGAAAAGGGGTTATATCTGCCACTTCAAGGGGGGCCTCTGCCTTCCTTAGCAGACACCTGTCTTTCAAAACCGAGACAGATACTCAAAGCTGTGATAGACTCTCCCCTCACACTAAACAAAGACACAAAGTGTGCCAGAGCTTGTTTATGTACCTTTTGAGAGGTCTGCACAAACATAGGGCTTTGGACAAATGTACACTGATGCAGTCTGGTATTCACAGTGTGGGATTTAAAGAAAGAGGGCAGGATCACTTCCAAACTAAACTTGCAGCTTATTACCTGATTTCTTTAGAGCCATTTAGATTTGTTTGCCTATTGATCTCGGTGGCTGGGTCCGGGACCTCCCCAGACAGAAGAGGAAGGGAAAACCATTTTCAGAAGAAATAGGACTGAATATAAAAGTCAATAAGGATTTCTAAAAATAAATCTTAAAAACTCACCTTTCCCCAAGAACCATTCTCTGTCTTAGTCATATTTCTATTTAAGTAGGTGCTTAATAAATATCTTCCTGCTGGCTTTTTGGCTGCTATATCAACAATCTAACAAGGGCTGAGAATTTCATTTAAACATCTTTACCAGAATCCTTTACTGTTAATTAAAATTTTACTTTAATACATCTTTAGATTTAAAGTCCCTTCTTTTTCCACCAGGTGTTGGCCTGACTTCTCTTTTGTCTATCCCCAGCTCCACCACCAGGATGGCTTAAAAACAGACATGCCCAAGGTGAATCTCCTAATGAGTCATTGCCTCCACAGCTTCACTGGCAAGCTGTTATCTTTGTGCTATAAAGCTTTGTTCTTCCAAACAGAATGATTATTCTTCAGTCTGAGCATGGAAATCCAGAAAATGTGCACCTTTAACAGGAAGGAAACAAGTACACATTTCTAACTGAAGAGCCCTAAGTTCATCCTGTGTTCAGATTGACAGCTCCTTACCAGAGTGCAGTTATTTGGAGAATATAAAAATCCATCTGAGCTAATGCAAATCCTTCCACCACTGTTCCCTTTCACTTATTTGCTCATGTTTTGGGTTTTTTTGCATAACTGTCTTTATATATAATTAGTCACAAAATAAATATAAATATTTCCTTTAGAATAACTAAAACAGCTTAACACACAGTACAGAACTCTTTCCTACTAGAAAATATTATTCAAGGACCTATGTATCCATTTCTTATATGAGAGATGGTGTCATTTACTGCAGAATGCTCAGAAGATTAGAATACCTTTCCTGTCATTTGATCTAAAGATAAGCGCATCAAGTTTCCTTTGCACTGAGAAGTGCAAATTCAATATCAGGACACCTCCTATAGAAAATAAATCACAGCTGTTTTCCTAACCTTTCCATCACTTGAAAACCTGAATCACCTTCATATTGTCTACAAAGATCCAACATTGTGTTTACCTGAAAGCAACGTGTACTCTCATGTCTTTTTTATATGCAGTAATTTTATTATGGGGATTTATTTTCAAAGGAAATTGAACAAGGCAATTTAAAGGCTCTCAGAGGAATAATAAGCAGTAGTAAACCTTGGTGGATGAAGCAGTTATTTCCTATTTATTTTTCTTTTATGTGTTCATATCAGAAATATGCCTATAAATGATCAAGCAGGAAACAACCTCAATCTCCAGGATAAAATGACAAAAATAATTTTCACAGAGAACCACAGACCTACTAATAGTATTTTTGGTAAGGCAATCAAGTAGAGTTGAATCTGTACAATTAAAGAAAGTGTCTGTTTTAAAAAAGGAATAAAACAGTGGGACACTGAAAAAAATAATGACTATGTAGATGATGTTCAAAGGTGGGATATCTTAAAAAAAATTTTGGGAAAAAAGAAGTGGGAAAAAGATAACATCAAAAGAATGCACAGAGAACACATCTGAGGTGAAAAGCAAAAACTGAGAAAACGGATTTGTTCCTTAGAAGTGGTGTCTGCAACTGTAAATTAAGGAGAAATTACTTACAACTGGAATTATATCCATGCTCCCCTTTCAGAATTTGAGAAATGCATGGACCAGGATACAAAAAAGCCAAGTTACTGAAACAGAGTACTAGTTGGTGAATATAATGGAGTAATGCAATAAAGAAAATTGTGGAAACAATGAAAAACATCACTAACAGCATTCAAAAACAAGTTGTGCATTCCTTTAGTGTTGAGGTGGGGAAAATAAAACCAAACAATGCCATCTGAGAAGATATCAAACCTAAAACAAAGGTCTGCATTTGGCACACAAGAGAAAGAGCAAACAAGACTATATATTCCAGATTTCCTAGGGAAGAAAGCGATAGAAAAAGAAGTGTTATTGATGGCAAAAGGAACTGGAGAAAAAAAAAAAGGATTTTTTTTTTTTGGCAGGTGTCAAGAGAAAGGCAGAACTTTAAAATTAATCAACCATTGTTAAGGACTAAACTTCAGAGGTACTGCACATGGATCAGGAAAGATGGCACTGAAGGATTAACACTCTCAGCAAAATAAATACAAGTGTGTAAATGAGGTCAGAGATCAGTAAATTCAATGTGTTTTATGAAATCTGTTTTTAGATATAAGTGGGCAGAAATATGATTTCATGCATTAGGAAGTGGAGAAGTTATTATCTAAACCAACAAGAATGGCAGCAAACCCTCCAAAACTGCATGTACTTGTTATAGCAGTTGCTAAGGAAATACATAGAAATGTTGAACTGGAGTTACATGCCATTAAAAAAACCAAATCAAAACACCAAATTGAATTAAAGTATTTATTTCACCATCTGTTCTATACAAAGAAAAAGTTATGAAAATTTCAAGAGGCTTTCAAGAATAAAGAAGAGCAAAAGAATTGTTAATTAAAACCAGCAGGGGCTGATCTCCTCATTCTCTGAATCTCCTTTGATCTTCCTTAAAAAGCGGCCAACTGTCTAGAGACCCAAACATCTGGAGTGAAGTCAAAGAGGCCACAGCAGTTTATTCATGTCTCTGCCACAAGCCCCTTCATGTATATTCCACTTGTCCTTTTTGATAGATTTCAAAAAAAATAAATAGAATGGAAAAATTATTCTTTGTGATACATTCAGGTAACTTTCCAAGACTTCAAAAAGGGTCTCAGGATCATTTTAATTCTGAAGCAGGTAAATAGGTGCTTCTACAAAATCCACCATTTAGTGCTCTCATTATTTCAGAGGACAGCACAAAAGAGAAGTCAGTGAAAATGCTCTGAAATGGTCCATCAAGATGGAAGGAACTGTGAGGGCTCAGGGTGATTTCAGGTTCTGCTTAAGGAAAGGGAAAGCAACACCTAGAGTACATGTTTGAATTTTTGTTTTCCAGTATAACAGCCTATTTTCTCTTTATTTCTATTTTAAATTACTCCAAAAAGGTTTGCTCAGCTGTTGTAAACACTGAAACTTTCAGTGTTTAATTGTTTGATGTAGAGAGTCAGTGGAAAAGCAACCAAAGCACTGCTGAAATAAAACACAGCCCTGAGAAACCCCACTGATATGGCCACAGAACTCATGCCACAAGCTCAGTGCACACCATGGCAATTATCTTGCAAAAGGCCAGGGCAAGGTGCATAAAAAACTTTGGGGGGGTTTCTGCTAAGTCTCCATGTTCTACATTTTACAGCTTGAGCCTGTGTAGAGCTGCAACACAAGTTGTGTGTTTATTTGTAGCAAGTTATTCAGTAAGTGGAGCTCCCAATTACCACTTGCTTAATTCCAGTATTATTTCTGTAGAAGTATAGGTTTCATCATAGAAGAAAAGTTACATGAAGAAAGCTTAATATTTCATTCTGGTTTTTTTATTTTCATTTCTTTCTGTGTTACAGTGATCCCAGAATGTAGTTAATGGTAGAATATGGTCAGGTAATTGCAAGCAGATCAGAGCACTTTAGGAAGTTAGTGCCCTTGACAGCTCATCCTGTGCAGACCTGTCACCCACTACAAGGCAAAATGAAATAATTTTGCATATGTTTCTTTCAAGGAAGGACTGCTGGGTACATCCTCTGTCACCACAAGCTGAAGATTCAAAATATTTCCTCTGTTTTCCAGTCTTTAAGCACAATACATTCCATATAGAGACATAAGCACATCATTACAATATTATTAATACTAAGCCAAATCCTATAATAATTATTTGTTCCCACAGAAGTTGTGGCAGGCACAAAGGCCAAACCACTTAACTCAGTGACGTAGAACAAGAGCTGTGTTTCTGCCAGGAACATCACCCCCTCTGCCCTCTCTGCTGGTAAAAGTGGCAGCTGTAGAGGAATCAGAGACCTGCTGCTAAGCAGCGGCTTCCCATTAGTGTGACTGAAAAGTTTCCTGAGCTTTCTCTCTTCCACAGAAACATCTACTTCAGCTTAACAACAGTAGGACTGTTACAGAACACATATTTAGAATTCCATGGTTATCCAGGATTTGTGAGTGCCTCTTCTCTGAGCCAGCAGTGTTACTCTTACAGAACTCCTGCTTGATTACAAACTGTATTTGATCTGAGAAACTGAACACTGATTGCAAATCAAACATTTGATCTGGGAAATTAAATATACAGTTACACACTCAGCTGGCTCTTTTTGAAATGCTTTAAGAGGGTGGTCCAATGGAGGCAGGAGAAGTAAGGCATTAAGAGGCACAATACTGAGAGGAGAAAGATGCACTACATGAATTGAAGAACGTTTTTTCAAGAAATAGTGGTCTTTTTGCTCCCTCTCATGTTGCTAGAGAAAAATTTCCGTGAAATATATAGGCTGACATGCTTCTGGAATTGGTAAGGCCCAGCAGGGTCTGCTGCAGGAACTCCAGACTTCCATCCAAACCTGGCACAGATCTGTTTCTGAATGAATAGCAAATCTCTGCTTCCCTCTCCTACATTCATTTCTGAGTAGAACTCAAGAATTAGTAATGGTGACATCTTAAAACATGACACTTCTCCAAAGCACATCTGGCAACTCTAAAATCATCCAAGTCTCTCCCTGCTGAGAAAATAAGCTTTTGAATGGCCATCTAAAGGATCTTTACCATGATCACTGTCCTGCACAGGCAGGAACTTAAAATTCTGTGTTAATGTTTGAGCTAAAGTGATATCAAATTAAGATTAATTTTGAGGTATTAAATATGTATGAATAAAACAGCAAGAAAATCACGTTCAAGAATTGCATGCAATTTACTGGGTTTGACTCTCGCTTCACTTAACATTATAGCAGTTACAGCGATCAAATTATTGTTTATTTACTCCAGAGAATCCTGTTCCCCATTACACTGGACTCCAGCCACTCTAAATCTGATGAACAATGGGCGTATTTTGGTGAGAGGTTTTATTTTAACTCCTTTTTTTTTCCTGCTCCAAATGCTATTTCCAAAGGTTCCTATCCAAGTTACTAGATGATGCTACAGTTTTCAATGTTACTGTATTTGGCCTATAATTTATATAAACCTATCTAACATTCTGTTTCTCCAACAAGCTTTCAAGTAAGCCAGGTGTGGGACCATCCTTCAGTGACGTGCTCTCAAGGGCATTAATAAATTAAAGAGTAAGCCAGGTCTATTTGAAAGGTGAAATAGGGGTTTTGATGATACCTGATTAAAAAAATAAAATGTAAATTTATTTGGTTTTTTCCTGAGGAAAAACATTTATAAATATATCCAGCGCTATTAAAAAGTAACATTTTTTTAGAGATGCACTTGTTTTCTTGAGGGGATTTTTTTGTTGGTTTGGGGTTTTTTTTGTGAGAAGGATGGATGAAAGCTGCTCAGCTTTTGTCTGTGTTGAGTTCTGGTTAAGACTTTCCAAGCAATGGAAAATAATTCAACTCCACATTTTCCGGGCAAGGCGAAGGAAAATGCTGTTTACTTGCTCTCTATTAAGAATGTCTTCCATTGTTACTAAATTATGTCTCAGTATATCCAGAGCTCCTGCTTGTGTCTGGAGCTCATCGAGAACAGTGCTGAACACAGAGTGCCCATCCCAGAACATTTCCACAGACATTAGACATGGATTCAGCCTCAGTCTTATTTCAGTGTCTCCTTCAGCCAAAGGTTTTGTACACACACTTGGTAAACCTGTTCATCTTGTATCTCAAATTCTTTCAACAATCTGGCCACCTTTGTTCAAGTTATTCACAACAGAAACTTACAGACATGCCCAACACAATAGGATTTTCTACCATTTCTATCTTGTTTTTTTCCTGCATCTGTTCCAAAGCTTATGGCCCCAATTACTGCTTCTGTTTTTGCAACTTCACTGTGGATTCAGAGAGAATCAGGATGTTAGAGGACAACAAAAACCCATGTGTAACAGCCCTCAAAGTTAGTTCCACACTGTGATCACTCATCCCCTGACCACTGCAAATCTCCTTCCTCCTGGGAGGGAAACTGTGGCCAGGAAAACAAGAGTCCACACTGTAGCTTCTCTTAGAGTCTACCCCCCTCTCTTTGAAAAGTCTCTCTGTTAAATTTTTAAAAATGCCTTTTTTTTAATAGGATACAGAAGAAGCTTTTCATATTCAAACCCTGCTGATTTAAAGCTTACTATCAAGTAGAAACACAAAGCATGAATCAGCACTAATTTCAAAAAGATGCTAAAAGGTTCCTTTCAAAGAAAATTAAATTCCATTTACAGTGAGCATCACAAAACCATAATCACTTTACTTTTTCTCATGACCACATACATCAATGTTTGTTCCCGCTCCTACATGACTGAAAAATACTGGAAAGCTGGGGCAGGAAAATTCAAGATTAGGCCAACTAAGCCTCAGACTGGTCCTTCAAATGACATTTTAGGTTGTGCTTTGGTTCTGATGGGATTCTTTCCTAAATCAGGACAGCAGAATGGGATCTGAAATAGAGCACAGTGACTGATAATTAGAGCAGTGGAGATTAGAGAGAAGAGAGTTCTCCAGCAAACATTGTTTCACTTCCGTACAATTAGCACCTTATTCAAGAATTTGGTATTATTTTTGCTAATTGGGTTTTCCGTTGTTAATGGGATCATATCAGAAATTAAAGATCGCTGATGATTGGTGTCTGACTGGTTGCCCCAGTGAGAAAAAGCAAACCTCTCAAAGTGCCAAAGCCCTGGAACTGGACCTACCTCTGGATCTCATGTAGTGAAGTAGGGCTTGATCCAGCTCTTTGCACCACCTGCCTCCCAGCCTAGTTGAGGAACTCCAAAAAAAAGAGGAAACTTAAGAATTCTCTCTCATTCCCCTCATCCTCAAAAAACTGAATGTCCCAAAGTGGGCCTAGAGCCCAAAGTTTACACTGTGCTCACTGTTCACAACTACACTGACAGCCAACGTAGAACAGAAATTGCTTAATAAAGAATGCCAGTGCTTAGCAAAATTTGGCTTTACAAACTTGTGTCCCACTAACATGCAAAATTCTGGCTTCTGTTACACTGCACCAACCAACCCATTGTACCAACCCAGCTGCACACAAAGCTGAGAAGCTGAATTTTTAAGAGCTCAAGACAAAATACTGAAGTCTTGCCTCAGAGAGGCACAAGAAATTTTTCTCCTCTTGTTTAAATCCTCCAGTACTTTCTCATAAAGGCTTCATAAGATAAGAAATTATTATTTTTTCACATGGAGTAGACGGTAAATTAGCATTCCAGTAATACCTTCAAATTTAAATGGATTATCTTTGATTTCTGTAGTTAAAGTATTCATTAAATGCCATTTTACCAACTAGAAATTAGAAGCAATTATGCATATGCAAGTAGTCACAGAGTAAGAACATTTCTCCATTTAAAACAGACAGAATTATTTACTGTTGGCATGGAACAATGCAACCTCTTCCTGTGCTCTAGGAATGTCCCTGGCAGCAGTAGCAAATACAACAGCTATTGCAATTCTTTCAGCACAGTATCTCCTATGAATGAAGCTACAGCACACTACGGGACTTAGACTAGGTAACACTGCAAAAAGCTAAAACTCAGCCTGAGAAGTACACAGCCCCTTGTCTAACTTTATTTTTATTACCAGAGCCTTGTATGTTAATGGGGGTAAGTCCAGTGGTTAGGTAAGCACGTGTTAAAGTGCTTTGTCCAAAGGTCACACTATGCCAGGGTGCATCTGAAGAAAGGCTGTAATGTGTGTGTGTGTGTGCATCTCTGTAGTCGTGAAAAAGGGAAATAATCTGTAGTCAATAAATACAGTGAGTGAATTATACCATTTCTGCACACAATGCATTAATACACCCCTTCGCTTTCTGAGGCAATATCCATTCCCTGAGCTTCGCACCCTCCACTGTCACTAGAGCAGGGAGGCAGATTCACCTGAGCCCTCACCTCCCAGTACTCCCTCACAGCTGGACTCCCCACTGTGCTCCAGTGACAGCTCTTCCATGGAACATGCTGCTTGTTCTACAACACAGTGCAAGCACAGTGTATTCCAACTGCCTCCCCTTCATCTCTCCTCACTGCTTCCCACACCCTCGTGCAGCCTCTCTGTTCCTGCACCCCCACTGTGCCAGGTCCCCGTCACCATTCCAGCCACAGAGCAGGAATTGTGCTAAGCAGAGAGCCGCCACACAGCTCCCTGAACTCTGTGCAAGCCCTTTCTCCAGGCGGAGGAGCAAAGAAATCCAGGTCAAAGTGAGCACCGCTGCAGGTGTGCTTAGCAAGAGGAGCTCCAAATTACACCAGGGGGGCTGTGCCAGCCCCACTGATTCCAGCAGCAGCTGCCACCCCTCCGATCTATTACATGTGTAAATCCAGCATCTCAAGATCTGGATCAGTTACTGGAATCCTTAGACTCCAGAGTTTCCCACATTCCCAGGGGCTGGTGGCCAGTTACTTGTTACAGAACCAAAAGCTGAGCCAGCATTGCCTCACATGGAGAAGGCTTATTACACATTTCTCGGATTCAATTTAGAACTGGTTTTAACAACTGCCACAACTACTTTAAGGTCTCATACTCCACAGTCTACAGATGTACCACACACAGAACCCCAGGGTCCAAGGCTATGAAGCCAAGGGAATTACAATGGCTAAACTGCTTCAGATTTCTTCTGAAACTGTCAGAGGAGCAGTGTCACCATCAGTTTGCTGCTCACTTTAACAGGTCTGCACTGTTACTTAAACAAGCCTCATATTTACAATTTAATAAATAACAAAATATGTACAATACTAAGTGAATTGCTGTAAAGATACTGATTTTATTACAGTGAAATACTAAGATGCCAGCCTGCTATGTTAATCAATATGGTTGCCTTGGTTGCACAAAGATAATTAAATTTTAATTGAAATTCACTAAGACTAAGATTACCTATAAATATTTCAACAAAGAGGACAAAAGGAGAATGTTAATATTTTATTTATCATGGATAACACTTTTAAAACACCTAACAAAAAACAAAACAAACAGAAAAAAAGAAAACTGAATACAAATTTTTTAAGGAGTAATAACAAATGTATGAATCCAAAATTCTTTACCTAGATACTCAGTTTTTACTTCAGGCTCAGCAAGACTTAAGTTTATCACTATAGATGACCTTTGACAGTCCAAACTGAGAACAGGAGAAGATGATCTCATATTATTAAGGTCTGTTTCAGGCAGACACGTGGATCCCATGAGAACAAGATGGAAACAGAATCATAAAACAGGTTCTTTTCCTCATTCACTTAAAGAAGAATAGATTTATTCCACCTATATTAACATAAAACAGTGGATTTGGATTACACTAGTTGCCCTGGAAGATCACCCTAGATGATCATCCTGGAAGTGAGTGAAGAGTGCCCAATTCCCCAGCAAATTCCAGTGCCACTATCAGAGACACAGGGTTTCTGAAAGAAATCACCAAGAGGCTCTAAAATTCGGGCTGGACACCACATGCACAGGGTCTCCATCTACCCAGGCCAAATTCCCCCTTGGATTGCTCTGAAACATTAGTTCATAGCCACAAGAGTTATTGCTAAAAGCCTGTTCTTCCAAGTTCAGTGTAGCTGTTGCTACCTGGTGCTGTTCCTGTCACTGTGAGTACCTGACAGCAATGTTCTGGGGGGCAAGAACACACAAAACACAAGGGGGAAGACGTGTCCACTTTCATAGGTTTAGGGTCAAATTCCACACTTGGGTAGTGTGAATGGCTTCAATGGGTATGTGTAACACTAAAGGCTTCATTTAGTAATTTTTTGAGGTAATGACCTCAGGTGTGAGACCGTAGCTAGAGAAAAGAGTATCAGTTTTAAGTGATGTTCCCATTAACACAATTTTTACATGAAGGAGTAGGCAAAGCCATCTTGAGTGCACTTTCTGTCACAGCACTACCTGTACCTGGAATTATACACAACCATCCAAATCTCACACTTGGCTTGGAAAATTTACCCGCAATGGTTCATAGTGAGAAGAAACTACCGATTGTACCTGCTACTTCAGTTCATCCAAAAGTTACCAGTGGAAGGTGGATTTTAAATCACTTGCACTAAGGGTCTTTTGCCCTGAGAAAGAAGTGCTTGATTCTATTACAACTATTCCAACTGGTTCTCAAAAATGTTAATGGAGAAAATATTGCCACTTGCAAAAAGATCAAAATAGCTCTCAATAATGTTTTAAAATATTGACTATCTTTGAAATCATAAAAGGAAAACAGAACCCTACTCTGGATTTCAGATGGTAAGAAACAATGCGGTAGAGCAAATTATCGTGGTACACATCTGGGATACACCATCCCTGGAAGGGCCAGGAACAGATGTTTGACGTTTGCAACAGCAACTGCTATTCCCATACCAGTACCTGATGCAATCATGCCTAGCCTGATAATGTACTTCATGTGCTTCATGCTGCATACACCAAATAAAGCAATAGAGAATGAGCAAAACAAGAGACAGAATGAAGGAAATGAACAACAGCAGCCCCGCTGCCTCTTTTCCTACCGGGGTTTGCTTTCACAACCCATCTGCCTTGAAGATGCAGCAGAGCGGGAGGAGCATGGCTGTGCCAGCTGCCCCTGGAGAGGGCTCCAGTCTTGTCCTTGGCACCAGGCACTGCCACGGTGGGAACATGAGCCACACTCAGGTGAATGCACACCCACATCCAGGGAATCCCCACGGCCATGGAAAGGTCCTCCTTCGCAGTCACTGGGCCACAGCACTAGAGTGCCCTGCATCTTAAGACACAAATATTTTGCATTAAGCACTCGGAGTACATCTCATTAAGTACATCCCAATTTCTGCAGGACATGGGCAGAAGCAGCTGTCATTTCCTTTACAGCAGCAAAGGTTTCTTAAAAATAAAAAAAAAAATTCAAAAAATCAGAGCTACATAACACTGTTTAAGAGACTAAAAATGGCTGCAAAAAAGACCTAACAGGATGTATTACACTTTCAGGAATCTTTGCTATGGTACATTTAAATCCTTTATACTGAGGTGTTAGGTAAAATATCTTATTCTGAACATTTGGGTATTTGATCAGTGTCTGTTTGGAATAAAAGGAATGAAGCGGGGGGTGCGCTGTGAATGACAATCATCAACTGGGAAGCCCTGGAAAGTAGATTTCAGCACATTATATGTAATTCAAGGAAAACTGCAATACGTGGATTGAAAAGTTTATGGTTGCTTTTCAGAAATCAGATTATAAACATTGCACTGGGTTTTATTTTCCTTGTTGATTCTGTGCTGTTGCAGAATCCATTACATGATATTTTTGGAGGTGTTAATGGACACCAGCAACAAAAACCCACTCCTACCTATAGCAATTTTACCTTATCCATATGGAAGGTAGCCAGTTTATTTCAAGATAATTTTCATAAAATGTGCCAAATGAAAGCCATGGAAAACACAAAGAAAACATACACTTCAGTGAGCAGAAAATCCAGCTAAAATAAGAAGCTCAATATGAATAAAGAATTCAAAGGTGTTTGGTCAGTTTTCAGCAATTTTAGACTTTAAAATCCATGCATGCAACCAAGCACCCCTTCCAACCCAACAATGTGGGGTTTTTTTACTAATACCACAAAAGCTGTATTTCCTTCAGATTTTTACATATTTGTATTTAAATTTAGAATGCTTTATTAATTTCATCATTAAATTGATACTGTTAATGTATTTCAGATTTATGTTATTGATTTTGCAGCAAGAAGAAAAAAATCTATTAAGTACTATTTAAGTACTATTAAAAAGAAAAAAGGCAGATTTAAAAGTTGTCAAGGATATTGAAATGACCAAAACACTTGAGCCCCTCTTAACCAGTTCAATTTCCAGGAGCTAAAGATTCTCTGCAAGAAAACTACAACCAAATTCTGCAAGAAAACTTAAAGTAAGTTACTTCTGAGTTGCTGATCACTTAAATTATTTACTTTTTTCAAATATAGCAGAGTATTTGACAATATCCTTGCCAAAAGAAACTTCAAAAAGTAAAATATAATTTAAAAATTTCTCCAATAGCTCACTGAAAATCTTTTTCCATTTCTTCCCACAAGTCCCAAGACCATAAAATTACTATATCACAAAGAAACCTTAAGGAGGGCTATCCATTAATTTCTTTTGGTCTTGTTACATCCAAGCTGTACACAAGGATAAGGATTATTGCATCCCTTGAATATTGCATTTCCACTAAAACTTTTGCCTGACTTGTTACATCTGAAGAGCTAGAATATTTTAATTTATGATCATACTAATTACATCTAGGGTATTAGTCCCTAAGTTCTTCAGTTCTAGGATAATTCTAAATTGTGCTAAGTCTCCCATTTGAACAATTCCTGTAGGGAGCATTATCTCTTAATTCTAGCCATGCAGACATGATGGGCACTTGTTTAATTAAGTAAACTTGCAAACTCTTCCAGTATATAATATTCACATCTCTAGTAGCTTAGTAGGTAGCTTTATCCCAGCTGCAATTTATTCCTCACTTATAAAGTTATATTTAGAAGTATCCCTAATATACAGAATATGACCATCTAAAAATCAAATTATACAGCAGCATTATGGCAAAAGACAAAGCACATGTTTTAATCTAAATATTTTCCATACTTATACAGGAAATGCCAAATACTTTAAAAAAAAGCAGAATAAACAGATTCCCAGGTGAAGTTCCTGGCCAAACTGTGAGATACCAGAAGCAAAGAAGTACTTGCCAGTGCAGTTTATCAACAGTATCAGATTTAAAGGAATTGGAAACTTTGTATTTGAAAATACAGAAGTCTGACTAAAATTAAGGGGGTTTTTTGAAAAGAAGCAAACCATTTTTTGCCTAGTAAGTGAAGAAATACTGAGAAATCTTTACATTAATAAATGTATGACTAAAAGGATGCAAAGGAACCTTGACAAACAGCTATGAACCAGGTGTCTGTGATTTGTTAGATTTCTTTTGCTGTTTTGTGTAGGGTTGAAGGAATTTAAAGCAAATTACTTAGCTTGATCCCTATCTCTCACTCCAAAAATTTCAGGGAAACCTAAACAAGAGTTTTTCTTCCATGATTTCCAAATAATTAGACTATTGTTCCAGTAAACAGAAAAATGTGTGTCTCCATTCTCTTTGTCACTTCCTCTTGGTCTGTGTCAACTTCCCAGTGACACCTAGTGATGACTCCACTCACAGGGAGCATTTGGATTTTCTAGTTAATCAGACTTTTGAGTAATTACTACATTCTCTGAGACAAGTTGCCTTAATACAATTGCTTCATGCTTCTATTTCACATACTTAGAAAAACCAGAAAATTTGAAACTTTTATAAAAATAGGACTTAAGAAAAATATTTAGTTTCATCACAACTTGAGTAAATAACCAGAATAAAACTTAGATTTAATCTACATTAATTAGCCAACTAGGATTGTCAACAAAACTCACCATGCATATCAGATGGAAATATAATACAATTTTTATTGCTTGAAATCTAAACAGAAGTTCCCCAGGATTGCCATGGCCTAGAGTATGAGGGGAGAGTTCCCAACACACATCATGTACTTCGTATATTGTGCTAGCACTATCTAACGTGTCACTGAAATCGTGAACCTCCTGAATTTTAGAGTATTACTCAAGCTTTCTGTTACAATCTCATTGCTCACTAAAGCCTTAAAGCACTCTAAAGCCCTTGATCATTGTAATTCACCTGAAGCTCAGCCTTTCTTTCAAAATTAGCTGACTTATTAGACAGCAAGGCAACCTTTGATAAGAAAATGTATGAAGTTCAATACAGAAATGCAAAATAGATTTCAAATGAATTATTTCTGTCTCTTGTGAGTTAATATTGCATATGATTTATTTTAAAGCTGGCAAAGGCAGAATTTCATCTACATTTTTAAACTAATTTTCTACTGAATAACAATATCTGGCACTGGCAGCTGAGGGAACTGTCATTTTTAGCTCACTCCACCTGGCAAAGCTGATGACAATCTCTTTTGCAGGTAAGCTGTTTGTCAGTTCTACTGTCAAGATGCTCTGAGATGCTTACACAGGGAAACTATTATTAATGAATCATTTGAAAAGAAAATAGTTTCTTGTTCGTCGCTCTCTGCTGAGCTCAGCGAGTTCTGTTCCTTTTACAGCACACAGAATATAGAACTAAAGAGCACAACGAACCATTATGGGGAGAACCAGGAGCACCTTCAGCAGCTGGGGATGCATTATGGAATGATATGACATACTGCTGCAAACAGTGCTTTAAACCAACATATCTCATATCAGGTGTGAGTTACTTGAAATGGACCTTGAAGACACACAGACACAGCTTCTGTTGATGGCAACATTGGAGGGATGACAGCACAGGCCAAGTTTTGGTGAGAAAGGATTCACTGCTAATCACTGCAAACTAGCTACCAATGAGGTAAATTAGAAGCCATTCATGGTTTTTTGTTTGCAAGCTACACCCAACCCTAACATAAGATTAATAAATCTTATTCTTTCCTTACTGAAAGTACACTGTGTTTAGATTGTAATTGCTGTGCACAAGGTAAAATGAACTCAGTTGTTCTACATGTGTCACATGCCAAGTGAATAACTCTGCAGAAGAAAGGCAAAACCAGTCTGGCATATATTTTCTGCATTCCACTGAAGTGCCATTTTCCCAGGCACTGCCTGAGGCAACAATCACCAACAAAGCTCTGTGCGAACATTGAAAATGAGAAAATCACAAATGAAAAATTAACGGTCACAGCCACTTTATCAACATCACACAGACTGACTACGCAAGTTGACTTAGCAAACCTGACTTACATTACCTTCTCATTTTGCTCTGACCCAGTGGTTTAGGATGCACGTCAAGGAACATTCATCAAAATAAAGAACTTGTTATTTTGCCACTAATATTTATTTGGCCCATAAAGTCACTTTTTGGGTTTTTTTCGAAGGCAGACATGGGAATTTCAAATGTTCTATAGGAAATAGTTTCTTCATACCCTCAAGTTTTTAAAATACCATAGCTGTAATGAATTTTGGTACACAAACCCTGGTTTCATCACCAAGACAATCATATAACTATTCCTTGCTGTCAAGTCCTAACCACCTGCACATATGGAAGTCATTATAAAGTCAGTTAAGTGGCTGACTATAGGTCCATGGGTTTATTTCAGGTATCTAAGTAATTATTGACTTAAGGTTTCCATCTTACAGTGATTTGTAGAGCCAGCTGCAAATGCAATTTGCGCTAAGCTATGAAAGTGACTATTACTACCTTTTCACTAGTCCAGCTCATAGATGGGTAGCACAAATTGCACTGCTTTTGTGCATACACGTTTGGTCACTAGTTCAGAAATATCTGGAAGATTTGGTTATTTGGTTTTCTATTTGGAGGTTTTGTTAAACTAACTTACATATACAAAAAGAGGTAGGTCTAAAAATTTTAACTGGAAGTAATAAAAACATTGAGAAGCACAAAACCACATGACACAGAGATTTTATACAAAATGCAAGGGTTAGATAAGGGAAACTGAACACAACTTTTAATCAATCCAATAATATTTTCAATTTTAAAATAGAAATGCCATTGAAATCACTTTCCATTTTATTCTGTTCAGCAATTATTTCGTTCACTTCACTTCATTAGTAGTAATTATTTCCTTCACTTTGTTAGTATGAGAAAATAGGAGTTAATGGAGTTTCTACAGATGTCTTCTGTCTTAATTCCTTAACTTCAACTCCCTGCCATGCTCCCAGTGACACTCCTAACACTCAAGAGATGCCAAAATTATGACCTATCTGCATATGCATATTGATTATCTATGTGGTTGCTGCTTAACAGAATTTATAATGGCTGAGACTTGCTTGTCTGGTCAGCAGTGGGAATGCTCATTTCCTCTGCACAGCTGCTGAAGGTCACAAAACTCATAGGAAGCAACACCACAGATTTTTTTTTCTCCCTAGTTAGATTTATTGACAGTAGTCAGTTGGTTTAAAAGACATAATTAACACAGGTGGATTTAATTAGATATTCTTCAGTTTGTTAAAAAATCAAATAAAAAATGCATTTCATTTTCCCATACTTGCAAAGACCAAACTCCACCACACACCTGTAAGCTGCAGAAACTTGTACTTCGAGTATTTAAATAAGATGCACTAATTTCACTATCAGACTGAACTTCATGACAAGGAAATTAAAGTTTCTTCCGAAGTAAGGAAATGTTTCAAAATTCAGAATTGAAATATCCAGTACTCTTATAAATGAAAAATTCAGTAGCCTTTTCATGATTCGTATCCTACCCCTGTTGCTGAAAAGAGGAATCCTCTAAGCTTAACACAAAAAACACAGACACAAGTTTTTTCTTCAGACATCCCAAAATTATCACCTTTAAGATAAGATCCACTTGATATTTTTTTTCCTCAACTCTTTGAAAATGCTTGAAAAATTTTATTAACATATATTGAATATAATATATATATATTATTTAAGAGGAGGTTCTTACTACATTTTGTAATCAACCAAGCCAGAGTTGTAGGCTCCCTCAGGTACAATGTTAGGAACAGATGGTCATCTATTCACCTCAAAAGAAAATTGGTGTTTTGATAATGAAATCTTGATCACCTGCCATCTGCCTGCTAACAATTAGGAGCAACAGGATCATTCATCTGAGGAGAAGCGCATCTTGGACAACTTTGAGGATTCTTATGATCTTGGTTCACAAAGTAAATTAGACCTCCAATATTAGAAAGGTTATCAGTGAATTCAAGGTCTTCTTTTATTTTGTCGGGTTTTGACTTTTTACTGAGATCCTACCTGGAAATTATATGTATATTAAACTATTCAATTTTCTGAAACTACATGCACATAACCCCCAAGCCACCATTTTGTAAAGTTTTGGCTTCCCAAAACAAAGGCATAAGGTGAAACTTGAACTCTGCAACAAAAGCCAAAGTAATAAAACCTGTTGGTTTCCAAGCTACTATTTGCAAACTCCAAGTCCAGCAGCAGGGGGAAAGTCTGTAGCTGACCCTTAGCCAGCCAAGCATTTGCTGTGGAAGGGCGTGTCCCCCTGCCAGCTGTTTCTTTGAGGCAATTCCTGCTTGCAGTTGCTACGGTAAGGTTTTTATTGAACACAAAAATAGCCAACTACAGCGTGTAACTTCACATAGAGAAAAGTTCTCTCTCTCAGGGGAAAACAGAACACAGTTCAAAAAAAAAGGTCTTGCACCCACTGTGCCTATAAAGGGTAGGGATTTTTCTCTGATTTTCCTTTGTACTTCAGTAGCTTTCAGACTGCTTGAGCTTAACAGACCAAGAAATTATTTCTGTGGATGTACAGGACATAACGTCTTCACTTCTGAGGCTGGCTAGCACAACATCATCCCCTGACCCTCTGTGAAGTCTCCTGCTCTCTTGCCTTGATCATCTTCCTGCTGTGACCAGCTCTCTCCAAGTTAGCATCTTGCCCCTCTCCCTGCCCAAAGCTCAGTGAAGCCCAGACACAGCACAGCCAGACCATGGCAGATGAGCAGTTGTCCCCTTCGTCCTTCTCCTGGGACATGTCTTTAACACAGCACACACAGGGCTGAAGGCAAACAAATTGTCAGGTTCTACCATCTGGCATGCATCGCTCCTTCCCTCAGGAATCTGAGAGGGATTCCCTCCAGATACAACACAGTGCTGTGTCTGTGCCGTAAGGGGATGTTCCTGGACAGTCAGAAGTATCAGCACTTTTGCTTGTCATGTTTCTACTTACATGCCATATGTTTGACAAGAACAAATTTAACCTCATACATTTTGAATTCTCTTTCTTCACAGTACCTTCTCATTTTAGAAGTGCATCTATAATAGAAGGCTTCCCTTAAAAACAAGACAGCAGTTTCTCAAGAATTCACAATTGCCAAATGTTTCATCTTTACTGGATACAGAAAGGGATGCTTTTTCTGAAATATGTGCCGTAGGATGTAATATTTCTTTCTATTTCTCTAAATGCACCACAGCAGATTCTGAGATATCTGTGGGTACAGCAGAAGACTTTTTGGGTTGGTTTGGTATTTGGGTACAAAGTCGTGTCCATTTCACCTGACCTGACATGGA
Organism: Corvus brachyrhynchos; assembly: GCF_000691975.1. Taxonomy (NCBI): domain Eukaryota; kingdom Metazoa; phylum Chordata; class Aves; order Passeriformes; family Corvidae; genus Corvus; species Corvus brachyrhynchos. The sequence goes on from NW_008239762.1 coordinate 1,196,551, forward strand.
TTTTCCGTACTGCAGTTCTAGAAATTGCTACAGTTTTAACAATTAGCAGATCTTATTTAGGGTGTTATTTTTGTTTGCATCTTGGAAGCTTCATCAGTATAAAGAACTGTATCTTTAATATTATTTTCCAGCAACAGAGAAAGTAAAATATGTCCATTGCCTTTTTTTTTTTTAATCACCTTGTGCTATATTCTGAAGAGAAACAAGGTTTCTGTCCTCAAGGTCTGGGACAATAGTTCATTTGGTTACTCACTTCTGAATCAACTAATCAGTACTCTCCACAAAATCTTCTCTAATAATACTGGTATTCTCCAACAAAGTCATTCTCCCACAGGAATTAAAACTGGCCACAATTTCTACCCTCTGTGTGTATTTACATTTTTTGAGAGCATGCATACTGTTTCTCTTTCAGTGCCCTTCTTGGAACTCTTCCCACAAGCTTTGCTTTCCATAATCAAGTAGTACACTAGTGTTTTCCTGGCATTCCTCCTGTCTTGAGAATACATTTTGCGATGTGCCTTTCTTAGTGTGGAAGAAACACTCCTCTCCCAACTCTCCAAATACCATTCTGTGTATTGATTGGGTGACTTGGTTTGAGCAGCTTGGCTTCAAACCTTCCCATTTAAGACTTTTTCTTTTTTTCCCCCCTCTTCAGGCTCTGTTCCTCTTGACTCATCCTATGTTTCCCAACAGATTTCACCATAGTGGACTTCCAGCTTTCATATTACTTGGTTACACAGAGATAACTGACCTGCAACAAATGCTTTCCCACATGCTCAGTCCTACCCAGTCAGGCTGCCTTCATTTACCACAGGGTTTGTGGTCCTGCTGCCCCATCACACATAAATAAACTTCTAGAGCACCTCCATGCAGTAAGACAGGACAATTTGAACAAAAAAGAGAGTGCAGAGTTGTTCAATAGCTTCTCCAAAGCACTGAAAAGCAACACCTGGAGAGCTCTGTGAAGAAGGGAATGTGTGAAACATGCAAGATTTGCAATACACAAAATAATGCAAAGACCTAATTTCAGAGACTCAAAGCCAAACTAAATGTGTTGGAAACTCAGACTAAGCTTAATTAAGTGGAGTACCTGGAGAAAGAATAGTAGTGCAGTCAATGATCTTTGCTGATATAATTTTTTTTGAAGCTTTAATAACTTTTCCAGGAACTAAGACCACAACTATTCAGCTCACAAAACACTAAAGATACCCTTCAATAACAATAGTGATAGGTGCTAACAAGATTGATAACTCATTACACTTAACCTTACTGAGTAGATTTCATGTATCCATGCAGATTCACAGCAAAGAAAAGCCTGCTAGGCAGGATAGTACCAGACAGGCACATGTCTTCCAACACCACAGTTATTAATGCCTATGGAATTGCAGGTTATATTCTTACTAATATAAATGTCAACATTTAGACAAAAGGCATATAAAGCTATTTATGGCTCCTTACCAGTCCCCAGCTGATGTTAGCTGAAAATTATTCGCAGTTTTAATACCCGAAGACAAATAGTGATATTTCAATACATAATCAAATAAGCAAAAACAGATTGATATATCATATTTTACTACTATTTTAGAAGTTCAGTGATTTGAAAGGACTATCACAAGTTATATAATAAATTTCCAAGAAATAACAGACAGTTAAATTCTCCTTTATATCAGTCTTTATTCAGTGTATTCATTCCCATTTACACAAATCCTTTGCCTTTTCAGATACTTTTGGAATGTCTTTTAATAAGTATATGAATCATCTTACTATCTTGAACAATTCAAAGCTAGTATATTAGGTGACAAGCTAATTATTATAATTTGCATTTTTTCCCCAAGTCATGGTCACCAGCTTTATGTGACGGCAAAATCATGACCTCTCACTTCTACTTCTCTCCCATCTTACAGCTGTGAAAAAAAACTAAGTGCAAGAAATTACAGACATTTATTACATTTCAAAATACTTTTTTTCCACATATCTTCAAATCCCTTAGGTTGTAAGGCACTCCTTAATTCTGCTTTACAGAAGTACAAAATATTTTATGCAAAAGTGCCTTTAATAGAAAAGCCTTATGGTTGCTTAACTTGGGCGGTTTAAGGACGCAAGGTTTAAAGGAGCATTAAAATCTATTGGGCTCAACAGAGTAGTTAAAAACCACAGATTGTTGGGTACAGAACCATTCTTTCAAGTCCCAAATGCAAGCAGCAACTCTCATGCTGACTACAATTATTAATTCCTTTTTTTTTATCTGTAAACTTTCCCTCTGTCTCCAGCATGAATGTCCTGGTGTTCAGTCTCTGGGAGCTTACCTCCCATCCACCCAGGACTGCTCCAGGTTTTACCCTTCCCAGGCAAACACTTATTAAACGTGATCCAGACAAGCAAGGATTATTACTTAGATGAGAGAAACATGTTAAGATTGTCATGCTGTGTTTGATCCAATGCTCATTATTTCTACGGCTTTTGGATCAAGCATCCTCACCGCCTTTTCTTTCTCTGTGCCCTGGGTGAAGTTTTGAACCTGAGACTCACTGTTACCAAAATATAACAAAGATGGCAAACAACAGTAAGTTCTTCTTGATTAATTTTTTATTTTTCTTACCAATATTTAGCTGCAAGTCTATATATGCAACATAGTGTGACACTGAACCGTGCCATAAATCAAATCCCTCCTGATGGGAGAGAATTTTCTAAAAGTCCTTGCAAGGAGTTTCAAAGATAAACCAAGACTTTTCCTGGAGTTTCAATGCTGCCGGATAGTTGTTTATTAAGTCTTATCAGGGGAACAGAGCCACCAGCGTGACCCAGGTACAGCACAGAGCACAGAAAGCAGGGGAGATGTCTAATTATCAAGACTTACATGGCCTTTTAAAGATAATTTAACCAATAGTTACTAAAAATGTACATTATTTTCACTTTCTTACCAATTATTCAGTAACACGGGCAGGAAGTGTGGAATTCTCTATCCAATCATCCCAAACTACTTTTACTGCAGAACATGGAGTAGTAGAAGAAGGAGAAGAACGTTTAGAGAACAACAACAATCCTCCATTTTGATACTTTTTACTCTTATCTATTTACTACAAAGAGAAGCCCAAAACCCCTAAAAATTTTCACCCTCTGAAAATCTTACATAGTAGTCTATCACCCAAGTCACACCACTGTATTTTCTATACATTTCTATACTATTCTAGTTCTTGTCTGATTGTTGGTAACTTTTTCCAAGGTTGGAGGTTAAAACAGTGTTGTTCAGGGGGGTAAGAACCTTTAAAAACAGGCAGAGAAATATTCTCAGCACTCTGGGTTCCTACAATAGTGGAAGTAAATCCCCCTTAAATTGATGTGAAACTCCCCCAGCCCCTCCCAAAAATCCAGAAAACCCGAAAAGGATGATTATACCTATCATGATAATTTGCAATCTTTGATGTGAACACACATCCCATCACACAGTAATGAAAAGATTCAGACTCTCCATGGTCAGAAGACAGATGAAAAGCTTTAAAGGAATAATGCTCATTTCATCACAGGCCATTATGTTGTAGATTTTAAGAAACTCCATAGAAATAAATAGCAAAGGTAATTATTTAATTAATTAATACAGTCCATATAGTTTTACTCATTTAGTTCAGAGTTTTACTCATTTAATCCAGAGATGGCTAAGTGTTGATTTAATTGTATCTTGATAAAGAAACAACAACATACTCAATGCAGCTTCAGAAAATGTAGAATCTTTCAATGTAAACTTTTGAAAAAGGACATATTTCCTGTATTTTAATCAAGGTATTTGTTTTACTGTTTTGAAAACAATATAAAGCCAGAAGAGTCAGACCTATAACTCTTGCACCAGTATTCTACTTACAGTGATAAATAATTCCCAAAAATCAAAGCCGGACATAAGCTGATGCCCCAAAACACCCATCTCTATCTGTTCAGCAAGACAGACCCTGAATATCATCTCCAGGCAACAGCTGTTTATGATAAAATAATGCAAAATCAGGCTTATGGATTGCATTTCCCAAAATATATAGGATCACAGTTTGTGTTCCCCACATCCACAGTGGGCTGGGGGCACCCACGCTCCAACAGTTCTGCCAGTAAACAGGTGGTGGGTAAGATAAACACAGCCCAAGGGCACATGCAACTTCCTGAAGTTATTATTAAAGGAAACATCCATGCATATACTCTATCACTTACACACACAGAGACCTAATGCCTTTCAGGGACACAGTTTTATTTTGTTTGCTTTATTTATGCACAGAGTGAAATTCCGAAGGTGGGAGGGCAAGAGAATAATAAAACAGAATGTATAAAAAGGGACATTTGAATTTATTGATCTGCATACAGAGTTGCATCCTCCTTCTACTAGCCCCTGCGCAGCCAGGACTTTCCTACCTTGCCAATCAAACCCATGAGGAAATATCAAGTGAACTGGCTGGCGCATACCAGCAGTGTTATGCATTAATCAATCACTTAAAATACTGCACTGAAGTGTGAAAAGACAAACTGGAGAGACAGCAAGAATCAGCACTCCCTCTCCTTTCTGTCAACAAAGGCCAATGTTATCATAAAAAGGGAGATACACACAACACATCAACGGGCCAGAAGTGCTGCACCAAGCACAGGTCAGCTACTGAATCACCAGGACCACCATCACTGTACCTCTTCTGTTACTGTGAGGACTGCGGACACAGACAACACACCAGGGCTGTTAAATGACAGCACATGGAAAGCAGCTGGCACTACATGTGCACCACTTAACACAAAGTTACCCACAGCACGTTTAAGAATGGTATATGATCTTCTAAAGCACAGATATTCTTTGGCAGTAACATTTGACAAACAGACCTGTATGTTGAAACACTGAACAAGGTGGCAGGCTGATCATGTAAACCAGCTACCTGAAGACAGATGAACTGAGCAAAAATTAATACTGCTTACAACAAATTATTTTCTTTTATTCTTAAACAAAGACTGAACTGAGACATTTTACATATACTGAACATGCTGAAATAATATTATCTTATTAGAAAAACAACCAAGTCTTTATCTATATTTTGTAGTAAACACAACCACAATCTTCAACAGAAGATTGCTTTATGCTTGACTACAGCCACATTTCCAGTTCTACTTTCGATGCTCATTTTCATTCCTTCTATTCTATTCTATGGTGTCATTTAGTCTTGCCTTTTGCAGTTAGTATTTTTTACTTCATCACAACTTTTTCAAGATATCTCAGTCCTTATCAACCCAAACCACTCCTGCTCATTTCACTTATCTCTGGCAGTTGTTTCAGTTTGGCAGCACTAAAATTTAACAATGTCCAGAAATGTGCTGTGGTGTTGTTTACTGAGGCCGTCAAGCATGTTCAAGAATGCGCCTGCTCATCGCTACCAAGAAAGTGAGTTGGACTTTATCACCTCAATTCTAGGGCACATTTAACTACAAAAAAACCCAGTATATGTAATTGGTATGGGAATTATGGACAGCTGGTTGTGTCGGCAAGGGAGAGAACAGGGCTGGAAGAGAAAGGCTGATTCCAGTCATAAGTGAGTATCACTGAAGTGATGGGGAAGGAGGAAAAACCACTGCTCCCACCTTCCTACAAGCAGGAAAGTTGTGAAAAAGGCCCAAAGCATCCTGGTCTCTGAGACCTTCTCTCTCATATCCAGCTAATAAGAGTCACAGTTTTTAACTTCTCTATGTGTCCCCTTTTGCAGGAAATCATATTTTCACACGCACCATACTAATAACCAACAAAAACAAAACAACAAACTCACAAAAAGAAAATGCCAACAAAACAGACAAAAGACCTAGAATGACTAACAAACAAAAAGCACCATGACAGAAGGCACAATCTAAGTGTACAGATTTAAAATTTTGGATCACATGTTTAATATTTGTCTCCTTCCTCTTACTATTTGAGAACTATCATAGTCACGTTTCATCACTAATTCCCATTATTAATTAATTTTGATTATTAATTTGCTCATTAATTCTCTTTTGCTTTTCCTCAGGGCTTAATTTTTCCCTCCCTCTCACTCTACAAAGACAGTTTGTTAGCCTGAATGAAGCCGCATGAAAAGAAAGTGCTGTGTGCGGTGGTATAAACTCCAGCGGGATATCAGTGAACTTGACACCAGCTCAGATGGACTTCAGAAGGTTGTCCACACACGCCATGTGGGCCAACACAAAAAATAGGAAGCACCAGCATGAAAACCAAAAGCAACATGCCTGAGAGCTGGAAAACAAAGGGAGAGAAAGGAGGCAATTGCATCTACACAAATGGTAGCAGAGATGTGGAGCAGCAGCCCCTCACTGTACCTAAATCTGTACAGTCACCTTCTCACCACGCTGGGGACTCATGGACCTTGAGGGAGACTAGCGAAATCCCATTCCACAGGATGGCTGTTAGGACAGGATCAGTGGAAGTTGTTTGGTGTGCCAAAATAGACTTCAGAAAAGCCTGGAATACTAACATTAATCGATTTTCTTTCTAGATGCTTCCCAACTCTAAAATCCCAGCACATTAAAAGGCTTATTATCGAAGAAGAGTGAAATCCATTCATCGAAATGGCTGAGCACAGGAACACCAGCTGTGTTTGAATACTATGGCATTAAAATTAACTTTACAACTGATTTTGAATCTGCTTGTTAAAATAGCATAAAAATACACACTGCTCAGTCCTAATCTTAAAAGTAAGCAGTACCTCTGTGGTCTGACATTTAGCTATGAAAGATATAGAGATAAAAAATAAAAGCATGTGCTTTGTGCATATGCTTGAGTTCCCTACTGAGAGGAGAGCTCTATCCACATCTTCATGAGATATTTCCCCCAAAAAACTTGAAGCCATTTACTTATTGAGTGCACAGTCTTTAATAGTGATTACGCAATTTAATATCTTTCCTGAAAGCTGAATTACCACGCTGTTTATGATGTATGCTTAGACTCCCTGATGAAAGGTTTATGGATTGTTATTTATAACTCTTCTCCATCTTTCAGAAACGCTTAGAGCAGCTTTATGAAGGATAAAATGCCATTCTGAAGAGGACAAAACTGAGCACAGAAAAATAGCAAAATTAATTAGATGGCAATGCTTGACCAAAGGAATTGCTGGCTTTTCATGGGAGATACCTATACCAAAAGTTATGGGGGAGAAGTAAGTCTCATTTAAGAAATATTTTAAGAAATATTTTACTACCACAAATACTCTTCTTTAACAAATATCTTCGGATATTTTAGGCTCAAATAAACCAAGAGATCTTACTTATCTTGCAAATTATTGCAAGCGGTTTTGCTTAATGATCTGTTCATGCTTTGTTCTTTGGATTGCCAGGCTCTTTGGCATCTTGTTAATTACTCTCTGATGATCTAGCAGATAAAATGGAATAAGCAAGAGAAGCACATGCATATGTATCTGATACATTGCACAAAGGGCAATAGAAGAAGGAAGACAGAAATCAATGTGGGGGAAAGGAGGAGGAGAGGGCAAGATAACAAGATCAGTGCAAAGAACAATAAAAAAACAGAAGAAAAAAATACCAGTCAAGAAAAAAGAATGAAAGAAGGAATAAATGTAACCATAATTTAGTCAAAAATGACATGTTAAAGTTGTACAGTATAAATATTCCAGCTTAAAGGTAATGGAAACAAAATACAATGAATCAAAGCAGCAAAGACACAAAACAAGGAACAATATGAAAACAAAATTTTTGTTTTCAAAGTCCAAAATAAAACACAGACACTTCAAAAGGTGTGTTTTTGACACAGATGTGTCAAAAAGTGACATGATGTAAAAATGTATCTCATGAGGAATCAAATTTCTTTTGTGTTTTAAAAGCATCTAGACCAGGACAGGCTTCTGAAGTGGTTACCTGAACTTCTATCAGAAACGAATCTGAAGGTAGACCCAAGTCCACAGTTTTATTACATGCCACACATTTAATTTTAAAGACTTCTGAGCACTGGAAAAGAATTCACCTTTACTCAATAATCAATGCCCCCAGCTTCAGTGGAGCAATTGCACAGCTAGGCATTTTGCAGGATGCCTTTGAAGAATTTGGGGTCTGTAGTGCCAAGTTCATCCAAAAGGCTGAGAAAATAAGAAAGCCTTACAGACCTAATAGTTGATGGCCTTAAAGATCCCATTTAGATATAATACACACTGATTACTGACTACACGGCTTCTGAAATGCCAGGAGCACTGGGAAGCAATGATGAAGCAAAGAAGAAATAAAGATTTCATTTCTCTGGGAAACTACACCTCTATTTGAGTGCTTTGTTAATTACATAAGGATATTTCTGGGTTATTAAGAAAAGAGAGCTGAACATCTGATAGGTATGTTTGGGGATGTGGCACTCCATCCCCACATTCTGTGGAGTGCAGCCTTCAGCAGAGATTCCTAAGTGCTACCTTATGCCTTTTGGTCCATTTCTGGATCAAACCCAGGCCCTCTAATTTACCTTTCATTAGCTTGTTACTTCAGGCAGAGCTAATGGCATCGGAGGTGATCCATCATTCCCACGGCACTCTGTGAGTGGGAGGGAACATCTGAACTACTAAATGCTTGTCTCCTGCTCCTCTTCATCACAGCACACACCAAATGGGAGCAATTCTGTTTATATCTGGAAAATTACAGTCTCTGATATTGTTAGGAGATTATTTATGGCAGATTTCCTTCCACCTGTGATGCTAATTGTGAACATTTAGAGACATCATTCAGTGCAGCTACACAGGATCTCCAAGTAATGAGGTAACATGCAGATAGACAGTTGGGCACCCACACTGGTACCTTTGTGTTTCTCATCCACATACTCTTTGCTTACAAGGACAGAACAAAAAAATAAACATTTTAGAATCAGCCTACTGATGTGAATATGGTTTTGATCCAAAAAGTACATGGTACCCTTCATGCTGAGAATCAAAATACAGAGATGCTCTTTCTAAATACTGCTAAATATTATATCTTCCTTGACTCATGATTATCATTTGCGCCCTAATGTCAAGTCATCTGCTTTTATGAAATTAACTGCTTTATTTTTTCTTTTCTCATAATTTACCTTTGGATGCAGGCAGGTAGTTACATGCAGTATATTTATTCTGTTTTCATCTTTAGTTTCAAATTTCACAGAAAAGTCTTAAATGTGAGCTTTTATTTTTAGATGCATCACATTATCTAGACCACATGTTGAGTGTGATACTTTTTTTTTAAGGAGTACAAAAGGCAGCTGGGAAATTACTCTTCCATTGTCTGAAATGGTTTACCTGTGGTTCTACCTGTGGCAGTGAACTGTTTCAAATACACTGAATCTTATAGATGACACAAGTAAACAGAACATTGATTAGGCTTTTAGTTCTTTCCTTGGTAATATTATTTTTTGAATATAAGAAGGTTTATTGCAGAATTAAGAAAAAAAAAAAATTCCTAAATGACTCAGGGCATCAGCACTGCACAGCCCCCAAAAAAGAGAATGAAGAATTTTGGAATTGCACAGCTCAGTCTTGAACACAGGTGTAACAAAGCACAAGAAAAATAAAGCAAGTAGAGAGATAATACAATGAACACGTTTTAAAAAGAAACCTTTCTGCCTGACTCCTTAGACACACCCTGTGCTCTCTCACAGTAAGATAGTCAATGATTTGGTTAGAAAGCTCAGCCACAGGCTGGTTCACACAGCACATGTGCCACAGGCCACACTGTCACCTGAAAAGAGCCCTTTTAGAAGAAATAAAAGCAACACCCCTCATACAAGTCCTCTCATCTTCACAGGGATTTTTTTTGTCACAATGGCTCTCTTCATCATGTCTTAATTTCTGTGCATACATTTACAAACACGAGCACTACCTATGCCACACAAAGAGAAGCTGTGCCTATACAGTTCCTCAGATAATTGAGTCCTTAAGCCTACAAAAAATGGGTCAGAAATGTACCTGAAGATTTCCAGTGTGTGCAGCAGGCTGGAAGGCAGCTGAGGGCAATCTAAGAAGCACCACTTAATCTACTGTGCACTGGATCCCGGTGCAAACAGCATGTGCAATATAAAGTGAACTACCGAAATACTGACTATCAATTCAGAATAGCAGAAAAAAGGGTTACTTCCATTTATTAGTCTAGAAGACTGCACCCTTAATATCCCTGAATTACAAGAGAGGAGGACTGTTTTCCAATCAAAGAATAAACAGCTTCATTTATCTTGAACTGATAATGTAAGACAAAGTGTAACAACATTGTATATTAGTAAAATACACATAGAAGCTCTAAGAACCAGCATGACTAATCTAACAGGTTGCAGCACTGAGGGCACAGTTGTATTATAAATATTCATTCAAAGAGTAATTTATTATAGTAACATTGTACCTGCAGGAAAAACATATCCAGGAAACCTAAAATCTTTTAATGAATAATGAAGACAAACAACTTAAGCACTATATAAATGTATTGGACGCATTAACCTTGTTACTTACTGATAAACAAAGTTATGCAGAATATTCCTGTGTTTTAAAAATTAATTCTTAATGACCACTATAGTCACAGGGTAACAATCTGGTTTTCTTTGTACTCATTCCAGTCTGATCACCTTCTTGGAAGACACAGGGACTTTTACATCCCATTCCAGCTATGACTTGCCGCAGCTCCTACACAAGTTATCCTCACTTTGCCCTCCTCAGCCATCTCCAGCTGATGAGAGAGATGCCACATGTTACCCCAACTGGGTTTATGATATCACACTCCATAGTTCTGAATTTGTCTTCTTCATTGCTCCTCCCATCCAGATCATTCAGTTTTTCCTACACAGTATTTGAATTCTGGTCTATATGATTATTCCCTCCTGACTTTAAAAGGATATTTTGATTAGCATAAAGTAGTTTTATGGTTTAAGGTCAGTAACAGAAACCAGATAAAACTGGCTGTAAAAGAGCTCATTGAGGTAATCCAGCAGTAACATTCTCACTATCTCTTATATTCCTTTCTGGCACTACTTCAGAATTCTACCATGCTCTTCATCCACTTCACTATTTTCTATTAAACAAGTCTTCCATACTACACCAACCCTTCTGTACTACACCTTCCTCCAGAACGATGACTCAGTGTTCTCCTCAAGCCCATGGGCAGCCAACTAAAATACTGAATTTTTGTTTAAATTGTAATTTTTCAATGGCTCTGTTGAATCAGAGATTTCACTGTCTTGAGCCTCTATCATACTAAAAAATAATAATGACCACTATTTCCTCATGGGACAATTCAACAAAAATTCAGTTATATTTTCATTAACATAAAGTTAATGAATTAGAATCTTACACCAAAGTATATCACTAAATCTGGTTTTTTTCAGCAATATTTTCCTGTAATCATAGATGCTTAAAGAGGCAAAATAAAAAATTATCATCTTGTCCTGCTTGGAAATTATTAGCATTAATATTCATTCTGCTAAGAGAACATTGTTCCCAGTGGACTTGCTAGGCACACTCACTTCCAGCCCCAGATTTGAAGTTTTTCCAGAGGGTGCTCCAATCCCAGTAAGCATTAAAAAAGTTATTGCATCACAGTCTCAACCATAAACAAGGCCACGACAGCAGAAGCATATCCTTTCCACTAACTCCAAAACCAACCAAAATCCATACTATAAACAGCGGGTACAAAAGAATTATACCAAAAAGTAGCTTTATACTGTCCTTTTCCACTTGACAGCTTTGTCCTGATTAAATGAGCACTCTAGAAACTTGTAAAGAGTTTCCATACATCCAGACCCCAGCTGCAATAGGCGGTACAATTTGCACACTTAGAACAGCTGGCCAGATGTGCTACACATGTACATCAGCTGTGCCAGGTGTATGTACTTTGTCTGGAACACTGGGGAACCATTGCACCAGCACACAAGCCCAATCCTGCCTAGCTCAGGCACTTCAGACCAAGTAAACATCAAGTTACACTTTGATAATTCACCCTGACTGTTCCATTTATCCTCCATTTTAAACATGGTTGGAGCCAGCATCAAAAAGCACTCAAAAAATACCCATAGTATTTGAAAGTCTTTGCCTCCCTTCCTAATTGTGACCTCAATTATTTTCTATTTCTCCTCTCCATAGTCAAAGTAATTTTAATTCATTTAGCATTTAAATATAAGAACAGTAATTGATAATACTGTGACTTTGCTTCCAAGTGATCTTTTCGGCAAGGATCTAATAGGAGAAACAGATCATATGGATGACCAAGGAAATGGCTGTAGTCAGGCAGAAATGGGCATGTTAGAAGCCAACATGAAAATGGAGAAGTCTGGCATGTCCTCCAAGGGGAGTGAACGTCTCATTCGGCTGCTGCCCTTGACAGGCAGAGGTTGTGTACACACTGCCTGTGCATGTGACACCAGCTGGGTTGCGTGCTCCACTCACTGATCTCACCACTTAACATGCCTGGAGGAAATCACATGGCTGAGGAAATGCCAGGGGATTTTGATTTCTGTTTTATTTCTTTTACATCTTGCAGGTGTGGAAACTGGAAAATTTCATTTGCAATTTCATAGTCCCTTTCCCAGGATTTTGTGCATGTATGGGCAGGAAAATAAAGCCCAGCAAATCTCTGCCTCTCAGCAGTGGGGCAACTTTCTGGCAAATTTTTGCAGCAGTTCAGGCTGTATTCTGTCCTTTCTTCTCTTGCTCATCCCACACAATTGCTGTAGTCCTGTCACACTGTATTTGAGGTATTTTTGTTTAAGAGGTGAACAAGTTTTTAGTCCTGGAGGGAAAAGCTATATTCCAAATTTTCACGAAGGTGTTGCCAGCCACAGGTTTCCTCTGTTTTCATCTCTCCAGCTAGAGCTAGGTCATGACACAGAAACATTTCTAGGAAACTGTTAGGACTTCCTGGACTGTAAGAAAAAGCTGCTCCATGCTGTTTGGGACCAGCTTTCTTCACACAATCAAATCAAATAAATTACACTAATTTATGTAAAAACGCAGCAGCAGCAGCCTCTCTGAGAAAGGTATCTTGCAAGGCCTAAAACTTGCAGCAGCTGCTGAGCTGCTCTAGCATTAGCTGCTGACATGCCTTACCTTGGCAGAGATAAAAGATTGTAAAAGAAACTAAACTAGAAAGAAACTAAAGTAGATGGTAAAACAGGTTTAGAAATATGAAGAGGTTATATTACTTTTTCCACTCATGAGTTTATTCCAGTATTTGAATAGATTAGCACAGACCACCAGCAATAGTGTTGGCCCATAAGCAGGCAGAAGATGAGGAAGTAATGTAAATTACCTGCCACTGAAAGTGAAAATTATTTAAGCCTTAAAAACACTTTACACAATTTCAGCAAACACCACTGTCTCTGCTGGATGATAATGAGAGCTCAGCTCCAGAGAGTGGCAGTTTTTTCACAGAAGGTGCTTTAGTAAGTAATTATATCCCTTCACCTGGCCTTCCTTTATTCTTAGGAATAAAGATTTTTTATTGGGGGCAAGGATAATCAGTAAAGATGTTTCATTCAATGCTATGTAAAATGCATTTGCCATTATCTGTTTTAAATAGGTGAACTCAAAAGGCCAACAAAAGCAAGTGAAGTGTTTTCAGTCTATTGATCATTTTGAGACAAACTGGAAAACTGCCTGGATTCAACCTGATGGCAGATGTACTTATTCTCTATTTGCTTGTTCCAACACAGCAAAACAGGAGTTGATGTGCTGCTTGCATTTCTGCCTGGGGGACTGAGGCTTTCTATTGTAGTTAATGGACCATCTACAAACAGAAAATTAATTTGGCAAGAACTTGCTGATGTTGTGGCAATCAGAGGAGCATAGTCGATTTTGAAAGTAATTAATCCAGCCAACAGAGAAATAAAATATCAGTTGTTTGGAGCACAAGAACTTCGACACACGGAAAGCAAGAGAAACAAAGCCTTTTGAAAAGAGTTCAGCTGCAGAGGGACATGTTATGGTTTGGAAATGGTGCACACAGAAGAGCAGTTAACATTTTCAGTTATGGAGCAAGGCTGAAATGTCAGTGAAATAACATGCACCTTGCTTTGTTTAAAGCTGTGTTGTCTAGAAAAGTGCCTTTTCTGTAGCTACCCACATACTCATGGTTTCCTTACAAAAATGAGGGGCATGTTTCATTGAAAAACCCAATTGATAAACTACTGGAATCATTTGCTTTCTCAGGTTCATACTTGGGGATTTCCTTACTTTTAGTGTATGGTCTCCAAGAGGACAGGGAAGCTTCTGATAAGAGCAGCAGCACATTCCACTTCTGTGTGTATCCATGACTTCATGCAACACACGCGTCCTTGATGCCAAGATTTTTGCACATTTGAAACTCTGGATTCACACAGTTGCAGAGGATTTCACTGACAGGTTCTTACAGAAAGGGTGCACATGCTTCCAGCAAAAATGGTTTCAAAATCAGGCACCAGTCATGCTAATTAAACATCCACATCTAGAAACGGAATTTGTTAAAGCAGTAATGGGGATGGTTTTCTCATCTAACAGTGGCATGGTGGAACCGCAGCTGAAATTCTATTCTATAAAATTTTCTTAGATCTGTTTTTAAAAATACATCTGGAACATAGCTATAAAAATAATTTTGTCAAAAGTTTTGTAATCAGCATACACAAAACAATAGAAAACTGAATTGTCAGAGACAGGAAGGACGTGCACGGACAGTCAGCTGCCTGAATTCCTCCTGCTTCCGTCAGGACCTTCAATCTGCTCTGAGCAATAGAAGCATAGAAGGTAAGTTTAATACTCAAAAAACCTTACGGTCGTATCTTCTCCCATTTTAGTCCTCACACACACTCTCAACAATTCTGTGTGTTGACTCCCTCTACACTGACCCTTTAATCTGGCTGACAAGTAGGGGAAAATAATATTTATTGAACCTATGGACTCATATAGGAAATGAATGAGAGCAGTTTGACAGCTCTCACATCCCATGCTTCAACTCAAGCGAAGTTCCACCTGAGGGCTAGAAAAAAATAAGACAGTGAAGCTGTTGGTATGTTTTGGCCTATAACATCCTCACTACTGGGGTGATACATCAGCAAATAAGGTCAGCATTTCATCTTATAAGTGTTAAGCTTTGCTAGGAAGAACATCTATTTTTAAACAGAGCAAAAGTGGAAACTTTGAAACATAAATATGCAATTAATAAAGATGTTTTAGGGATTCTTTTTTTATTTTAGTTTCACACAATACTGTAACTAAATATGGTCTCTGATCTCTCACCATCAATGGAAAATAATGCCAGAACACAAAGTTTTACTCTTTAGGACACAGCTTCATTCTCCAGAAAGGCACCGACTAAAAATAACCTGTTGATCAGGCATGGATTCAACTCAGCTTTTTTTGCTAGACTGTGAAATATACTTTGATAAAACTAGCAACTCAGAAGTTTTAAAACTAATTTATATATAAAGACAGTAGCATCTTCCCTCAAGGTAGATGCAGTGAGACTCCATGAATTCATCAAGGGGCACTCTTTCTGTGCTCCTCACTCTATCCACTCCAGCTTTCTCATTACCTTCTGAAGACATGCCTATCTTCTCTTATCAAAAAGTGGCAGAAAATTACATTTAATAGTGTAACTTCTAATGAAGAACTCACATCCAGCCAGCCAAAAGGAAGAGATTACCAAGCAACTTTGGGAATAACAACCATTAAATCAACCAAACATTGATTCACCTTCTTGCAACAGAATTCATCACAACTGGATTTACGGCCACATAAGACTCAGAGTCAATCACTTAACAGGAAGCCACAGTCTGCCAAAAGATAAGTACCCAGAGGTCAGGAAAGAAAGAGTCTCAACTTCTATCTCATGGGTTGGTTAACGAATTTAAACTGTCTGTTCGGGTGTGAATCAGCACAGGCACAGATGCACAGATCTGGCTTCCACTCAAGTAGAGGAAAATGCACTTGCAGATGGTACATTTGTAAAGTAAGTACACAGCATGTATCCTAATTGTATAAACCCAAAATAATAGCACAGTGAACCTGAGACAATAGTGCACAGTTCACGTGACAGGTTTCTTCATCATCTGAGTAACAAGGTACCTGAAGAAAACGGTGCTAGCATTAAATAAGGATATACTGCTCTTACTGAGTTGCTAACAGACGTGATGAAATGACTGTGCATCCGTTATGAAACTCACACAAGCCACAATGCTTATAAATAAAAGAACATCTAAAATGTCATATATTCTGTAGTCACTTACAGAAATATCAACATATGCATTCTGCCCATAGATGCTCAGATACAACTCTCTCTAGACTGAAGGCAAAAGCTTGAGCAAGCACACAGATAAGTGTATTATTGAGAAATACTTTGGTATGTAGACCCTAAAACACTGAGGTTCTAGTCCCGATAACTATCTCAGCAGTGGCTCAAAGGTTTCTCTTAGAGCAGAATCAAGTTTTGGCAATTAAGCAGCTCTACAATGTGTTGAACAAAAGCTATGTAATTAAAAGAGGACTATGAAGGCTGGAGCAAGAAAGAGAAAGGGAAATTCAAATTTCCTATTTTGTCTAAGCAGAGCCATGTACCTATTTGTTTTTCTTCCTGCTGCAGACAACTGCTGTAATTTCCTGGGGTTTTTTTGTATTCTACTCTAATGGACTGCCAAAAAGTAAAGACAACAAAAAGCACAAACAACAGCAACAACAAAAACCCAAACTAAGCAAACAAAAAACCCCATGAAAACTAAACCAAAATCAGACCTAAACAAAACATCCACATCACAACCCCAAACTAACCAACATCCAGGCATTCCAGAACAATCCATGTGTCACGGAAGTGAGAAAGGATACAGCTGGGAGCTTGTCAAACTACAACACTCATCACAAAAAATGAACATTAGAATTATGTAAGCAATGACTACATTTAGTAATAAGTGCTCTGCTTAATGGAAGTCTTTGTACAAACAACAAAGACAGGTGTAGACTGATGTCTTCAGCCACCCCAGAAATGTCTAGAAATACCGTCAACAAATCCTAGGCAAAACCAAATTATCAGAAATTTACCCCTCTTTTGTTGTGACCATTCCCTAGGGAGACAATTTTGAATTTGAAAGGTATCTGGACTGAATACAGAGAATATGCCATACAGTGGAGAGGACAGGGCTTGCAAACACCTGGGGTTTGTTTCTTTAATTTTTGCCTAGCTTAAATATTAAACTTCTTGGCAAACAAACATTCTAATAAAAACAGGCTCCTCGTTAAATCTTCCTCATGCATATTATATTTGAAAACCACTCCTCTTTCTATTCAATTCTACAAAAACTTATTCCTACAAATTCTATCATAAAACATCCTAGCCTAGAAAAATGATATATTTTGCTAGAAAAATTGAAATTTATATTTTTAAAACTAACAGCAGTTTAATTGTGAAAACCTTAAGCTTAGTCTTCTGTCTGCAACCATTTTATCAGGCAAGGAGAGAAGAAATCACCCAAGCATGCTGCCAAGCAAATTAATATTTTTAATTAAAATTTTATCTTCTAAAAAACTGAGTGCTTATTAATGAATTCAAACATGTTTATAGGAGGGATTTTGATTGTGCATGTTCGCTCTTTCTTGGCTGATGAGCAAATGAGTCTAATATAAAATTAAAGTCTTCATTATTACTAAAAAAAAACTGCACAGGAACACTTCTGGGGAAATCTCTTATCAAGAGGGAAAATTTGTGTCTCATATTTAAGCCAAGCATGTTGAGTCACAAAGCACCCAGTGACTGCTTTCCTGGTATCCACAGCATCTTGCTAATGGACACCAACGCTCAAGGATCCCTGTCCCAGCCAGCCAGCTGGGAAAAGAAACAGAGCTTCTCCCTTTCTCCAATTCAGGGACAATACTTCACACTGCCTCCTGCAGTAGAGTTTAAAACATTATTCTAACTTTTTAAGTAAGTATCTTTGTTTTAGTTAAGTTTGACTTTTTTTTTTTAATATGCTTCTGCTCTAATTTGTCATTACTTGTGGGGAAAAAAAAAAAGTGGAATTCCTTCTGCTTATAACACAGAAACCTGGAAAGCTCCTGGCATGAGTAAGTATGGCCGCAACAGAGATACTGCTTGGCATTAGGGCTGCATGGAAAATATTTCAGCTTCATGTGCCTTCCTGAACATTATCAGCAGCAACCTGACCGGGGAAAAAACTTGGATGGCAGTGGGAACTTCATTACTTTGTACAGAGCTTTCAACACCTTCCCATCTAGGTACTAAACACAAGTACAGACTCCAAAGCACACAGATGCATAGCAATTTTGGTGCATTTTTTTTTTTTTTTTTTTTGTGGGGGGGGTGGGGGTGGGGGTGTGAATTAGGTGCAACATTAGCAGTTGTGTATTAAACCCCAGTGCACTTCCTTTTGCTGGGCAAAGAAGAATCAGTGACTGAATATTTAGAATGTTTCAAAGTGTTCCTGATTCTTGCAAGTTGCTGAGATTTAGCAGCTAAAATAGGGTAAATATATTGGCTTCTCTCACCTCATTCCATTATGGGAACATACATAAAAGTTGCAACTACAATATTCAGTCTTTAAACGGCATAATAGTTTAAATTAGCTGTAGTAGCAATACTTAAGAAGCTTTTTTTTTTTTTTTTTTGGGGGGGGGTGTTGGGGTTTTTTTGTTTGTTTTGTTTTGTGGTTTTTTGGGGATTTTATTTGTTTGGTTGGTTTGGTTTTTGTTTTTCTTTTTCACATTTATGGATTTAAGATCAAACTTCCGAAAATGCCAAAAAAAAAAGAGAACAACTTCTGAGGGAAAAACATTCTTCCTTTAACCTACTTTAACCTACTAATAGGCTATTTTCAAATTGGGGTTTTTTTGTTTGTTTTGTTTTGTGGTTTTTTGGGGATTTTATTTGTTTGGTTGGTTTGGTTTTTGTTTTTCTTTTTCACATTTATGGATTTAAGATCAAACTTCCGAAAATGCCAAAAAAAAAAGAGAACAACTTCTGAGGGAAAAACATTCTTCCTTTAACCTACTTTAACCTACTAATAGGCTATTTTCAAAATAGCTTCACTATTACCACCATTCTATCAGCTCCATGGCAAGGCAGAAATGTACCAATGAGTATCTAATCACTATACACTGCCAGAGGCTCTGGTCATCCCGCTCAAGGTACCAATTTCTCATCTCAGAACAAAATAATGGATGGCAGTGGGTGCAGAAGGCATTTGCAGGCAGAAGCACTTCCTGAACCACAGCAGCTATGGAGGTCTGTTGAAATCTGCTGCAGTCATGAGACAAACTCTGTTTTCCCAACACTGAAACATGTAACATCAGAGTTATATATATCTGGCAAGACATTTTGTTTCTTCCTTCTTGAAAACCCAAGGTACAGCTTATATCAGACCACTGAATGAAGTGGGGACAGCCCTGTCCCAAAAGTCCCGACATAATCTGCGTGAGCTGCAGCAACATCCTTGCAAAACTCAGACGTAGCTCTGGCACCCACTGAGCCCTTAAACTGTCCCTGCTGCTCTGGAGCCCCACACACACAAGAACTGGCAGGAACCTGTACCAGAGAGAGCAGCTTCCTTAGTGTATAAAGCTCAAACTTGTTAGATTAACCTAAGAATTAAAATCAACACAGAAAAGAAGCACCTTTCCACTTCAATTACACAAATAGTATTAGACAACCACATCGTATAATAAAAATGAATAAATTCAAAACTTTGGTCTGTTTTTCAGCCAATAAACTCAATAACTGAAATGTAGAAGTTATTTCTTCAATTATACCCAAAGGAGCCATAACAACATATCGAAAGAAAAATCCCTATCCAAAAAGCTCTTGGATATAAATAGGAAGTATTTTAGCAAAATGATAGACAGTATATCACAAAACTGTTTTTCTTAGTCTCTGTTTTCTGGACTTTTTGGAAAAAAAACCTTTAGGTTTTTTTTTCAACTCACCTCTTAATTTTTTGTTTGAGTTTGAGGAACTTGCTCCTTTCACAAGGATGCAAAGTCTTTGTATTCAATTCTGTGGTAGGCACCTACAAAGTATTCAATTTTTCTCTCTTTTCAGCAGAAGCAAGACCATACCAACACTGTCAAAGAAACAGTGCTAAACTCAAGATAATACATAGATTTAAAAAAAAAAAAATAATATGAAGTAATGAACACCTCAAAACTTGAATTTAATTGGCAAGTGCACCTCAGAGCAAGTAGGAAGCATGTATTTTCAGTTTCCATCTCTTACAACTTAAAAGCATCCCCAAGAGCAAGCAGAGGCTGTTTTATATTCCAGATACTTACCCCGATCATTAATAGTATTGTGGAGATCAATACTTGTGAAATCATATGTTTTAATTCCCTACTCAACTCCTCTGAAGCAGTGTCATTGCAATAATTCAGATGCACAACAAAGAGGAGAGCACAATCTGATCTCTGTCTCCACAGCTTCAGGTAACTGAATTCTGTATAAAATAAATTCACTACAGCTGTTTCTACAAGTTCACAAAATGTCTGGTGATTGTCTTTTTTCTCATAACACCAGTTTTAAGCACCTGATCCAAATCCCACATAAGTCAATGGAGCTCTTTCTGTTTAAATCAACAGACTTGGAGTGAAAGTCCAAGTCAGATTCTCACTTATCTCTGCAGACAAGCACAGAGCTTACCCAGGAAAAAATAATCTATTTCCTCAAGAATTCAGGTCAGTGGGGAAACTGCAAGACTGCTGGTAGATTAGTTTTCTTCTTCTAATTCATTCCAGCTTTCTGTAGCCCAACAGAAAACCCTTGACAAAGGCGATAGATGTGCGCACTGAAACCCCAGAAGAAATCAAAACAAGTCAGTGAGCCATCTCTGAACTTAGTTCTGCTACACAGTGCTGAGCAAGGCAAAGCCTTTCAGAACAATATAAACAAGGTAAGTTCCGAGAATAACATAGGTAAAAAAAATTATAAAGAAGAACGACAAACCCTATATTTCCTGAGAGCACCCCACAAAGTAAATGAGAAATGTCTGGTGAAAGCTTTTTCTGCCAACATGATTTAGATTGACAGAACCTCCAGATAATTTTTTCTTTTTAAGATCATACATTACTAATAGTTTCCTACTTAGTAATTTTAGACACACAAAATTTAAGAGCATTGTAACAAAACACATAGGTAAGATACACACAAACTCATCCTCTAAACCATTTAAATACTGACTAAAAAAAAACCTCTGGGCTAACAATGTATCTACTTTGATACACATAGAAATCATACCTCAAACCGCACATTTTTGAAGTATTTTCTTTTATGGAGTCTTCAGGCAATTACATATCAAACAACCCTCATGCTCAAATCAACCTTGAAATCAGGCACAGAGCTGGGAAACAGAACAGGCAAGAGTGAAAAAAAAAAACCAAAACAGTAAAACAAGCACTGAAGGTAAAAAGTAGGAGTACATTAGTACAAAAATAACCCAAACAAAATCCTCATTGATGTACATTTGTTCCATTACTGACTTATCTTGGTTCCATACAGCTTTACTTTGCTCTCACTGTTTATTTTTGCCTTTGCTTTATTCTCTCTCAAAAATTACATCTTTCCCAAGAAACATACAGAAACGCTCTCCAAGATCAAACTTGATGGATAAAAGGAGCCATGTGATATGATATTGTGAGAGAAGAAAATAGGTTTGACAATTTGGGAACAAAAGGTGTCATCCAGGGAAGTGATGCACTAGCAAATTTAGGTGACTTAATAAAAGAATATACCATGTTTTAAGAAATCATTTTAAGAGGAAAGAAGCAGGTGGTGCCAGCAATGCCAATTTACTGTGAACATCCTGTGCTTTTTAGTATGCTAGTGCTTTATTAACAGCAAAATCATTCAGATAAGAGCAAATAATATTGTGGAACATAAACCAGATGTGACAATTTTATATTAAAACTAAAAATAAAGAATGCATTAGGAAGAAAAGTGGAATACCAGGGATAAGAGAACATTTAATTAATATATGGTACACTTATATTATGGTCAAGTCAGTAATATTTTCTGTGAATTTTTGAGATTAATTTATAATTTTCTAATAAGAAGCCCACAAGTTTCAATACAACACCTGCAGAAACTTCCACAAGACTGTCCACAGACAAACCTCAAATTAGCTAGAAAGAAAGGTTTCAGTCACCGAAAATTTAGGTTTAAGCTAGTCTTAAGCCAGTTTCAATAAAAGGCTCTAACAACTGAATTTGCACTCCCATATGGAAGGAACTTCATATTAACATTAAGTGTCCTCAGATGAAGCCCAAGCCTTCACACTTAAACGAAGCAACTAAGCAGGATGGTAAACACTGAATCAGATGAAGGCAAACAGAAATGCACCAAGAAGCAAAGAACACACCTCTGGTACAGAGGGAAATTCCAGCTAATCGCTTACTACATGTTCCAAATGTATGATGTTTTCTCACCTTTTTTCACTGTTTTGCCATAAAAACTACTGAATCAACATGCCCGATGTAAGGCAAAACCAGTCAACCATTTAATAAGTGTGTTGGTTCTGCTACCAAAAACCAGGGGGTTTTGGTAGGAGGGGGGCCACAGAGGTGGCTTCTGTGAGAAGCTGCCAGAAGTCTCCACCATGTCCAGCAGAGCCAATCCCTGGTGGCTCTGAAGATGGACACGCCACTGGCCAAGGCTGGGCCAATTAGAGAGGCTGGTAACGCCTCTGTGATAACATATTTAAGAAGAAACCAAAACAAAGGTGAGGGCACAGTTTTTTCCTAGCCGGATAAGAGGAGGAGGTGAGAACATGTGAGGGAACCAACATGGAGACACCAGGGTCAGTGGAGAAGGAGGGGCAGGAGGTGCTCCAGGCGCTGGAGCCGAGATTCCTCTGCTGTAGAGGAATTCCTTGTGAACAGGGGCATATGATACCCCAGGAGAGCTTGGGCACCCCAGGGCTGTTGCAGAAGTACCCCTGACGGGGCCTCAGGCTGAAGATAGGCTTGCAAGGCACCTGCTAGCCGGCAGCCTTGAACAGCCTTGGGAAAAGGTATACACTGGTCAGCTCCCCCGCTGCATAGAGGCTTTTTCGTGGGAAAGGGGTGTGAACTTTGCAAAGTATAAGTTGGTGTAAGTAAACAATAAAACTAGAGCACGATGCTCAAATCATATCTGTGTTCGAGTCGTGACTCTGGCTGGTTCCCCTGCACCCGGGAACCCCTCCCCTGCTAAATTCTGCAGGGCGTGGTGAAGACCATGGTGAAGCAGCTGTGCCCCTGCAGCCCGTGGGGGTCCATGGGGGATGCAGAGACCCACCTGCAGCCCGTGGGAGAGGGGCCCATGCTGGAGCCGGTGGATGCCTGGAGGAGGCTGTGTTATGAATGGAGAGGTGAGACCTTGGACAAATCCCTGCCTTTGACAGGTTTCTGGCAGTAGACAGCAGCTTTACTGAGGTGGCCAGCACCCCAAAACCCACTCTCGCTTGCAAGTTCTTAATAATGACCGATTGGGCCTAATACAACATGAATTATTCATTTGCATAGACCAAGGAAAACAGACATAAGACTTAAAACAGACTACATACTTCATAGGAATAAAACAAAAGAACTACTAGTAGATAAAATACAGTGCACAATAAAGGTACCTATATTACAGCTAGCAAAGAAATAGTATAGATTAGGATTCAATGTATCTTACCATCATATTGCTGATGGGGCGCACATAGAATTCTTCCTTTCAATTCCCTGGGAAAATAACTGCGGAGCTCGTGCCCAAGCTCTCAGAAGAAGTCCTCTTCACATTTCCAGGGTGTGTGTAGGAGGCTTCTAGCTCCATGGAAATTTGTGTAGCTTTTACAGTTGTAAAAGTAGTGCCTTTTCAGTCAGAAATCTCTGGCTTATCTCCCCACACCTGTTCTCACGCTCAGTTGTTTATTGGGAGTTCTATTCCTGGTGCCAGAAGAAATTACTCACTGGCTCCTGACACTTACTAGTCAGAGAGATGGCCTTGGTTATGTCATCGCTTCATGTGGGGGAGAGAATGTCCTGAGCTGTCGCACCAGCTGCAGAGGAGCCCTTCTGTGGTAGGGGAGATGTCCTGCTACAGGCTGTGATCCAATGGGAGACACAGTGGAGAGAGGGGGCCCCTGCTTTCAAGCATGAAGCAGCCTGTTCTTGGAGGACTGCACCCTATGGAAGAGTGACCCATGCCACAGCAGTTTTGGGAAGACTGTTTGCCCAAGGGAGATACTCACATTGCAGCAGGTTTGGCAGGACTGCTGCTCGTGAGATTGAAACCACGCTGGAGAAGTTCATGAAGAACTGTCTCCCATGAGAAGGGACCCTACAGTGTAGCAGTGGAAGGATTCCTCTGCCTGAGCAGCAGAAGAAAACCTGGAGTGACAAACTGACCAAACCCCCCACATCCTGTCTCCCTGCACTGTCAATGGGAAGGAGGGAGGGGATGGGGAAAAAAAAGGTGTTTCTAAGGGCTTATTTTACTTCTCATTACCCTCCTCTGATTTTGTTAGTAATAAACTCACTTTGTACATCTAAATTAAGCCTGTTTTGCCCTTGGAGTGTTATCTCCCGGTCCTTATCTCAACTCACGAACACTTCATTTAATTTTTTTCTCTCCTCTGCCCAGCTGTAGCAGGGGAGGGCGAGTGGCTTTCAAGGGTGCCTGGCATTTGGCCAGTGTCAAACCGTGACACTTAGCCCCCGACTTTGTCAATGGTTTATGCCTAAAAGATTTTATAGGTGTAATTGAACTTTTATATGACTTTGTCCTTCAGGATTAAGGATGTTAAATCAAACACATTCATATAAATATTACAACTAATGATGATAATGGTAAGATAAAAACACCTTAAACAGAATTATTTATTAAATAGTATAAGAGCTAAGACCACTACAGTTTAGAATCAATATTGAAGAAATTATATTAAAGCTTGCAAAAACAATTATTAAGAAAAAATAAATGTTACTTATGCATACCAACGCCGGTGCGCTCTCTCAGCTGGCAGCCTGTGCAGGGTGAGCGCCCTGTTAGCAGGGAGTGCACACCAACTGGAGAGAAGGACCCCCTGTGGGCCTTTCGGACCAGAGCTGCCCTGTAAGTCAAGGCCAGTGCCCTGGAGTCCCAGGTGCTTTGCAAACCAGGCACTGCCTCAAGCCCCCTGTAAGCAGGGGTGCAGCCTCTTTGGCCACTGCTTTACATGCTCAGCTTCATTTGCCCAGAGGGTCTGGCTCCCAGCACCAGATGGGACTGCACCAGATATTGCTATGGTGAGACAAGCTGAAGCTGGAGGGTTCTGTGGAGCTGGAGGGTCTGCCGGTGGGTGGGTGGTGGTGTGGGGAGCTCCCTCTGGGAGTGTTGGGTCATGGTTCCCTTCAGGCACAGGAGCTGGTGCTTCTCAGGCCTAAATGTGTCCTTCTTCCTTGGCGGAAGCCATGGGATTGCGAGGCAAGAGTGAGCAAGAAGGGCAGTGGCTTCGAGCTCAAGAAGGGGCACAAGAAAGGCCCTCTGGGCAAAGGGCATACCAAGCATGGCTGGGGCACAGAGATGTAAGAGAGTGGTGGGCACCTTCAGGGTGCTGTGGCTGGCTTTGCACAGAGTGACCTTGCTGTAAGCAGGGCAGGATCTTCGCTTCCCTGCCATTGGCCTATTGCCGTGCCGCTCCTTTGGCTGCCCGGAGAGAGGGACAAACCTGTAAGGAGGGTGAGAGCATCTGTCTCTGCACCTGACGGGAAATGGAGCTCTCCTGGCTATCAGCTCACCCTCCAAGCAGGGCAGGGACTTTTCTGCAGCTGCGATGGCTTTCTGCCTGCTGCTGGCCCCAGCCAGTATGGCCCCCTGTAGTCAGGGTGCATCACAGCCTTTGTCCCTTGGAAAGCCCTGAAGCCCCCTAGGGTATTGAGGCCACTCTTGCCTCCCTATAGTGCATAAGAATGCAGCAAGGGCTTAGGTTGAGACCTGCCAGGGGACAAGGGACTGTGGCCTCAGGACTGGTAGCACCAGTGTGGGGCAGCTGTGCCACTGGGGCCAGGTCCATGTTACCAAGGGAGTCACAGCATTCCCTGTGTCGCGGTGGCTGGTTGAGCTGCTGGAGCCCTGTGGAAAACTGATCCGGGAGGCTGCATCTGCTGGGGCCACCTGCGGGCAACAGCTCTCCTCCGCAAGCACTTCCTTTCACCCCACTGTAGGAATATTAAATTGCTGTTGTCATACACAGAGGTTCAGGAGCTTTCTTTTGGTGCCCAGTGTCCACAGGCCAATGGGGAAGAGGGGAAAAGGGTTGCTTGTGCTCGGTAAGTTGCCCAAGCGTGTGGTGTGGAAGGGAAAGTGGCCAAAAGCTCCTTGGCCTTTGGTTCTGCTGAAGCCTTAATGCTGCCGACAGAGCGGGTGGGCAGGGGCCAGAGCTGCGGGGATCCCTGCGGGACTGGTGCCGGGAGATGGCCACAAGCCCTGTCCCAGGCCAGAGCCACCATCTGTGTCCTCCTGCCCATGTGTTGCTGGCTGGATTGCTGAGGGCTCCGAGGTGCCTCTTGATCTGGCTTGTCTGGAGCTCCTTCAGGGCTGCACCGCTACCGGGCAGGCCTGGGGAAGGCCTGGAGGGGAAGGAGCGGTGGGAGGCCATGGAGGGATGAGGTGCTGCGAAGGCCTGACAGGATAAGGTAGCGGGAAAGCATGAGGGGGATGCACATGGGCGTGGGTGGCAGGAGGCTATGATGGGACAGGAGGACTTGAGTGGATGGGTTGGTGGGAAGGCCTGAGGAATTGGGTGTCAGAGGCCATAAGCAGCCCCCAGGCAGCCGCCTTCTTCCTGCCACCCATCTGCTCTGGCACTTCCCCGACACGTCTCCCAGGCCTGCAGCAGAAGCCCTCGGGGCCAGGCCTCAGCAGGACAGTGGGGACACCCACATGTTGCCCAGGCTGGTTTGGTTGCGGACAAGGAGGGCAAGCAGGCCCTGCCGGGGCATGGCCACTGGGTGCTGCTGGTGAGGGGCAGTGGGCAGAGGCAGGGCTGGCGGCCAGCCCGGGTCGCCATGGCTGCCCAGGCCACGGTGCTGTGGCTGAGACACCCCTGACAGAGCTCTGGGCCCGCACAGCTGCTGCCACC
>NW_008239763.1:0-224 GCF_000691975.1 Corvus brachyrhynchos
CTGGGAGCCACTGGGAGCCACTGGGAGTGCCATTGGGGATCACTGGGAGCACTGGGAGGTCCATGGGAGACACTGGGAGCACTGGGAGATCCATGGGAGTCACTGGGAGTGCCATGGGGGATCACTGGGAAGCACTGGGAGCACTGGGAGGTCCATGGGGGGAGCACTAGGAGCCACTGGGAGCCACTGGGAGCACTGGCAGGGGCCACGGGGCGACCCGGAGA
>NW_008239763.1:4305-5666 GCF_000691975.1 Corvus brachyrhynchos
GCCCCCCAAATCCTGCAGCCCCAAAAATGCCCCTCTAAGCCCGCCCCCCCTCGATCAGCCCCCCTTCCCAAAGCCGCTCCCCAAACCCGCACCCCAAATCCTGCACCCCAAATTCTGCATCCCAAAGCACCCAATCATCCCCCAGCCGGTCCCCAAAACCGCACCCCAAATCCTGCAGCTCCAAATCCTGCACCTCAACTTCCCCCCCTCGATCAGCCTCCCACAAACCCGCTCCCCAAATCCGGGACCCCAAATTCTGCGCCCCAAATCCTCAGCCAAAACCGCACCCCAAATCCTGCAGCCCCAAAAATGCACCTCAAAACTCTCCTCGATCAGCCCCCCCCAAATCCGGGACCCCAAACACCGCACCCCAAATCCTGCAGCCCCAAATCCTGCACCTCAACTTCTCCCCCTCGATCAGTCCCCCCAAAACCACACCCCAAATCCTGCACCCCAAACCCTCTAACCGGACCCCAAATCCTGCACCCCAAACCTGCCCCTCAAACCCCCAGGCAGCCCCCAAAAGCGCACCCCAAGTCTGCACCCCAAATCTTGCACCTCAAACCCCCAGGCAGCCCCCAAGCCCCTACACCTGCACCCCAAACATCAAATCCTGCACCCCAAAGCTGCACCTCGAACTCCCCGATCACCCCCAGCACCCGAACCCCAAATCCTGCACCCCAAACTCGCACCCCACAGCTGCCCCCGAGCCCTCAGCCAGCCCCCAGCACCCACACTCCAAATCTGGCACCCCAAAAATGCACCTCAAGCACCTCGATCAGGCCCCCAAACCCACACCCCAAATCCCGCACCCCAAATCCCGCACCCCAAATCCTGCACCCCCAAAAATGCACCTCAAGCACCTTGATCAGGCCCCCAAATCTGGCACCCCAAACCCGCACCCCAAATCCTGCACCCCCAAAAATGCACCTCAAGCACCCCGATCAGCCCCTGAAACCCGCACCCCAAATCCGCACCCCAAATCCGCACCCCAAACCCGTGCCCCAAATCTGGCACCCCAAACCCGCACCCCAAACCCCAGTCTCGCAGGTGTGCCCAGGTGTGCCCAGGTGTGCCCAGGTGTGCCCAGGTGTGCTCCTGCACAGACCCGAGTGTAAGCACAGGTGTGCCCAGGTGTGCCCAGGTGTGCTCTTGCACACTCCCTATCTCCCCCGGTGCCCGCAGGTGCTGGCACAGGGGACACGTGCAGGTGCCAGGGCCCTTTGCACGCTCAGTCCCACACGCAGGCGGTGGCACGGGGGACACGTGGGTGTCCCACAGCCCCTGGCACACCTGGTACCACACCTGGCGCCCACAGGTGATGGCACAGGGACCACGTGGACGTCCCTGTCCCACCCACG
>NW_008239763.1:7531-10904 GCF_000691975.1 Corvus brachyrhynchos
GCCCCGGGCACACCTAGTACCACACCTGGCGCCCACAGGTGATGGCACAGGGACCACGTGGACGTCCCTGTCCCACCCCCGGTGCCCGCAGATGGTGACACAAGCGACACCCCCCCATGCCCGTGCCCACTGTGTCCCCACAGGTGACAGCAGAGGGCCAGGTGGAGATGCCACCTCCGCGTGCCCATCGTGTCCTGCTGTGTCCTTGTGGGTGGGGGCATCGTGGGGGTCCCTGTGCCCGCTCAGTCCCACACCTGGTGGCACCTGAAGTGCCACATCCCTGTCCCCGTGTCCCCGCAGGTGGCGGCCGCGTGGAGGTGCCTTTGCCCACACCTGGTGGCACAGGGGACACACAGAAGTGTCCCATCCCTGTGCCCACACCTGGTGGCACAGGGGACACACGGAAGTGTCCCATCCCTGTGCCCACACCTGGTGGCACAAGGGACACACAGAAGTGTCCCATCCCTGTGCCCACACCTGGTGGCACAGGGGACACACGGAAGTGTCCCATCCCTGTGCCCACACCTGGTGGCACAGGGGACACACGGAAGTGTCCCATCCCTGTGCCCACACCTGGTGGCACAGGGGACACACGGAAGTGTCCCATCCCTGTGCCCACACCTGGTGGCACAGGGGACACACGGAAGTGTCCCATCCCTGTGCCCACACCTGGTGGCACAGGGGACACACGGAAGTGTCCCATCCCTGTGCCCACACCTGGTGGCACAGGGGACACACGGAAGTGTCCCATCCCTGTGCCCACACCTGGTGGCACAGGGGACACACGGAAGTGTCCCATCCCTGTGCCCACACCTGGTGGCACAGGGGACACACGGAAGTGTCCCATCCCTGTGCCCACACCTGGTGGCACAGGGGACACACGGAAGTGTCCCATCCCTGTGCCCACACCTGGTGGCACAGGGGACACACGGAAGTGTCCCATCCCTGTGCCCACACCTGGTGGCACAGGGGACACACGGAAGTGTCCCATCCCTGTGCCCACACCTGGTGGCACAGGGGACACACGGAAGTGTCCCATCCCTGTGCCCACACCTGGTGGCACAGGGGACACACGGAAGTGTCCCATCCCTGTGCCCACACCTGGTGGCACAGGGGACACACGGAAGTGTCCCATCCCTGTGCCCACACCTGGTGGCACAGGGGACACACGGAAGTGTCCCATCCCTGTGCCCACACCTGGTGGCACAGGGGACACACGGAAGTGTCCCATCCCTGTGCCCACACCTGGTGGCACAGGGGACACACGGAAGTGTCCCATCCCTGTGCCCACACCTGGTGGCACAGGGGACACACGGAAGTGTCCCATCCCTGTGCCCACACCTGGTGGCACAGGGGACACACGGAAGTGTCCCATCCCTGTGCCCACACCTGGTGGCACAGGGGACACACGGAAGTGTCCCATCCCTGTGCCCACACCTGGTGGCACAGGGGACACACGGAAGTGTCCCATCCCTGTGCCCACACCTGGTGGCACAGGGGACACACGGAAGTGTCCCATCCCTGTGCCCACACCTGGTGGCACAGGGGACACACGGAAGTGTCCCATCCCTGTGCCCACACCTGGTGGCACAGGGGACACACGGAAGTGTCCCATCCCTGTGCCCACACCTGGTGGCACAGGGGACACACGGAAGTGTCCCATCCCTGTGCCCACACCTGGTGGCACAGGGGACACACGGAAGTGTCCCATCCCTGTGCCCACACCTGGTGGCACAGGGGACACACGGAAGTGTCCCATCCCTGTGCCCACACCTGGTGGCACAGGGGACACACGGAAGTGTCCCATCCCTGTGCCCACACCTGGTGGCACAGGGGACACACGGAAGTGTCCCATCCCTGTGCCCACACCTGGTGGCACAGGGGACACACGGAAGTGTCCCATCCCTGTGCCCACACCTGGTGGCACAGGGGACACACGGAAGTGTCCCATCCCTGTGCCCACACCTGGTGGCACAGGGGACACACGGAAGTGTCCCATCCCTGTGCCCACACCTGGTGGCACAGGGGACACACGGAAGTGTCCCATCCCTGTGCCCACACCTGGTGGCACAGGGGACACACGGAAGTGTCCCATCCCTGTGCCCACACCTGGTGGCACAGGGGACACACGGAAGTGTCCCATCCCTGTGCCCACACCTGGTGGCACAGGGGACACACGGAAGTGTCCCATCCCTGTGCCCACACCTGGTGGCACAGGGGACACACGGAAGTGTCCCATCCCTGTGCCCACACCTGGTGGCACAGGGGACACACGGAAGTGTCCCATCCCTGTGCCCACACCTGGTGGCACAGGGGACACACGGAAGTGTCCCATCCCTGTGCCCACACCTGGTGGCACAGGGGACACACGGAAGTGTCCCATCCCTGTGCCCACACCTGGTGGCACAGGGGACACACGGAAGTGTCCCATCCCTGTGCCCACACCTGGTGGCACAGGGGACACACGGAAGTGTCCCATCCCTGTGCCCACACCTGGTGGCACAGGGGACACACGGAAGTGTCCCATCCCTGTGCCCACACCTGGTGGCACAGGGGACACACGGAAGTGTCCCATCCCTGTGCCCACACCTGGTGGCACAGGGGACACACGGAAGTGTCCCATCCCTGTGCCCACACCTGGTGGCACAGGGGACACACGGAAGTGTCCCATCCCTGTGCCCACACCTGGTGGCACAGGGGACACACGGAAGTGTCCCATCCCTGTGCCCACACCTGGTGGCACAGGGGACACACGGAAGTGTCCCATCCCTGTGCCCACACCTGGTGGCACAGGGGACACACGGAAGTGTCCCATCCCTGTGCCCACACCTGGTGGCACAGGGGACACACGGAAGTGTCCCATCCCTGTGCCCACACCTGGTGGCACAGGGGACACACGGAAGTGTCCCATCCCTGTGCCCACACCTGGTGGCACAGGGGACACACGGAAGTGTCCCATCCCTGTGCCCACACCTGGTGGCACAGGGGACACACGGGGACATTGGGGACATGGATGGCCTTTGGGGGGGCATCGAGGGACATGGAGGGCATCGGGGACATTGAGGGATGTGGGGGACATCGAGGGTGTTGGGGACGTCGTGGGTACAGGGGGCACGGAGGGTGACGGGGGCACGGGACATGGAGATGCCAGGAGTCACCGGGGACGCTGGGGACACGGAGGGGCCCTGAGGGACTCGGGGGACATTTGGGGACATGGCAATCATGGGGGTCACTAGAGGCACTGGGGACACGGGGGACACAGGTGGCACTGAGAACGTGGGGGACAGAGGTGGCACTGTGAGGACCTTGGGGACAGAGGTGGCACTGAGAACGTGGGGGACAGAGGTGGCACTGTGAGGACCCTGGGGACACG
>NW_008239763.1:12387-14986 GCF_000691975.1 Corvus brachyrhynchos
TGTTCCAGCGGCCCTTGGCCGTGGCCGATGCTGGCGACTACGTGTGCCGAGTGTCCAACCGCGTGGCCGCCAAGGAGGCCCGGGCCAACGTCAGCATCCGGGGACGTGCCACAGGTGGGGACAGGGCCAGCGGGAGCAGGGCGGTCGGGAGTGTGGCAGTGGGGAGAGCTGGGTTTGGTTTCTCCGTCCGTGTGTCCGTGTGTCCGTCCGTTCATTCAGCCGTCCATCTGTCCACTCATCCGTCTGTTTCTGTGTCCATCTATCTGTGTGTCCATTCATCCAATTATCCGTCTGTCTGTCCGTCCCTCTGTCCATCCATTCGTCCACTTGTCCACCCACCCACCTGTCTACTCAGCTGTCTGTTCCTCAACCCATCCCTGTCCACCCATCTGTCCACTCATCTGTCTGTCCATTCATCCGCTTGTCCACCCACCCATCTGTCCTCCATCCGCCCACCCATTCATCTACTTGTCCACCCACCCATCTGTCTGTCCATCCATCCGTCCATTCGCCCACCCATTCATCCACCTGTCCACCCATCCATCTGTCCATCCATCCGTCCATCCGCCCACCCATTCATCTACTTGTCCACCCACCCATCTGTCTGTCCATCCATCCGTCCATTCATCCACCCACCCATCCGTCTGTCCACCCATCCATCTGTCCATCCATCTACCCACCCATTCATCCACCTGTCCATCCGTCTGTCCGTCCATCCGTCCATCCACCCACCCACCCATCCATCCGTCCACCCATCCATCCATTCATCCACCTGTCCATCCGTCCGTCCACCCATCCATCCATTCATCCACTTGTCCATCCGTCCGTCCGTCCATCCGTCCATTCATCCACCTGTCCATCCGTCCGTCCACCCATCCATCCATTCATCCACCTGTCCATCCGTCCGTCCGTCTGTCCGTCCATTCACCCACCCGTCCGTCCCTCCCGCCCCCACTCCTCCCATCCCGTGCCCATCCCGTGCCCATCCCGTGCCCGTCCCCCACTCGTCCGTCCCTTTTCCACGCCCGTCCACTCACCGTGTGCTCATCCCCGCCTGCTTTACTCACTGCCTACTCACCCGCCCTTCCGTCCACTCACCCGCCTGCTCATCCCTCTGGATTCCTGCTCGTCCGTCCATCATTCCGTCTGTCTGTCCGTCCGTCCCTCTGGCACCTCTTACTGTCCATCCCCACCCACTGGTCACCCGCTCACCCACTGTCCATAGGCTTGTCCATCTGTGGATTGTCCCTCTGTCCATCTGTCCATCCACCCACCCCAGAGGTATTTCTCAGTCCATCTGTCCTTAGATTCATCTGCCCATGGATGGACCTGTCCATCTGTCCATCCATGGACTCGTCCATCCACACATCCACCCATCCGTGGATGTACCTGTCCATCTGTCCATCTGTGGACTCATCCATCTGTCCATCCATCCATCCATCCATGGATGTACCTGTCCATCTGTCCATCCATGGACTCGTCCATCCGTCCATCCATCCATCCGTGGATGTACCTGACCATCCATCCACCCATGGACTTGTCCATCTGTCCATCTGTCCATCTGTCCATCTATGGATGTAGCTGTCCATCCATCCATCCATGGACTCGTCCATCTGTCCATCCATCCATCCATCCATCCATGGATGTACCTGTCCATCCATCCATCCATGGACTTGTCCATCCATCCATCCATCCATCCATCCATCCATCCATGGATGTCCCCCTGACCCCCTTGGCGTGTCCCCTGACCCTCTTAGGGTTGTCCTTCCTCTCTGGGATGTCCCCTGACCCCCTTTGAGATCTCTCCCCTCTTTGGGGTGTCCCTTGACCCCCTTTTGGGGTGTCCCTCTTCTTTGGGGTGTCCCCCTGACCCCCTGAGGTATCTCCTGTCTTTGTGATGTCCCTCTGACCCTCTTTGAGGTCTCTCCCCTCTTTGGGGTGTCCCCCTGACCCCTTTGGGTGTCCCCCCCACCCCTTTGGGTGTCCCCTCTCTTCGGGGTGTCCCCCTGACCCCTTTGGGTGTCCCCTCTCTTTGGGGTGTCCCCCTGACCCCTGTGGGGTGCCCGCAGAGGACCCCGTGCGCCGCGTGGACCTGGTGTCGGCCTCGGTGGTCGTGGTTGGGGTCATCGCTGCCGTCCTGCTCTGTGTCCTCGTCATCGTCGTCGTGGTCATGACCCTGTACCACAAACGCAAGACCCAGCGCATCTCCGAGAAGTAGTAAGGGAGGGGACACGGGGACACGGGGACATTGGGGGACACGGGGGGGACATGGGGGAGCGCAGGTACATGGAGGGGCGTGGTGGACATGGGGACATGGAGGAGATATGAGGGACATTGGGGCCATTGGGAACATTGGGGACATGGGGGAGATATGAGGGACACTGGGGACATGGGGGACATGGGGGACATGGAGGACATGGGGACACGAGGGACATGAGGGACATGGAGGAGATATGAGGGACATTGGGGACATGGGGGACATGGGGGGTATGGGGACACGGACACTGGGGACATGGGGACATGGAGGACATGGGTATATGGGGACATGAGGGACATTGGGGACATGGAGGAGATATGAGGGACATTGGGGACATGGGGG
>NW_008239763.1:15082-15743 GCF_000691975.1 Corvus brachyrhynchos
GGCGTGGTGGACATGGGGACATGGAGTAGATATGAGGGACATTGGGGCCATTGGGAACATTGGGGACATGGGGGAGATATGAGGGACACTGGGGACATGGGGGACATGGGGGACATGGAGGACATGGGGACCAGGGGGACATGGGGGACATGGAGGAGATATGAGGGACATTGGGGACATGGGGGACATGGGGGGTATGGGGACACGGACACTGGGGACATGGGGACATGGAGGACATGGGTATATGGGGACATGAGGGACATTGGGGACATGGAGGAGATATGAGGGACATTGGGCAGGGGGACATGGGGGACATGGAGGAGATATGAGGGACATTGGGGACATGGGGGACATGGGGGGTATGGGGACACGGACACTGGGGACATGGGGACATGGAGGACATGGGTATATGGGGACATGAGGGACATTGGGGACATGGAGGAGATATGAGGGACATTGGGGACATGGGGGGTATGGGGACATGAGGGACATTGGGGATGTGAGGGACATTGGGGACATTGGGGGGGACACAGCGAGATGTGGACAGCACATGGGACGTTGGGGACGTGAGAGGGACACGGGATGGATACGGGGGATGTGGGGGCGCACGAGGGACATGGGGGGACACAGTAGGACCCAGCAGGACACGGGGGACATGGCG
>NW_008239763.1:15863-16450 GCF_000691975.1 Corvus brachyrhynchos
GGTGGGGACAGGGGTTTGGGGACATGGAGGGGACGTGGGACGGGGCTTGGGGGGCCCTGGGTGGTGGGGGAACCCACAGAAGGGGGGCTTGGGTTGGGCTGTGGGGTGTCCGTGGGGTGTCCGTGGGCTCAGACGGTGGGGTGTCCGTGGGTATCCGTGGAATGTCCATGGGGTGTCCATGGGATCAGGCCGCTGGACTGTGGGGTGTCCATGGAGTGTCCATGGGGTGTCCATGAGGTGTCCATAGGGCTGGACCATGGGGTGTCCATGGAGTGTCCATGGGGTGTCCATGGGGTGTCCATGGGGCGTCCTTGGAGTGTCCATAGGGCTGGACCATGGGATGTCCATGGAGTGTCCCTGGGGTGTCCATGGAATGTCCATGAGGTGTCCGTGGAGTGTCCTTGGAGTGTCCATGGGGTGTCTGTGGGGTGTCCATGGAGTGCCCATGGGGTGTCCGTAGGGCTGGACTGTGGGGTGTCCATGGAGTGTCCATGGGGTGCCCATGGGGTGTCTGTGGAGTGTCCATGGGGTGTCCGTGGAGTGTCCATGGAGTGCCCGTGGGGGGTCCATGGAGGGTCCATGGGGGG
>NW_008239763.1:16471-18731 GCF_000691975.1 Corvus brachyrhynchos
GTGGTCGGTGGAGTGTCCATGGAGTGCCCATGGGGTGTCCATGGAGTGTCCATGGGGTGTCCGTGGAGTGTCCTTGGAGTGTCCATGGGGTGTCCATGGAGTGTCCATGGGGTGTCCATAGGGCTGGACCGTGGGGTGTCCACGGAGTGTCCAGGGGTATCCATGGAATGTCCATGGGGTGTCTGTGGGGTGTCCTTGGAGTGTCCATGGAGTGTCCATGGGTTGTCCATAGGGCTGGACTGTGGGGTGTCCATGGAGTGTCCATGAGGTGCCCACAGGGCTGGACCATGGGGTGTCCATGGGGTGTCCATGGGGTGTCCATGGAGTGTCCACAGGGCTGGACCGTGGGGTGTCCTTGGAGAGTCCATGGAGTGTCCAGGGGTGTCCATGGAGTGTCCACAGGGCTGGACTGTGGGGTGTCCGTGAGGTGTCCATGGGGTGTCCGGGCATTGTCTGGGGGTGTCCGTGGTGTGTCCATGGAGTGTCCAGGCATTGTCCGTGGGGTGTCTGTGGTGTGTCCATGGGGTGTCCATGAGGTGTCCATGGGGTGCCCATGAGGTGTCCATGGGGTGTCCGGGCATTGTCCATGGGGTGCCCATGAGGTGTCCATGGGGTGTCCGGGCATTGTCCGGGGGTGTCTGTGGGGTGTCCTGGGCACTGACCAGCCTGTCCCAGCTGGAGGAGACGCTGCAGCTGCGGGCGGGGAGATGGCACCAGCATCTGCTCTGCCATGGTGAGACACGGGGCACACTGGTGCCGGCCGTGTCCCCACCTGGGTCTGTGTCCCCACTGGTGTCCATGTCCCCATCAGCCCCTGTGTCCCCATCGGTGCCCGTGCTCCTGGTGGCACCAGTGTCCCTGTTGGTCCCTGTGTCCCCAGCAGTGCCTGTGATGCTGGTGGCACCTGTGTCCCCATCAGCCCCTGTGTCCCCATCAATGCCACGTCCCTGATGGCACCCGTGTCCCCGTCACCCCCTGTGTCCCCACCTGGTGGCACCTGTGTCCCCATCAGCCCCTGTGTCCCCATCAATGCCACGTCCCTGGTGGCACCTGTGTCCCCATCAGCCCCTGTGTCCCCATCAATGCCACATCCCCAATGGCACCCGTGTCCCCGTCAGCCCCTGTGTCCCCATCAATGCCACATCCCCAATGGCACCCGTGTCCCCGTCAGCCCCTGTGTCCCCATCAATGCCATGTCCCTGGTGGCACCTGTGTCCCCATCAGCCCCTGTGTCCCCATCAATGCCACGTCCCTGGTGGCACCTGTGTCCCCATCAGCCCCTGTGTCCCCATCAATGCCACATCCCCAATGGCACCCGTGTCCCCGTCAGCCCCTGTGTCCCCATCAATGCCACGTCCCTGGTGGCACCTGTGTCCCCATCAGCCCCTGTGTCCCCATCAATGCCACGTCCCTGGTGGCACCTGTGTCCCCATCAGCCCCTGTGTCCCCATCAATGCCACGTCCCTGGTGGCACCTGTGTCCCCATCAGCCCCTGTGTCCCCATCAATGCCACATCCCCAATGGCACCCGTGTCCCCGTCAGCCCCTGTGTCCCCATCAATGCCACATCCCCAATGGCACCCGTGTCCCCGTCAGCCCCTGTGTCCCCATCAATGCCATGTCCCTGGTGGCACCTGTGTCCCCATCAGCCCCTGTGTCCCCATCAATGCCACGTCCCTGGTGGCACCTGTGTCCCCATCAGCCCCTGTGTCCCCATCAATGCCACGTCCCTGGTGGCACCTGTGTCCCCATCAGCCCCTGTGTCCCCATCAATGCCACATCCCCAATGGCACCCGTGTCCCCGTCAGCCCCTGTGTCCCCATCAATGCCACGTCCCTGGTGGCACCTGTGTCCCCATCAGCCCCTGTGTCCCCATCAGCCCCTGTGTCCCCATCAATGCCA
The DNA here is from genome assembly GCF_000691975.1 of Corvus brachyrhynchos. NCBI lineage: Eukaryota > Metazoa > Chordata > Aves > Passeriformes > Corvidae > Corvus > Corvus brachyrhynchos. Next base: position 18,373 of record NW_008239763.1, read on the forward strand.
TGTCCCTGTCAATGCCCAGGTCCCCATTACTGCCCAATGTCCTTGGTGACGCCCATGTCCCCATCAGTCCCTGTGTCCCTGTGGTGCCCACATCCCCGATGGCACCCGTGTCCCCATCAGTGCCGTGTCCCCACGGTGCCCATGTCCCCAGCAGTGCCCACATCCCTCTCAGCCCCCGTGTCCCCACGGTGCCCGTGTCCCCATCCGTCCCCGCGTCCCCCTGCCCGCTGGCACTCCTGACGTGTCCCTTGTCCCCAGAGCGAGGAGCCCGAGGGCCGCAGTTACTCCACACTGTCCACGGTGCGGGAGATCGAGACGCAGACGGACGTTCCCGTTGTTGTCCCCGTTGTCCCCTCGAC
>NW_008239763.1:18879-19694 GCF_000691975.1 Corvus brachyrhynchos
TGGTGTGGGGTCAAGGATGAGGACAGGTCCCCAAGTGTCACCGCCCTGCTGGTGTGGGGTTGGGGACAAGGACAGTGCCCCAAGTGTCACCGCCCTGCTGGTGTGGGGTTGGGGACAAGGACAGTGCCCCAAGTGTCACCGCTCTGCTGGTGTGGGGTTGGGGACAAGGACAGTGCCCCAGGACATTCTGCAGTCCCCAAGTGCCACCTCACTGCTGGTGGGGGGTCAAGGATGGACTCTGGTCCCCAAGTGTCACCTCCCTGCTGGCACATGAGGCTGGGGACACCACCAAGCTCCAGGACATTCTGCAGTCCCCAAGTGTCACCTGGCTGCTGGCACAGGCCTGGGGACACGCATGGCACCCCTGGAGATGCTCTGGTCCCCAAGTGCCACCTCCCTGCTAGCACAGGCTTGGGGACACCACCAAACCTCAGGACATTCTCTGGTCCCTGAGTGTCACCCCCCTGCTGGCACAGGCTTGGGGACAAGCCCCCAGGACAAACTCCTGTCCCCAGGTGCCACCTCCCTGCTGTCACAGGCGTGGGGACACCACTGACCCCCTAGGACATGCTCCGGTCCCCAAGTGTCCCCTCCCTGCTGGTGTGGGGTCAAGGATGGACTCTGGTCCCCAAGTGCCACCTCCTTGCTGGCACCGACTTGGGGACAAACCCCAGGACAAGCTCCTGTCCCCAGGTGTCACCCGACCCCAGGCTGGGGACACTCGTGGTGACACCGGCGACCTCCCAGGACTCCCCAAACTCCCCAGGAATGAGCTGGGCAGGAGCCCCCGCGTGCCCCCAAACCCCCCTGGGACT
>NW_008239763.1:20425-23415 GCF_000691975.1 Corvus brachyrhynchos
ACCGAGACACGTGGGTGACACAGGGGACACGGGGGGGACACGGGGGGTACACCGAGACACGTGGGTGACACAGGGCACACGGCGGGGGACACGGGGGGGACACCGAGACACGTGGGTGACACGGGTGACACGGGGGACCCGGGGGACACGTGGGTGACACAGGGCACACGGCGGGGGACACGGGGGGGACACGGGAGGGACACAGGGGGACATGTGGGTGACACGTGGGTGACACAGGGGACCTGGGGGACATGTGGGTGACACGTAGGTGACACAGGTGACACGGGGGACACTGAGACATGTGGGTGACACGGGGGACACGGGGGGACACGGGAGGGACACCAAGACACGCGGGTGACACGCGGGGGACACGTGGGGGACAGGGCTAACACGCAGGTGACATCGGAGGTTACGTGGGTGACACGGGTGACGTGGGGGTGACACCGTGATATGCAGGTGATGTGGGGGTGACACGGTGACACGTGGGTGACACGTGGGTGGCACAGGGGCGACACGGTGGCATGCAGGTGACACAGGTAACGTGAGGGTGTCACGTGGGTGACACGCGGGTGACACGGTGGCACGGGGGTGACACACAGGTGACACATGTAACAACGTGTGACACGGGTGACACAGGGGTGACACGGTGGCACGGGGGTGACACTGAGCCATACGGGTGACACGGGGGTGACACACAGGTGACACATGCAACAACGTGTGACACGGGTGACACATGGGTGACACAGGGGTGACACTGAGCCACGGGGGTGACACACAGGTGACACACAGGTGACACATGTAACAACGTGTGACACATGGGTGACACGGGTGACACATGGGTGACGGGGTGACGTGGTGGCACGGGGGTGACACGCAGGTGACACATGGGTGACACTGAGCCACATGGGTGACACATGGGTGACACATGGGTGACACAGGGGTGACACTGAGACACGGGTGACATGGGGATGACACGGGTGACTCATGAGTGAGTGTGCGAGGGCGTGTCCCCAGGGCATGTCCCTTGCACACGAACACATCTCCAGGGTGTGTCCCTTGCACACTCACATGTCCCCAGGGCGCGTCCCTTGCACACCTGTGTGTCCCCAGGGCGTGTCCCTTGCACACCCATGTGTCCCTGTGTCCCCAGGGAGTGTTCCTTGCACACCTGTGTGTTCCTCGCACACACATGTGTCCCCAGGACATGTCCCCTGCACACTCACATTCCTCGCACACACGTGTCCCCAGGACATGTCCCCTGCACACTCACATGTCCCCAGGGTATGTCCCTTGCACACCCGTGTGTCCCCAGGGCATGTCCCTTGCACACCCATGTGACCCCATGTCCCCAGGGTGTGTCCCCGTGTCCCCAGGGCGTGTCCCTTGCACACCCGTGTGTCCCCAGGGCGTGTCCCCTGCACACTCACATGTCCCCAGGGTGTGTTCCTTGCACACCCATGTGACCCCACGTCCCCAGGGCGTGTCCCTTGCACACGTGTGTGTCCCCAGGGCGTGTCCCCTGCACAATCACATTCCCAGGGCGTGTCCCTTGCACACTCACATGTCCCCAGGGTGTGTCCCTTGCACAGGCACATCCCCAGGGCATGTCCCCTGCACACTCACATGTCCCCAGGGTGTGGCCCTTGCACACCCATGTGACCCCATGTCCCCAGGGAGTGTCCCTTGCACACCTGTGTGTCCCCAGGGCATGTCCCCTGCACAATCCCATTCCCCAGGGCGTGTCCCTTGCACACTCACATGTCCCCAGGATGTGTCCCTTGCACACCCATGTGTCCCCAGAGTGTGTCCCTTGCACACGCATGTGTCCCCATGTCCCCAGGGCGTGCCCCTGGCACACATGTGTGTCCCCAGGGAGTGTCCCTTGCACACCCGTGTGTCCCCATATCCCCAGGGTGTGTTCCTCGCACACATGCATGTCCCCAGGGTGTGTCCCCTGCACACTCACATGTCCCCAGGGTGTGGCCCTTGCACACCCATGTGACCCCATGTCCCCAGGGAGTGTCCCTTGCACACCTGTGTGTCCCCAGGGCATGTCCCCTGCACAATCCCATTCCCCAGGGCGTGTCCCTTGCACACTTGTGTGTCCCCAGGGTGTGTCCCTTGCACACCCGCGTGTCCCCGTACCCCCAGGGCGTGTCCCTTGCACACTTGTGTGTCCCCAGGGCGTGTCCCCTGCACACTCACATTCCCAGGGCGTGTCCCTTGCACACTCACATGTCCCCAGGGTGTGTCCCTTGCACAGGCACATCCCCAGGGCATGTCCCCTGCACACTCACATGTCCCCAGGGCGTGTCCCTTGCACACCCGTGTGTCCCCACGTCCCCAGGGCGTGTCCCTTGCACACGTGTGTGTCCCCAGGGCGTGTCCCCTGCACACTCACATTCCCAGGGCGTGTCCCTTGCACACTCACATGTCCCCAGGGTGTGTCCCTTGCACAGGCACATCCCCAGGGCGTGTCCCTTGCACACTCACATGTCCCCAGGGCGTGTCCCTTGCACACCCGTGTGTCCCCACGTCCCCAGGGCGTGTCCCTTGCACACGCGTGTGCGCAGGCGTCCCCGCCCTCGCCGCGGTTTCGCGGCCACGGCAGCAGGAAGAGCCCCGCCCGAGCCCTCCGGGGGCCACCGGGGCCACCAGGGCCACCGACGGAAGCGGGGAGGGGGCCCCGGAGGGGACGGGAGGGGGACTTGCGCCACGCGTTGCGTCATCGCCGCTCCAGGAAGCGCCGTGGCCACCGAGGCTCCGCCGGGATTTGGGGGGGTTGGAGCTCGGTGGGGCTCCAATCTCAGGGGGGTCGGCACTGGGGGCTCCATCCTTTGGGATTTGGTGGCCTCATCCTTGTGGGGTTGGTGGCTCCACCCTTTGGGATTTGGTGGCCTCATCCTTGTGGGGTTGGTGGCCTCATCCTTTGGGATGTGGTGGCCTCATCGTTGTGGGGTTGGTGGCTCCATCCTTTGGGATTTGGTGGC
>NW_008239763.1:23557-24810 GCF_000691975.1 Corvus brachyrhynchos
TGTGGGGTTGGTGGCTCCACCCTTTGGGATTTGGTGGCCTCATCCTTGTGGGGTTGGTGGCCTCATCCTTTGGGATTTGGTGGCTCTGTCCTTCTGGAGTTGGTGGCTCCATCCTTTGGGATGTGGTGGCCTCATCACTGTGGGGTTGGTGGCTCCATCCTTTGGGATTTGGTGGCTCCATCCCCTGGGGTTGGTGGCTCCATCCTTCGGGGTTTGGTGGCCTCATCCCTGTGGGGTTGGTGGCCTCATCCTTTGGGATTTGGTGGCTCCATCCCTGTGGGGTTGGTGGCGCCGTCCTTTGGGATGTGGTGTCCTTGTCCCTGTGGAATCAGTGATCCCGATGTGGAGTTGCTGGCCCTTCCCTGTGGGGTCTGCGGCCTTGTCCCTGCAGAGCTGATGACCCCACGGTGGCCCCGCCCTTGTGGACCTGGTGGCCCCATCCCCTGGGAGCAGGTGGCCACATCCCTATGAAGTTGATGTCCCCACCCATGGGGATCCCGTGTCCCCACCCCTGCCGAGCTGGTGGCCCAGGACTGGTGCAGGGACTCTGGGGACACCTGGGGTGGTGGCTGAGGTCCTGCCCATTCCCCTGGCACTGGTGGGGCCGGGACTGGGCCCAGGTGGGCGATGCCAGATCCGGGATTCGGGTTTGGGTTCAGGTGGATGTTGGCGGATTTGGGATCTGGAGCTGGGGCCGGGATCTGGTGGGTGCTGATGGATCCGGGATCAGCTGGATGCTGTTGGATCTGGGCTCAGCTGGGTTCTGTAGGAACCAGGATCAGTTGGGCTCTGGCAGATCTGGGATCAGTTGGATGCTCTCGGATCCAGGATCAGTCGGACTCAGTGGGATCCGGGCTCCGTTGGGCTCTGTGGGATCCGGGATCAGCTGGATGCTCTCGGATCCGGGCTCCACTGGGCTCTGTGGGATCCGGGATCAGCTGGATGCTCTCGGATCCGGGCTCAGCTGGGCTCTGTGGGATCCGGGATCGGTTGGGTGCTCTCGGATCTGGGATCAGTTGGGCTCTGTGGGATCCGGGATCAGTTGGATGCTCTCAGATCCAGGATCCGGGATCAGTCAGACCCTGTCAGATCCGGGCTCAGTCAGACCCTCCTCAGTGGGATCCGGGCTCGGTGGGACCCTGGTGGATCCGGGCTCGGTGGGATCCCGTGGGATCGCGGTCCGTGTCCCGCAGTGCCGCAGGTGCTCCGGAGCTGCACGGAGTTTGTGGAGCAGCACGGGGTGGTCGATGGCA
>NW_008239763.1:27941-29382 GCF_000691975.1 Corvus brachyrhynchos
TCCCCCCACCCCGCTCCGGCCCCTCTTCCCCCGCTCCTTTCCTTCCCTTTTTCCCTCTTTTTTGGGTTTGGGGTTTTCCTGCCCCTTCTCTTCCACTCTCCCCGGTTTTGGGTCCGTTTTTTCCCTCTTTTGCTTCTTTCCCTGAGTTCTTTTCTCCCCTATTCCCGGGGAACCCCAGAATTGCCGGGGCCCTCTGTGTCCCCAGTGGTGTCCCCAATGGTGTCCCCAGTGGTGTCCCCAATGTCCCCCCGTGCCCAGGATCCTCCTATGCCACCTTTTCCCACATCCTCGGTGTCCCTGGCACCTCCCCCTGTCCCCTCCATCCCTGTCCCCACCCCCCTTTTCCTGTCACCTCCCATACCCCACACACCAATCCCGATCCCAATCCCATCCCAGTGCGGAGTTCGAGGCACAGCACAACCCGGACCCCGAAACCCCATATTCCCAAACCCCCAATCCCAATCCCATATTCCCAATCCTGATCCCATATTCCTGATCCCGATTCCATATTCCCGATTCCCTCACAGCGCGGAGTTCGAGGCTCAGCGCAGCCCAGACCCTGATCCCAATGCCTGTATTCCCGATCCCAATGCCCCTATTCCCGATCCCATATTCCCGATCCCAATGCCCATCCCGATGCCCACATTCCCGATCCCATATTCCCGATCCCGATCCCATATTCCCAAACCCCAAATCCCAATCCCAAATCCCGATCCCATATTCCCATATTCCCGATCCCACATTCCTGATCCCAATGCCATATTCCCAATCCCATATTCCCGATGCCATATTCCCGATCCCGATCCCATATTCCCAAACCCCAAATCCCGATCCCAATCCCATATTCCCAATCCCATATTCCCGATCCCATATTCCCGATCCCAATCCCATATTCCTGATGCCATATTCCCGATCCCGATCCCATATTCCTGATCCCAATGCCCATCCCGATGCCATATTCCTGATCCCATATTCCCGATCCTAATGCCATATTCCCAATCCCATATTCCCGATCCCGATCCCATATTCCCAATCCCATATTCCCAATCCCATATTCCCGATCCCATATTCCTGATCCCATATTCCCGATCCCGATCCCATATTCCCAATCCCATATTCCCAATCCCATATTCCCGATCCCATATTCCCGATCCCCCCGCAGTGCCGAGTTCGAGGCTCAGCGCAGCCCGGAGCTGGCCCGCCCCGTTTACCTGCAGGACGTTCACTGCGTCAGCTCCCTGTGCAAGGCCTACTGCCGCGAGCTGCCCAACCCGCTGCTCACCTACCAGCTCTACGACAAGTTCGCCGTGAGTCCCTGTCCCCAAATGTCCCCAAATGTCCCCAAATGTCCCCAGAGCGTCCCCAGCGCCGCGGGTGGCCGCGTCACCGCGCTGCTCGCCGCGCTGTCCCCGCAGGATGCCGTGGCCATCCAGATGGAGGA
>NW_008239763.1:30601-35273 GCF_000691975.1 Corvus brachyrhynchos
CTGCCACTGCCAGCCCCATCACTGCCAGCCCGGCCACCGCCAGCCCCGCCACTGCCAGCCCCGGCACTGCCAGCCTTGGCACCACCAGCCTTGTTCCTGTCAGCTCCAGCCCCGCTGTCCCTTGTTCGGCCATCCCTGGCATCTACATCCCGGTCCCTGCCATCCTTGTCACTGGCATCGCCACCCGCATCCCACCAGCCCTGTCCCCGCTGCCCGAATGTCCCCGCTATCCCCCTGTCCCTGCCAGCCCTGTCACCAGCATCCCTCTGATCCCTGCCATCCCCCAGATGCCATCCCCCCAATGCCATCCCCCTGTCCCTGCCAGCCCTGTCCCCACCACCCCCTGTCCCTGCCATCCTGTTGTCCCCACCACCCCCTGCCCTCCAATACTCCTTGTCCCCACCAACCCCGTCCCCATCGCTCCAGGGTCCCCACTGTCCTTGTCCCAACCATCCTTTGGTCCTCACCATCCCTGATCCCCTCCCTGATCCGTCCCTGATCCCATCCCTGATCCCCCATCCCTGATCCCATCCCTGATCCCCTCCCTGATCCCCTCCCTGATCCCATCCCTGATCCCCCATCCCTGATCCCATCCCTGATCCCCTCCCTGATCCCCTCCCTCAGCCCCCATCCCTGATCCCATCCCTGATCCCCCATCCCTGATCCCATCCCTGATCCCCTCCCTGATCCCCTCCCTGATCCCATCCCTGATCCCCCATCCCTGATCCCATCCCTGATCCCCTCCCTGATCCCCTCCCTCAGCCCCCATCCCTGATCCCATCCCTGATCCCCCATCCCTGATCCCATCCCTGATCCCCTCCCTGATCCCCTCCCTGATCCCATCCCTGATCCCCCATCCCTGATCCCATCCCTGATCCCCTCCCTGATCCCCTCCCTCAGCCCCCATCCCTGATCCCATCCCTGATCCCCCATCCCTGATCCCATCCCTGATCCCCTCCCTGATCCCCTCCCTGATCCCATCCCTGATCCCCCATCCCTGATCCCATCCCTGATCCCCTCCCTGATCCCCTCCCTCAGCCCCCATCCCTGATCCCATCCCTGATCCCCCATCCCTGATCCCATCCCTGATCCCCTCCCTGATCCCCTCCCTGATCCCATCCCTGATCCCCCATCCCTGATCCCATCCCTGATCCCCTCCCTGATCCCCTCTCTCTGTCCCTCCCACCCTGAGGTGACCCCGCGTGTCCCACTCACCCCGAGGTGACCCCGCGTGTCCCCCCGTGTCCCCAGCTCGAGGGACATCGAGGCCTCGGGGTTCAATGGCACGGCCGCGTTCATGGAGGTGCGGGTCCAGTCCATCGTGGTGGAGTTCATCCTCACCCACGTGGAGCAGCTCTTCGGGGATGCCCCGCTCCGAGGTACCCGGGGGGCACCGGGGGGTACGGGGGGCACGGACACCCCAATTTGGGGGTCTCCAGGTGGGGATTCACCCCAGCGTTCCCTGTTCCTGGTGGGACACGGACACCCCAATTTGGGGGTCTCCAGGTGGGGATTCACCCCAGCGTTCCCTGGTCCTGGTGGGACACGGACACCCCAATTTGGGGGTCTCCATGTGTGGAATCCCCCCCATCATTGCCTGCCCCCAGGTGGGGGTTCTGGGGGGTCTCTAGGGGACACTGACACCTTTTTTGGGGTCCCCATGTGTGGAATTCCCCTGTTATTCCCTGATCCCAGGGTGACACTGTCACACCTTTTTGGGGTCTCCAGGTGTGGAATTCCCCCGACATTCCCTAATCCTGGGTTGGGGGTCCTGGGGATTCTCCAGGGGTCCCAGGGTGACTTTTTGGGGTCTCCAGGTGGGGACTCACCCTGTCACTCCCTGATCCTGGGTTGGGGGTCCCCAGGGGACACCAAGGATCTCTGGGGTGACACTGTCACAGCTTTTTGGGGTCTCCAGGTGGGGACTCGCCCCATCACTCCCTGATCTTGGGTTGGGGGTCCCGGAGATTCTCCAGGGGTCCCAGGATGACTTTTTGGGGTCTCCAGGTGGGGAATTCCCCCCGACATTCCCTGATCCTGGGTTGGGTGTCCCGGGGATTCCCCAGGGGTCCCAGGGTGACATTGTCACAGCTTTTTGGGGTCTCCAGGCGGGGACTCACCCCGTCACTCCCTGATGCTGGGTTGGGGGTCCCGAGGGTCTCTGGGGTGACACTGTCCCACCTTTTTGGGGTCTCCAGGTGGGGACTCACCCCGTCACACCCTGATCCGGGGTTGGGGGTCCCGAGGGTCTCTGGGGTGACACTGTCCCACCTTTTTGGGGTCTCCAGGTGGGGACTCACCCCGTCACACCCTGATCCGGGGTTGGGGGTCCCGAGGGTCTCTGGGGTGACACTGTCCCACCTTTTTGGGGTCTCCAGGTGGGGACTCGCCCCATCACTCCCTGATCTTGGGTTGGGGGTCCCGGAGATTCTCCAGGGGACCCAGGCTGACCGGTCCCCCCCAGATGCGGCCCTACCACACCATCATCGAGCTCGGCGACCACAGGTACGGCCGGGACACCTGGGGTCACCTGGGGACAGGGACAGGTGACACCTCCAGCCCACCCCGGGGTCACCTGGGGACAGGGACAGGTGACACCCCCAGCCCACCCTGGGGACACCTGGGGACAGGGACAGGTGACATCCCCAGCCCACCCCGGGGACCCCCAGGGAACCCCCAGCTGGGGCGTGGCTCGGGTGGTCCTACCTGGGCATGATCCAGGTGTGCCCCAGGTGTGCCCAGGTGTGCCCAGGTGTATCCCAGGTGAGCACAGGTGTGCCCAGGTGTGCCCAGGTGCCCCCAGGTGAGCCCAGGTGTATCCCAGGTGTCCCCAGGTGTCTTCAGGCATATCCAGGCACCCCCAGGTGTGCCCAGGTGTATCCAGGTGCCCCCAGGTGCCCTCAGGTGTGCACAGGTGTATCCCAGGTGTGCCCAGATGCCCCCAGGTGTGCCCCAGGTGTGCCCCAGGTGTATCCAGGTGCCCCCAGGTGCCCTCAGGTGTGCACAGGTGTATCCCAGGTGTGCCCAGATGCCCCCAGGTGTGCCCCAGGTGTATCCAGGTGCCCCCAGGTGTGCCCAGGTGCCCCCAGGTGTGCCCAGGTGTCCCCAGGTGCATCCCAGGTGTCCCCGCAGGCGCAAGGGCTCCCTCAAGGCCAAGAAGTGGAGATCCATCTTCAACCTGGGCCGCTCTGGGCACGAGGCCAAGCGGAAGCCGGGGAAGGCGGAGGAGAAAGGTGGGAATTCCAGGGGGATCCCATGGATTGGGGGGGGCAGGGGGGTGTTGTGTCCCCAAATCCACCCCAATCCCATTCTCCCACCCCCATTCCCAGAGGAGAAGTGCGGGAAGGTCAGTCTGCGGCCGGCCAAGAGCATGGACTCGCTCAGCTCCGGCCCCTGCGGAGCCCCTGGTAAGAGGGACCCTCCGATCCTATGGGATTGTCCCACGGATCCCTTTGGGATTGTCCCTCCGACCCTTTGGGGTTGTCCCTCCGACCCTTTGGGATTGTCCCTCTGATCCCTTGGGATTGTCCCTCCGACCCTTTGGGATTGTCCCACAGATCCCTTGGGATTGTCCCATGGATCCCTTTGGGATTGTTCCTCCGACCCTTTGGGATTGTCCCTCTGATTCCTTGGGATTGTCCCTCCGACCCTTTGGGATTGTCCCACGGATCCCTTTGGGATTGTTCCTCCGACCCTTTGGGATTGTCCCTCCGATCCCTCGGGAATTGTCCCTCCGACCCTTTGGGATTGTCCCTCCGATCCCTCGGGATTGTCCTTCTGACCCCTTTGGGATTGTCCTTCCGGCCCTTTGGGATTGTCCCTCTGATCCCTTGGGATTTGTCCCTCTGACCCTTTGGGATTGTCCCACGGATCCCTTGGGAATTGTCCCTCTGACCCTTTGGGATTGTCCCCCCGACCCTTTGGGAATTGTCCCTCTGATCCTTTGGGATTGTCCCACAGATCCCTTGGGATTGTCCCTTCGATCCCTCGGGATTGTCCCCCCGACCCTTTGGGAATTGTCCCTCTGATCCTTTGGGATTGTCCCACAGATCCCTTGGGATTGTCCCTCCGATCCTTTGGGATTGTCCCTCCGACCCTTTGGGAATTGTCCCTTCGATCCCTTGGGATTGTCCCCCTGACCCTTTGGGATTGTCCCACGGATCCCTTGGGATTGTCCCATGGATCCCTTTGGGATTGTCCCACGGATCCCTCGGGATTGTCCCTCCGATCCCTTTGGGATTGTCCCCCTGACCCTTTGGGATTGTCCCACGGATCCCTTGGGATTGTCCCATGGATCCCTTTGGGATTGTTCCTCCGACCCTTTGGGATTGTCCCTCCGATCCCTCGAGAATTGTCCCTCCGATCCCTCGGGATTGTCCTTCTGACCCCTTTGGGATTGTCCTTCCGGCCCTTTGGGATTGTCCTTCCAATCCCTCGGGAATTGTCCCTCCAACCCTTTGGGATTGTCCCTGATCCCAAGGAGGGATCCTTGGGCCAGGGCAGGAATGGGGGAAGTGGAGCGGGGATGGGATGGGATTCTGGGATCAATGGGATGGGATTCTGGGATCCCCTCTGGACCCTGACCCTTCCTTCGGGATTCCGGGACCCCCTCCTGACCCAAAACCTTCCCCTGGACCCTGAAATCCCCTCTGGAGCCCGGGTTTCGCTCCCC
>NW_008239763.1:36646-37273 GCF_000691975.1 Corvus brachyrhynchos
GCACGCGGCCCCGCCCCCCGACAGCCCCCCCGAGCCCGCACGGGACTCCCGGTCCTGCTCCGGTGAGACCCCGGTGTGGGATCGCTGTGGGATCGGGGGGAGAACGGGATCGGGGGGACACCGGGATCGGGGGACAACGGGATCGGGGAGACACCGGGATGGGGAGGACACCGGGATCGGGCGGAGAACGGGATCGGGGGGACACCGGGATCGGGAGGACACCGGGATCGGGGTGACATCGGGATGGGGGTGACACCTGGATCTGGGGAACACCGGGATCGGGGGGACACCGGGATCGGGGAGACACCGGGATCGGGGGACAACGGGATAGGGGAACACGGGGATGGGGAGGACACCGGGATCGGGGGGAGAACGGAATCTGGGGAACACCGGGATCGGGGGACACCGGGATGGGGGTGACATCGGGATCGGGGAGACACCGGGATCTGGGGAACACCGGGATCGGGGGACACCGGGAACGATCCCGGGACCGACCGCTCCCGTTTTCCCCGCAGAGGACGCGGAGCAGACCCGGCTGTCCCTGGAGCTCCGGGATTCCTTCGCCTTCCTGGACTGCCCCGAGACGTGGCTGGGGGGCGGCGGGGACGCGGAGGCGGCGGCGCGGAG
>NW_008239763.1:37547-37895 GCF_000691975.1 Corvus brachyrhynchos
TGTTAGCCCTGACTGAGCTGTGATGATCCAAGGACCAGCATTTGGACCTCCGGGATGGAGGATGGGACCCCCGGGATTGGGGGTGAGACCTCCGGGATCGAGGATGAGAGCCCCGGGATCGGGGATGAGAGCCCCGGGATCGGGGAAGGGTTCCCGGCCGTGGAGGAGGGGATGGAGAGCAGCTTCATGAACGTGAGTTCCTGGCGGCATTCCCGGGATTTGGGGTGGGACGGGGTGGGGGAAAGGGTTTGGGATGGGGACGCTGGGATGGGATGGGACGGAATTTGAGATGGAATATGGGATGGGATGGAATTTGAGATGGAATATGGGATGGGATGGGATGGGACG
>NW_008239763.1:39129-39591 GCF_000691975.1 Corvus brachyrhynchos
ATCCCGACTCCGACTCCGACGAAATCTTCCTGAGCGCCCACGACGAGCTCAGCCCGCTGGGGGCTGCCCCGGACAGCCCCGAGGGACCCCCGGGCGTGGGGATGGCCCCGGAGATCCCAGAGATCTCGGAGACCTTGGAGATCCCAGAGATCCTGAAGATCCCCAAAGTCCCAGAGATCCCAGAGATGCCGACCCCAAAACCCTTGGGAAAGGATGGTCCGGGAGTAGGGGACCCCCCCCGGGACCCCCATGGGGAAGGGGGTGAAGAGGAGGGGGCTGCGGAGGGAGCTTCCAGCCCCAGGACGGGGATGTGGGATGAGGGAGGGGTGGTCGGGGGTCCCGCTGGGAATGGGGGAGAGGATGGAGCTGGATCCCGGCCCCTCATCCCGGGGGAGGGGAATTCCCGGGTTTTAGAGGGGTCTCCCCCAGCCCCGTCCCTGGCAGAGCCCCCCCGGGAGCCCA
>NW_008239763.1:41007-42599 GCF_000691975.1 Corvus brachyrhynchos
GCGTCCCCCCGGGGCTTCCCGTGGGCCCCCCCCCGAGCCCCCCCGGGAGCCCCGAGCGCAGCCCTGGGGGGGGGCAAGCGCTGAGCGGAGGGCAAAGAAATGGTGAGCAAAGAATAATAAAAGGATAAAAAAAGAATAAAAAAGAATGATAAAAGAATAATAGAAGAATAATAAAAGAATAATAAAAATATTAATAAAGCCAGAAATGGGATCGATTCGCCCTCGAGAGATGCTGCGTGGTTGGTTGTATTTATTTAGAGATTTTAATATTTTATTTTATTGTATTTTTTGTTTTGTTTTATTTTATTTTGGTTTGGTTTTTTAAAAATTTGTTTTGTTTTATTTGTTTTATTTTATTTTATTTTACTTTATTTTATTTGTTTAATTTAATTTAATTTTACTTTATTTTATTTGTTTAATTTTATTTATTTTATTTTATTGTTTTATTTATTTTATTTTATTGTTTTATTTTATTTTATTTTCTCTTATTTTATTTTATTTTTAATTTATTTTATTTTATTTTTTATGTATTTTATTTATTTTCTCTTATTTTATTTTATTTTTAATTTATTTTATTTATTTTCTCTTATTTTATTTTTTATATATTTTATTTCTTTTCTTTTTTCTTTTCTTTTCTTTTCTTTTCTATATATTTTATTTTATTTATTTTATTTTATTTTATATTTTTTCTAGTTTTGTTTTAATTAAATTTAATTTAACTTAAAAACTTATTTCTTTATTTTGTTTCATTGAATTTCTGTTAATTTTACCTCAGTTTTTATATTCTATTTTATTTTATTTCATTTCTTAATTTCATTTATTTTATTTTGTGTTATTTATTTTATTTTATTGGTTTTATTTTACTTTATTTTATTTTATTTTATTTGTTTTATTTTATTTTACTTTATTTTACTTTATTTTATTTTATTTTATTTCAATTTATTTTGGGTTTATTTAATTTTATTTCAATTTATTTTGAGTTTATTTTATTTCATTCTACTTTCTTTTATTTTTTGCATTTTCTCTTTTCTTTCCTTTAATTTTATTTTCTTTCACTTTCTTTTCCTTTCTTTCACTTTCCTTAATTTAATTTGATTTCACTTCACTTCAATTCAATTAATTTCACTTTATTCTATCCCATTATTGATGCATTTATTTGTTTATTTATTTCTGGCACAGATCAAGCCCCCAACTACCGAAATTCTTTTACCATTTCTACTTTTTCATTTCTACTTTTTCATTTCTACTTTTTCATTTCAGGGTTGGCTTTCTACAAATCAAGCCCAAAAATCATCAAAACTTTGTGTTCATTTTTGGGTTTTATTTTTTTTGTTCATTTTTCTATTACAAATATATTTTTGTTGAAATATCTAAGATTATTTAGAACAATTATATATAGGTAGCAGCTGGTAATAATTATATGTAATTATAGAAAGAATGTTATCAATATTTAGATTTACACTTAATAGATGAATAATATAAATATTATTTGTAATAACAGCAGGAAATATAGATATAAATGTAAATGTAAATATAAATGTAAATGTAAATGTAAATATAAATATAAGCATAAATAGAAATGAAAATAAAAA
>NW_008239763.1:44775-45325 GCF_000691975.1 Corvus brachyrhynchos
ATGGGGACATTGGGGACAGGGGGACATTGGGATACGGGGACATTGGGATATAGGGACATTGGGATATAGGGACATTGGGACATGGTGGAATGAGGACATTGGGATATGGGGACGTTGGGATATGGGGACATGGGGACAGTGGGACATTGGGGACAGGGGGACATTGGGACATTTGGGGACATTGGGACATTGGGATATGGGGACATTGGGATATGTGGACATTTGGGACCTTTGGGGACATTGGGGACAGGGGGACATTGGGACATTTGGGGACATTGGGACATTGGGATATGGGGACATTGGGATATGTGGACATTTGGGACCTTTGGGGACATTGGGGACAGGGGGACATTGGGACATTTGGGGACATTGGGATGGGGGGACATCGGGGACAGGGGGACACTGGGACATTTGGGGACATTGGGATGGGGGACATTGGGACATTTGGGGATATTGGGATGGGGGGACATTGGGACATTTGGGGGCGTTGGGGACAGCGGGACATTGGGTCATTTGGGGGCGTTGGGATGGGGGGACACTGTGGGGACAG
>NW_008239763.1:46532-48136 GCF_000691975.1 Corvus brachyrhynchos
TATAAATACAAACTAAATAAAAATAAAAATAAAAAATAAATATAAAAATAAAAATATACACATAAATATAAACATAAATATAGATATAAATGCAAATATAAATATAAATATACATATGAGTATAAATATAAGTGTAAATATAAATATAAATGCAACTATAAGTACAAATACCAATATAAATATAAATATAAATGTAAATATAAACATAAATATAAATATAATGCAAATATAAATATAAATATAAATATAATTTATGTACCAATTACGTTCTCTCCTCTTTACAATATTTTACTTTGTGTTTTACAGTTGTCAAATCCAGCCCAAAACAACACAAACTTTTTACTATTTTTAATTCATGGATTATTTATAACTAGTACCACCATATGCAAATATATGCAAATACATGCAAATACATGCAAACGCACAACTTGAATACAACACGTAACAGCTATATATTAATAAAAATAAAAGCATAAAAAGAAATTGTTATAGATCTACATATAACTAATATCAATGTTATATAAAATAATTACATGTAATACTGCAATTAATACCTAATTAATGACTGACCTTTAACGAGTCCCACAAATGGATTTTGCCGGCCTCCGGACGTCGCTCCGAGCTGGAAAGTGGCAAAGATCAAACACCAAAAAATGGCTCTTTTGAATGGAAATTTGGACATTTTTGGGGACATTTGGGGACATCGGGGACAGGGGGAAATGGAGGATGAAGGACATGGGGACAGGGGGACATTGGGACATTTGGGGACATTGGGGACAGTGGGACATTGGGATGGGGGGACATTGGGACATTTGGGGGCGTTGGGATGGGGGACACTGGGAAAGGGGGACATTGGGAAAATTGGAATATGGGGACGTGCAGAAATGGGGACATTGGGGACAGGGGGACATTGGGATACGGGGACATTGGGATATAGGGACATTGGGATATAGGGACATTGGGACATGGTGGAATGAGGACATTGGGATATGGGGACGTTGGGATATGGGGACATTGGGGACAGGGGGACATTGGGACACGGTGGCATGGGGACATTGGGATATGGGGACACGGGGACGCAGGGAAACTGGGCTATGAGGACATGGCAAGATGGGCACAGGGACACATTGGGACAGCGGGATGTTGAGGACATGGGGCCAGGGGAACATGGGGATATTGGGATCGAGATCCACAGAGACGCAGGGACACTGTGGGGACACTGTGGGGACCCTGAGGGGACACTGAGGGGACACTGAAGGGACCCTGAGGGGACACTGTGGGGACCCTGAGGGGACACTGACGGGACTCTGTGGAGACCCTGAGGGGACACTGAGGGGACACAAGCCCAGCAATACACCCAGGCCTTTGTTTTACACCGCCGCCATCTTTGCCCCAACATGGCGGCGCCCACAGCGCCCTCACAGCGGGGACGAACCGGGCTCTCCGAACGCAGCCCCCAAACCCCTCCGGGACCGATGAACCGGGCGGGCGTCCCTCACCCTCAGGAGTGTCCGGGCCTGTTCCTCCATCCCCGTCGCCACCCTCACCGAACGCCTCCCTCTTCCAACATGGCGCCGCCCTACCCCACGATGGCGGCGGGGGGC
>NW_008239763.1:49366-50041 GCF_000691975.1 Corvus brachyrhynchos
TCCCCCCTTTTCATGTCCCCCCTCTGGGTGTCCCCCCCCTGTCACTGTCACCCCCCTTCATGTCCCCCCCTTCTCTGTCACGCCACTAAATGTCCCCCCCGGCCTCATTCTTGTCCGTCCCGGTGTGTCACTGTCCCCTCTGCCACCCCCATCTGTCACCCCCCCTTCAGTGACCCCCAACTTGTCACCTCCCCCGGTGCCACCCCAAGGTGGGGACCTGCCACCGCTTGGGGTGTCCCCAATCCAGGGGACACTGGGGGTGTCCCCACTGAGGGGGGTGAGGGGTTATGGCCACCCCAAAGTGTCACCCTGGGGGAGCTGGTGGGTTTGGGGACAAATCGAACTTGTCACCTCCCCCGGTGCCACCCCAAGGTGGGGACCTGCCACCGCTTGGGGTGTCCCCAATCCAGGGGACACTGGGGGTGTCCCCACTGAGGGGGGTGAGGGGTTATGGCCACCCCAAAGTGTCACCCTGGGGGAGCTGGTGGGTTTGGGGACAAATCGTGTGGGTTTGGGGACACGTTGTCACCTGGGGGGACACCTGGAAATGGTGGCTGTGGCTGGGCACAAGTGTCCCTTAGTGGTGGACATTTGGGGTGGCCAGTGTGTGGTCATGGTGGCCAGGGTCCTGTCATGGCCAAAGGCCAAGTCACAATAACCAGGTTCCCAAACGCG
>NW_008239763.1:50108-52735 GCF_000691975.1 Corvus brachyrhynchos
CCGTGTGGCTGTTTGTGGTGGCGAGTGGCCCATCGTGGTGACCAGTGTCTGGTCAGGGTGGCCGGTGTCCCATCCCGGTGTCCCATCCCGGTGTCCCATTCTGGTGTCCCAGTCCCTGTTCCCATCCCTGACCTGCTGTGACCCCATATCCCTGTCATGTCCCCATCCCTGTTCCCATATCCCTGTCCTGTCCCCATCCTTGTCCCCCTGTTCCCATATCCCTGTCCTGTCCCCATCCCTGTGTCCCTGTCCCCATCCCTGTTCCCCTGTTCCCATATCCCTGTCCTGTCCCCATCCCTGTGTCCCTGTCCCCATCCCTGTTCCCCTGTTCCCATATCCCTGTCCTGTCCCCATCCCTGTGTCCCTGTCCCCATCCCTGTTCCCATGTCCCTGTCCCTGAACCCCTCTCCCAATCCCCGACCCTCCTTGTCCCTAAATGCGAGTCCCCGTGTCCCTGTCCCCGTCCACGTGTCCCTTTATCTCTGTCCCCATCCTTGGATTCCTGTGTCCCTAACCCTGTCCCCGTGTCCCTGTTCCCATCCCTGTGTCCCTGTACCCCCCTGTCCTGCTATCCCTGGCCCCATCCCGCTGTATCCCGATATCCCGGTGTCCCTGACCCCATCCCTGCATCTCGATGTCCCTGACCCTGGTGTCCCTGTATCCCCTTATCCTGGTGTCCCTGACCCCAGGGTCCCAGTGTCCCCTTATCCCGGTGTCCCTGACCCCAGTGTCCCTGTGTCCCCTTATCCCGGTGTCCCTGTACCCCTTATCCCGGTGTCCCTGACCCCAGTGTCCCTGTGTCCCCTTATCCCGGTGTCCCTGTACCCCTTATCCCGGTGTCCCTGACCCCAGTGTCCCTGTGTCCTGGTGTCCCTGACCCCAGTGTCCCATTATCCCGGTGTCCCTGACCCTGGTGTCCCTGTGTCCCGGTGTCCCTGACCCCCATGTCCTTGTATCCCATTATCCCAGTGTCCCTGACCCCATCCCTGCATCCCGATGTTCCTGACCCCAGTGTCCCTGTATCCTGGTGTCCCTGACCCCGGTGTCCCTGCATCCCTTTATCCTGGTGTCCCTGACCCCAGTGTCCCTGTATCCTCTTATCCCAATGTCCCTGACCCCAGTGTCCCGTTATCCCGGTGTCCCTGACCCCAGCATCCCTGTATCCTGGTGTCCCTGACCCCAGTGTCCCTGTATCCCCTTATCTCGATGTCCCTGACCCCAGTGTCCTTGTGTCCTGGTGTCCCTGACCCCAGTGTCCTGGTGTCCCCTTATCCCAATGTCCCTGACCCCAGTGTCCCATTATCCTGGTGTCCCTGACCCCAGTGTCCCGGTATCCCGGTGTCCCTGACCCCAGTGTCCTGGTGTCCCCCGGTGTTCCTGACCCCGGTGTCCCTGTCCCTGGTATCGCTGTATTCCTGTACCTATCCATGTGTCCCTGTATCCCGCTGTCCCCATATCCCAACAGCCGGATGTCCCTGAGCACAGTGTCCCTATATCCCACCGTCCCGCTGTCCCCGTGTCTCCAACCCCGGCGTCCCCGTGTCCTGCTGTCCCTGACCCCGCTGTCCTTGACCCCACTGTCCCTGATCCTGATGTCCCTATATCCCATGTCCACATGTCCCTGTGTCCTGCCATCCCTGACCCTGCTGTCCTGCTGACCCCGTGTCCCTGACCCCACTGTCCCCATGTCCCCGTGTCCCTGATCCCACTGTCCCTGTGTCCCCGTGTCCCTGTGTCCCACTGTCCCTGACCCCCTGTCCCCGTGTCCCCCTGTCCCTGACCCCACTGTCCCACTGTCCCTGTGTCCCCATGTCCCCCCCCCCCCTCTGTGACCCCACTGTCCCCATGTCCCCCTGTCCCTGATCCCACTGTCCCAATGTCCCCATGTCCCTGTGTCCCCTGTCCCCGTGTCCCCATGTCCCTGACCTCCCTGACCCCCCTGTCCCTGGCCCTGCTGTCCCTGACCCCACTGTCCCTGTGTCTCTGTGTCCCCCTGTCCCTGACTCCCATGTCCCTAATGCCCCTGTCCCTGATCCCACTGTCCTTGTGTCCCCATGTCCCTGTGTCCCACTGTCCCTGACCCCGCTGTCCCTGACCCCGCTGTCCCCATGTCCCTGACCTCACTGTCTAGCTGTCCCCGTGTCCCCATGTCCCCTGTCCCTGACCCCACTGTCCCTGACCCTGCTGTCCCTGACCCCACTGTCCCCGTGTCCCCTGTCCCTGCTGTCCCTGACCCCACTGTCCCCGTGTCCCCTGTCACTGACCCCGCTGTCCCTGACCCCACTGTCCCCATGTCCCCGTGTCGCTGACCCCGCTGTCCCCGTGTCCGATGTCCCCATGTCCCCGCTGTCCCTGACCCCACTGTCCCTGTGTCCCATTGTCCTTGACCCTGCTGTCCATGACCCCCCTCTCCCCATGACCCCCCATCCCCGACCCCACTGTCCCTGTCCCCATGTCTCACTGTCCCCCATGTCCCTGACCCTGCTGTCCCTGACCCCACTATCCCCATGTCCCCGTGTCCCCCTGTCCCTGACCCCACTATCCCCATGTCCCCGTGTCCCCCTGTCCCTGACCCCGCTGTCCCTGACCCCGCTGTCCCCCTGTCCCTGACCCCATTGTCCCCCTGT
>NW_008239763.1:52902-57745 GCF_000691975.1 Corvus brachyrhynchos
CCCCCCCCCCCGCGGGGGCGGGGGGGGGCGGAGCCATGAAGGGGTGAGTGGGGACCCCAAAACTCACCTGGAACCCCCAAAACCTGACCTGGGACCCCCAAAACGCACCTGGAACCCCCAAAACTCACCTGGAACCCCCAAAATCTGATGTGGGACCCCCAAAACTCACCTGGAACCCCCAAAACCTGACCTGGGACCCCAAAATCTGACCTGGGACCCCGAAAATCTGATCTGGAACCCCCAAAATCTGACCTGGGACCCCCAAAACCTGACCTGGGGCCCCCAAAACTGACCTGGGACCCCCAAAATCTGATCTGGGACCCCCAAAACTCACCTGGAACCCCCAAAATCTGACCTGGGACCCCCAAAATCTGACCTGGGACCCCCAAAACTCACCTGGAACCCCCAAAAACTGACCTGGGACCCCCAAAATCTGATCTGGGACCCCCAAAACTCACCTGGAACCCCCAAAATCTGACCTGGGACCCCCAAAATCTGACCTGGGACCCCCAAAACCTGACCTGGGACCCCCAAAACTCACCTGGAACCCCCAAAATCTGACCTGGGACCCCCAAAACCTGACCTGGGGCCCCCAAAACTGACCTGGGACCCCCAAAATCTGATCTGGGACCCCCAAAACTCACCTGGAACCCCCAAAATCTGACCTGGGACCCCCAAAATCTGACCTGGGACCCCCAAAACCCTACCCCAGAACCCCCAAACAGCTCTAGGACCCCCTGAAATCTGACCTAAGGCCCCCAAAACTGACACGGGACCCCCAAAATCTGCTCTGGGACCCCTCAAACAGACCTGGGATCCCCCAAAACTGACCCCAGGATTCCCCAAATCTGACCCGGCTTCCCCCAAATCCCATCTGGGACCCCCAAAACTGCCCCAGAACCCCATAAAAGGCCCTCGAATCCCCCCCAAATCCACCCTGGGACACCCCAAATCTGATCCAGGACCCCCAAAATCTGATCTGGGACCCCCAAAATGGCCCCAGGACCCCCAAAACTGCCCCAAGACCTCCCTAAAGCAGCACTGGGACCCCCCCCAAAACTGCCCTGGGACACCCCAAATCTGATCCAGCACCCCCAAAACAGCTCTGGGACCCCCAAAACCATCCCAGAACCCCTTAAACGACCCTTGGACCCCCCCCCAAAACTGCTCCAGAACCCCCGGTACACCTGGGATACACCCGGGCACACCTGGGCACACGTGGGGGCACCTGGGTACACCTGGGATACACCCGGGCACACCTGGGCACACCTGGGGGCACCTGGGATACACCTGGGATACACCCGGGCACACCTGGGATACACCTGGGATGCACCTGGGTACACCTGGGATACACCCGGGCACACCTGGGCACACGTGGGGGCACCTGGGTACACCTGGGATACACCCGGGCACACCTGGGCACACCTGGGGGCACCTGGGATACACCTGGGATACACCCGGGCACACCTGGGATACACCTGGGATGCACCTGGGTACACCTGGGATACACCCGGGCACACCTGGGCACACGTGGGGGCACCTGGGTACACCTGGGATACACCCGGGCACACCTGGGCACACCTGGGGGCACCTGGGATACACCTGGGATACACCCGGGCACACCTGGGATACACCTGGGATGCACCTGGGTACACCTGGGATACACCCGGGCACACCTGGGCACACGTGGGGGCACCTGGGTACACCTGGGATACACCCGGGCACACCTGGGCACACCTGGGGGCACCTGGGATACACCTGGGATACACCCGGGCACACCTGGGATACACCTGGGATGCACCTGGGTACACCTGGGATACACCCGGGCACACCTGGGCACACGTGGGGGCACCTGGGTACACCTGGGATACACCCGGGCACACCTGGGCACACCTGGGGGCACCTGGGATACACCTGGGATACACCCGGGCACACCTGGGATACACCTGGGATGCACCTGGGTACACCTGGGATACACCCGGGCACACCTGGGCACACGTGGGGGCACCTGGGTACACCTGGGATACACCCGGGCACACCTGGGCACACCTGGGGGCACCTGGGATACACCTGGGATACACCCGGGCACACCTGGGATACACCTGGGATGCACCTGGGTACACCTGGGATACACCCGGGCACACCTGGGCACACGTGGGGGCACCTGGGTACACCTGGGATACACCCGGGCACACCTGGGCACACCTGGGGGCACCTGGGATACACCTGGGATACACCCGGGCACACCTGGGATACACCTGGGATGCACCTGGGTACACCTGGGATACACCCGGGCACACCTGGGCACACGTGGGGGCACCTGGGTACACCTGGGATACACCCGGGCACACCTGGGCACACCTGGGGGCACCTGGGATACACCTGGGATACACCCGGGCACACCTGGGATACACCTGGGATGCACCTGGGTACACCTGGGATACACCCGGGCACACCTGGGCACACGTGGGGGCACCTGGGTACACCTGGGATACACCCGGGCACACCTGGGCACACCTGGGGGCACCTGGGATACACCTGGGATACACCCGGGCACACCTGGGATACACCTGGGATGCACCTGGGTACACCTGGGATACACCCGGGCACACCTGGGCACACGTGGGGGCACCTGGGTACACCTGGGATACACCCGGGCACACCTGGGCACACCTGGGGGCACCTGGGATACACCTGGGATACACCCGGGCACACCTGGGATACACCTGGGATGCACCTGGGTACACCTGGGATACACCCGGGCACACCTGGGCACACGTGGGGGCACCTGGGTACACCTGGGATACACCCGGGCACACCTGGGCACACCTGGGGGCACCTGGGATACACCTGGGATACACCCGGGCACACCTGGGATACACCTGGGATGCACCTGGGTACACCTGGGATACACCCGGGCACACCTGGGCACACGTGGGGGCACCTGGGTACACCTGGGATACACCCGGGCACACCTGGGCACACCTGGGGGCACCTGGGATACACCTGGGATACACCCGGGCACACCTGGGATACACCTGGGATGCACCTGGGTACACCTGGGATACACCCGGGCACACCTGGGCACACGTGGGGGCACCTGGGTACACCTGGGATACACCCGGGCACACCTGGGCACACCTGGGGGCACCTGGGATACACCTGGGATACACCCGGGCACACCTGGGATACACCTGGGATGCACCTGGGTACACCTGGGATACACCCGGGCACACCTGGGCACACGTGGGGGCACCTGGGTACACCTGGGATACACCCGGGCACACCTGGGCACACCTGGGGGCACCTGGGATACACCTGGGATACACCCGGGCACACCTGGGATACACCTGGGATGCACCTGGGTACACCTGGGATACACCCGGGCACACCTGGGCACACGTGGGGGCACCTGGGTACACCTGGGATACACCCGGGCACACCTGGGCACACCTGGGGGCACCTGGGATACACCTGGGATACACCCGGGCACACCTGGGATACACCTGGGATGCACCTGGGTACACCTGGGATACACCCGGGCACACCTGGGCACACGTGGGGGCACCTGGGTACACCTGGGATACACCCGGGCACACCTGGGCACACCTGGGGGCACCTGGGATACACCTGGGATACACCCGGGCACACCTGGGATACACCTGGGATGCACCTGGGTACACCTGGGATACACCCGGGCACACCTGGGCACACGTGGGGGCACCTGGGTACACCTGGGATACACCCGGGCACACCTGGGCACACCTGGGGGCACCTGGGATACACCTGGGATACACCCGGGCACACCTGGGATACACCTGGGATGCACCTGGGTACACCTGGGATACACCCGGGCACACCTGGGCACACGTGGGGGCACCTGGGTACACCTGGGATACACCCGGGCACACCTGGGCACACCTGGGGGCACCTGGGATACACCTGGGATACACCCGGGCACACCTGGGATACACCTGGGATGCACCTGGGTACACCTGGGATACACCCGGGCACACCTGGGCACACGTGGGGGCACCTGGGTACACCTGGGATACACCCGGGCACACCTGGGCACACCTGGGGGCACCTGGGATACACCTGGGATACACCCGGGCACACCTGGGATACACCTGGGATGCACCTGGGTACACCTGGGATACACCCGGGCACACCTGGGCACACGTGGGGGCACCTGGGTACACCTGGGATACACCCGGGCACACCTGGGCACACCTGGGGGCACCTGGGAACAGCTGGGATACACCTGGGATGCACCTGGGTACACCTGGGAGGGACCTGGATACACCTGGGCACACCTGGGGGCACCTGGGGGGCACCTGGGGGGCACCTGGGAACAGCTGGGATACACCTGGGCACACCTGGGGTACACCTGGGATACACTTGGGCTACACCTGGATACATCTGGGTACACCTGGGCACACCCGGGGGGGGCCTGGGGGCCCTTGGGATACACTGGGATACACCGGGGCACACCTGGGGGGCACCTGGATACACCTGGGGGCACCTGGGCACACCTGGGAACAGCTGAGGTACACCTGGGCACACCTGGGGGCACCTGGGATACACCTGGGATACACCTGGGTACACCTGGGCACAGCTGGGATACACCTGGGCACACCTGGGCACACCTGAGGGGCACCTGGGATGCACCTGGCATACACCTGGGTACACCTGGGACACACCTGGGTACACCTGGGCACACCTGGGTACACCTGGGCACACCTGAGGGGCACCTGGGATGCACCTGGGATACACCTGGGTACACCTGGGATACACCCGGGCACACCTGGGCACACCTGGGGGACACTGGGAATACACTGGG
>NW_008239763.1:57755-58506 GCF_000691975.1 Corvus brachyrhynchos
ACACCTCGGATACCGCGGGGATGCACCTGGGTACACCTGGGATACACCCGGGCACACCTGGGCACACGTGGGGGCACCTGGGTACACCTGGGATACACCCGGGCACACCCGGGCACACCTGGGCACACCTGGGGGCACCTGGGATACACCTGGGCACACCTGGGATACACCTGGGATACACCTGGGGGCACCTGGAGCACACCTGGGGGGCACCTGGAGCACACCTGGGCACACCTGGGCACACCTGGGGGCACCTGGGATATGGGCACATACATCTGGGTTACTCCTGGGCACACCTGGGGGGGGCCTGGGGGCACTTGGGATACACTGGGCTATACTGGGATACACTGGGATACACCTGGGATACACCTGGGCACACCTGGGCACACCTGGGGGGCACCTGGGATACACCTGGGCACACCTGGGAGGGACCTGGATGCACCTGGGGGTACCTGGGCACACCTGGGGACACCTGGGCACGCCCTGGGTACACCTGGGGCACAGCTGGATACACCTGGGAGGCAGCTGGGGGTACCTGGGCACACCTTGAGGGGGCCAGCTGGGCACACCCAGGTATACCTGGGCATACCTGAGGTACCCCACCTGTGGCAGGTGTGGTACCAGGTGGGGTGGCTCTGGGGGGTGCCCGTGTGCCAGCTGTGCGATGTGCCCACCTGTGCCAGGTGATGTACCGGGTGATCCAGGTGGCTGACGGGCAGCTGGACGCGCAGACCGAGGGCACCAGCGCCAT
>NW_008239763.1:59148-60573 GCF_000691975.1 Corvus brachyrhynchos
CCTGTGCCCTCTGCCCCCCCGGTCCCGCCTGCGCCATCCGTGACACAGGTGGGTCACCTGGCTACGCCCATTGTCCCCTCTGTGCCACCTGTGCCACCTGTGCCATCCATGACACAGGTGGGTCACCTGGCCACGCCCACTGTGCCCTCTGTGCCACCTGTGCCACCTGTGCCATCCGTGACACAGGTGGGTCACCTGGCCACGCCCATTGTCCCCTCTGTGCCACCTGTGCCATCTGTGACACAGGTGCGGCACTGGGCCACGCCCCTGCCACACCCCCCTGGATCTCACCTGTGCCCAGCCCAGGTGGTGACCCAGGTGTGCCACGCCCCTGCCACACCCCCCTGGATCTCACCTGTGCCACCTGCAGCCTTGAGCTCAGCTGTGCCCCTGGGGCTCATCTGTGCCCCACCTGTGCCCCACCTGTGCCCTTGGGGCTCACTTGTGTCACCTGTGCCCCTGTGTCTCACCTGTGCCCCTGTGCCCCACCTGTGCCCTCGGGGCTCACCTGTGCCACCTGTGCCACCTGTGCCTATGTCTCACCTGTGCCCCTGGGGCTCACCTGTGCCTCACCTGTGCCCCACCTGTGCCCCTGAGCTCACCTGTGCCACCTGTGCCCCCATGTCCCACCTCTGCCACCTGTGCCCTTGGGGCTCACCTGTCCCACCTGCCTCACCTGTGTCTCACCTGTTCCACTTGTCCCACCTGTGCCACCTGTGTCCCCCTTACCTGGCCCTCACCTGTGCCACCTGTCCCACTCGTGTCACCTGTGTTTCCCTCACCTGTGCCACCTGTCCCACCTGTGTTCCCCTCACTTGTTCCTCACCTGTCCTTCACCTGTTCCTCACCTGTCCCACCCGTGTCCCCCTCACCGGTTGCCCACCTGCCCCTCACCGGTTGCCCACCTGTTGCTCACCTGTTCGTTACCTGTCCCACCTGTCCATCACCTGCTTTTCACCTGCCCCACCCATGTCCCCCTCCCCTGTCCCTCACCTGTGGCTCTCCTGTCCCCCTTCCCTGTCTTTCACCTGTGGCACTCCTGTCCCACCCCGTGGCTCACCTGTGGCTCACCTGTCCCCCACCCTTCCCCACCTGTCCCTCCCCTGTCCCTCACCTGTGGCTCTCTTGTCCCTCTCCCCTGTCTTTCACCTGTCCCTCACCTGTCCCTCACCTGTGGCTCACCTGTGGCTCCCTTGTTCCTCCCCTGTCCCTCTCCTGTCCCTCACCTGTCCCTCACCTGTGGCTCACTTGTCCCTCACCTGTCTCCCCCCTTCCCCACCTGTCCCTCCCCTGTCCCTCACAGGCCCCTCACCTGTCCCTCCCCTGTGGCTCACCTGTGGCTCCCTTGTTCCTCCCCTGTCCCTCTCCTGTCCCTCACCTGTCCCTCACCTGTGGCTCACTTGTCCCTCACCTGTCTCCCCCCTT
>NW_008239763.1:62190-63231 GCF_000691975.1 Corvus brachyrhynchos
ACACCTGGGCACACCTGGGCACACCTGGGCACACCTGGGCACACCTGGGCGCACCTGGACAGACCTGGGGATACACCTGGGGCACACCTGGGGGTACCTGGGCACACCTGGGGCACACCTGGGGCACACCTGGGGCACAGCTGGGCACAGCTGGGTTACAGCCAGGCACACCTGGGCACACCTGGCCACATTTGGGAGCACACCCGGGCACACCTGGGACACACCTGGGGCAGACCTGGGAACACCTGGGCACAGCTGGGAACACTTGGGCACACTTGGGCACAGCCAAACGCACCTGGGACACACCTGGGCACACCTGGGGCACACCTGGGCACACCTGGGAGCTGGGTTGGGTTTGAGGTCACCTGGGTGCATTTGGGGTCTCCCCTGTGGGATTTGGGGTCTCTCCTGTCACATTTGGGGTCTCATCTGTGGGATTGGGGTCTCCCCTGTGGGATTTGGGGTCTCACCTGTGGGATTGGGGTCTCCCCTGTCCCATTTGGGGTCTCACCTGTCCCATTTGGGGTCTCCCCTGTGGGATTGGGGTCTCCCCTGTCCCGTTTGGGGTCTCACCTGTCCCGTTCGGGCTCGCAGGGCAGTTTTTCGTGATGATGTCACCTCAGGAGGTGCTCCCGGGCGGGGCCCAGCGCTCCATCGCCCCCCGTGCCCACCCCTACTCGCCGTGAGTACCTGGGCACACCTGGGGCACACCTGGGGCACACCTGGGGCACAGCTGGGCACAGCTGGGTTACAGCCAGGCACACCTGGGCACACCTGGCCACATTTGGGAGCACACCCGGGCACACCTGGGACACACCTGGGGCAGACCTGGGAACACCTGGGCACAGCTGGGAACACTTGGGCACACTTGGGCACAGCCAAACGCACCTGGGACACACCTGGGCACACCTGGGGCACACCTGGGCACACCTGGGCACAGCCGGGCTACAACCAGACACACCTGGGACACACCTGGGCACACCTGAGCACAGCTGGGGCACACCTGGGGCACACCTGGGCACAGCCAGGCTACAACCAGAC
>NW_008239763.1:63869-65837 GCF_000691975.1 Corvus brachyrhynchos
AATCCCCCATTCCCAATCCCCAATCCCCAATCCCCAATCCCCATTCCCAACTGGGAATCCCCATTCCAAATCCCCCATTCCCAACTGGGAATCCACATTCCCAACCCCAATTCCCAATCCCCATTCCCAACTGGGAATCCCCCATTCCCAACCCCAATTCCCAATCCCCATTCCCAGCTGGGAATCCCCCATTCCCAATCCCCAATCCCCAATCCCCATTCCCAACTGGGAATCCCCATTCCAAATCCCCCATTCCCAACTGGGAATCCACATTCCCAACCCCAATTCCCAATCCCCATTCCCAACTGGGAATCCCCCATTCCCAACCACAATTCCCACTTCCCATTCCCACCATTCCCAATCCCCAATCCCCATTCCCAACTGGGAATCCCCCATTCCCAACCCCAATTCCCAACCCCGTTCCCAGTGGAGCGCCGGCGCCGGGACAAGATCAACAACTGGATCGTGCAGCTCTCCAAGATCATCCCCGACTGCTCCATGGAAAACACCAAATCCGGACAGGTCCCAGCCCTTCCCCGGGGATTTGGGGCCGCATTTGGGGTTTTGGGGATCCCCCCGGTGACCCCGAATTCCCGAATTCCCAGAGCAAGGGCGGGATCCTGTCCAAGGCCTGCGATTACATCCAGGAGCTGCGGCAGAGCAACCTCCGGCTGAGCGAGGAGCTGCAGGGCCTGGACCAGCTGCAGATGGACAACGAGGTCCTGCGGCAGCAGGTGGGCAACTGGGAGCACTGGGAGGCACTGGGATGGCAGTGGGGTTGGACTGGGAGGGATTAGGATTGGATTGGGAGGCACTGGGATGGATTGGGATTGGATTGAGGGGTACTGGGATGGACTGGGATTGGATTGAGATGGACTGGGATGGACTGGGAGGGGACTGGGGCCTGGACGAGCTGCAGATGGACAACGAGGTCCTGCGGCAGCAGGTGGGCAACTGGGAGCACTGGGAGGCACTGGGATGGCAGTGGGGTTGGACTGGGATGCTCTGGGGTTGGATTGAGAGGGACTGGGATGGACTGGGATTGGATTGGGAGGCACTGGGATGGACTGGGATTGGATTGGGAGGGACTGGGAGGCACTGGGATTGGATTGAGAGAGACTGGGATGGGCTGAGATTGAGAGGCACTGGGAGGCACTGGGATGGACTAGGATTGGATTGAGAGGGACTGGGATGGACTGGGAGGGGACTGGGAGGGGACTGGGGCCTGGACCAGCTGCAGATGGACAGTGAGGTCCTGCGGCAGCAGGTGGGCAACTGGGAGCACTGGGAGGCACTGGGATGGCAGTGGGGGGCACTGGGGTTGGACTGGGAGGGGCTGTATTGGGGATGTATTGGGATGCACTGGGAGGCACTGGGATTGGATTGAGAGGGACTGGGATTGGATTGGGAGGCACTGGGATGGACTGGGATTGGATTGGGAGGCACTGTGATGGGATTGAGAGGCACTGGGATTGAATTAAGAGGCACTGGGATGGACTGGGGTTGGATTGGGAGGGACTGGGATGGACTGGGATTGGATTGAGAGGCACTGGGAGGGATTGGGATTGGATTGGGAAGGGACTGGGAGCACTGGGAGGCACTGGGGTTGGACTGGGAGGCACTGGGATTGGATTGGGAGGCACTGGGATTGGATTGAGAGGCACTGGGGTGGACTGGGATTGGATTGGGATGGACTGGGAGGGACTGGGATTGGATTGAGAGAGACTGGGATGGACTGGGATTGGATTGGGATGGACTGGGATGGATTGGGATTGGACTGGGATGGACGGGGATTGGATTGAGAGGGATTGGGATGGACTGGGAGGGACTAGGATGGACTGGGAGGGACTGGGATTGGATTGAGAGAGACTGGGATGGACTGGGGTTGGATTGGGAGGCACTCGGAGGCACTGGGGTTGGACTGGGAGGGGCTGGGATTGGATTGAGAGGGACTGGGATGGACTGGGA
>NW_008239763.1:67365-71273 GCF_000691975.1 Corvus brachyrhynchos
ACTAGTGGATTAGCTGAGGAAGAAGAACTTGCTGCTGCAGGTTTGGGGTACTGGGAGTTACTGGGAGAGCACTGGGCTGTACTGGGAGAGCACTGGGGGATGTTTTGGGGTGCAGGGGGATATTTTGGGGTGCAGGAGGCTGTTTTGGGGTCCTGGGGGATGTTTTGGGGTGCGAGGAGGGTCTGAACCCCCTCCCAACCCCCCCCAGCCCGGGACCCCTCCCCAAATCCGGGTGTAGGAGCTGAAGAACCCCTGGGGTTACTGGGGACTATTGGGAGCACTGGGCTGTACTGGGCTGTACTGGGAGGGCACTGGGGGACGTTTTGGGGTTCCGGGGGATATTTTGGGGTTCAGGGGGTGCCTGAGTCCCCCCCAATCCCCCCGGGACCCCTCCTCAAATCCAGGCAGGGGAGCTGAAGAACAAGAACCTGCTGCTGCGGGTTTGGGGTACTGGGAGTTACTGGGAGTTACTGGGCTGTACTGGGAGAGCACAGGGGGATGTTTTGGGGTTCAGGGGGTGCCTGACCCCCCCGGGGACCCCTCCCCAAATGCAGGTGGAGGAGCTGAAGAACAAGAACCTGCTGCTGCGGGTTTGGGGTACTGGGAGTTACTGGGAGTTACTGGGCTGTACTGGGAGAGCACAGGGGGATGTTTTGGGGTTCAGGGGGTGCCTGACCCCCCCGGGGACCCCTCCCCAAATGCAGGTGGAGGAGCTGAAGAACAAGAACCTGCTGCTGCGGGTTTGGGGTACTGGGAGTTACTGGGAGTTACTGGGCTGTACTGGGAGAGCACAGGGGGATGTTTTGGGGTTCAGGGGGTGCCTGACCCCCCCGGGGACCCCTCCCCAAATGCAGGTGGAGGAGCTGAAGAACAAGAACCTGCTGCTGCGGGTTTGGGGTACTGGGAGTTACTGGGAGTTACTGGGCTGTACTGGGAGAGCACAGGGGGATGTTTTGGGGTTCAGGGGGTGCCTGACCCCCCCGGGGACCCCTCCCCAAATGCAGGTGGAGGAGCTGAAGAACAAGAACCTGCTGCTGCGGGTTTGGGGTACTGGGAGTTACTGGGAGTTACTGGGCTGTACTGGGAGAGCACAGGGGGATGTTTTGGGGTTCAGGGGGTGCCTGACCCCCCCGGGGACCCCTCCCCAAATGCAGGTGGAGGAGCTGAAGAACAAGAACCTGCTGCTGCGGGTTTGGGGTACTGGGAGTTACTGGGAGTTACTGGGCTGTACTGGGAGAGCACAGGGGGATGTTTTGGGGTTCAGGGGGTGCCTGACCCCCCCGGGGACCCCTCCCCAAATGCAGGTGGAGGAGCTGAAGAACAAGAACCTGCTGCTGCGGGTTTGGGGTACTGGGAGTTACTGGGAGTTACTGGGCTGTACTGGGAGAGCACAGGGGGATGTTTTGGGGTTCAGGGGGTGCCTGACCCCCCCGGGGACCCCTCCCCAAATGCAGGTGGAGGAGCTGAAGAACAAGAACCTGCTGCTGCGGGTTTGGGGTACTGGGAGTTACTGGGAGTTACTGGGCTGTACTGGGAGAGCACAGGGGGATGTTTTGGGGTTCAGGGGGTGCCTGACCCCCCCGGGGACCCCTCCCCAAATGCAGGTGGAGGAGCTGAAGAACAAGAACCTGCTGCTGCGGGTTTGGGGTACTGGGAGTTACTGGGAGTTACTGGGCTGTACTGGGAGAGCACAGGGGGATGTTTTGGGGTTCAGGGGGTGCCTGACCCCCCCGGGGACCCCTCCCCAAATGCAGGTGGAGGAGCTGAAGAACAAGAACCTGCTGCTGCGGGTTTGGGGTACTGGGAGTTACTGGGAGTTACTGGGCTGTACTGGGAGAGCACAGGGGGATGTTTTGGGGTTCAGGGGGTGCCTGACCCCCCCGGGGACCCCTCCCCAAATGCAGGTGGAGGAGCTGAAGAACAAGAACCTGCTGCTGCGGGTTTGGGGTACTGGGAGTTACTGGGAGTTACTGGGCTGTACTGGGAGAGCACAGGGGGATGTTTTGGGGTTCAGGGGGTGCCTGACCCCCCCGGGGACCCCTCCCCAAATGCAGGTGGAGGAGCTGAAGAACAAGAACCTGCTGCTGCGGGTTTGGGGTACTGGGAGTTGAAAAAAAACCCAAAAAAAAGGAATAAAAAAATAGGGATTTTGGGTTGGGTTTTTTTTGGCGTCCTAAAGGTTCTTCCTGGAAGCCCAAAATTCCCCTGAATCCACCCCAAAGGGAGCCTAAAAATTCCTGATCCCACCAGGGACCCCAAAAGTGCCCGGAATTCCCCCAAAAGGGACCCCAAAATGTCCCAAATCCCCCCCCGGGACCCTAAAAAATTCCAGATCCTACCAAGGACCCCAAAATTCCCCTGAATTCCCCCCAAAAGGGACCCCAAAATGTCCCAAATCCCCCCCCGGGACCCTAAAAAATTCCAGATCCTACCAAGGACCCCAAAATTCCCCTGAATTCCCCCCAAAAGGGACCCCAAAATGTCCCAAATCCCCCCCCGGGACCCTAAAAAATTCCAGATCCTACCAAGGACCCCAAAATTCCCCTGAATTCCCCCCAAAAGGGACCCCAAAATGTCCCAAATCCCCCCCCGGGACCCTAAAAAATTCCAGATCCTACCAAGGACCCCAAAATTCCCCTGAATTCCCCCCAAAAGGGACCCCAAAATGTCCCAAATCCCCCCCCGGGACCCTAAAAAATTCCAGATCCTACCAAGGACCCCAAAATTCCCCTGAATTCCCCCCAAAAGGGACCCCAAAATGTCCCAAATCCCCCCCCGGGACCCTAAAAAATTCCAGATCCTACCAAGGACCCCAAAATTCCCCTGAATTCCCCCCAAAAGGGACCCCAAAATGTCCCAAATCTCCCCCAAATGGACCCGAAAATTCCCCATAATTCCTCAAAGGGACCCTAAAAAATTCCAGATCCTACCAAGGACCCCAAAATTCCCCTGAATTCCCCCCAAAAGGGACCCCAAAATGTCCCAAATCTCCCCCAAAAGGGACCCGAAAATTCCCCTGAATCCCTTCCAGGGAACCCCAAAAATTCCTGATCCCACCAGGAACCCCAAAATCCCCTAAATCTCCACCAGCGACCCCAAAAGTCCCCGAAATTCCCCCAAAAGGGACCCCAGAATGTCCCAAATCTCCCCCAAAAGGGACCCGAAAATTCCCCTGAATCCCTTCCAGGGAACCCCAAAAATTCCTGATCCCACCAGGAACCCCAAAGGTGCCCGGAATTCCCCCAAAAGGGACCCCAGAATGTCCCAAATCTCCCCCAAAAGGGACCCGAAAATTCCCCTGAATTCCTCAAAGGGACCCTAAAAAATTCCTGATTCCCCTGGAACCCCAAAAATTCCCTAAATTCCCACCAGGAACCCCAAAGGTGCCCGGAATTCCCCCAAAAGGGACCCCAAATGTCCCAAATCCCCCCCAGGGACCCTAAAAAATTCCAGATCCCACCAAGGACCCCAAAAATCCCCTGAATTCCCCCCAAAAGGGACCCCAAAATGTCCCGAATTCCCCCAAAGGGACCCTAAAAATTCCTGATTCCCCTGAAACCCCAAAAATCCCCTAAATCCCCACCAGGGACCCCAAAAATGCCCGGAACTCTTCAAAGACCCTAAAAAATTCCTGCTCTTCCCCGGGGACCCCCGAACTGGGAGGCACTGGGGGGTCACTGGTCTGAACTGGGAGCCCTGGGCAGGCACTGGGGGGTCACAGGGTGGGCACTGGGGGGTCACTGGTCTGAACTGGGAGCACTCAGTAGTCACTGAGGGTCACTGGGGGGTCACTGGTCTGAACTGGTCTGAACTGGGAGCCCTGGGCAGGCACTGAAGGGTCACTGGGGGTCACTGGAGTGGTCACTGGCGGTCACTGGTGCTCACTGGGGCGGTCACTGGTGGTCACT
>NW_008239763.1:73370-73756 GCF_000691975.1 Corvus brachyrhynchos
GTGCCCGGAATTCCCCCAAAAGGGACCCCAAAATGTCCCAAATCCCCCCCAGGGACCCTAAAAAATTCCAGATCCCACCAAGGACCCCAAAAATCCCCTGAATTCCCCCCAAAAGGGACCCCAAAATGTCCCAAATCTCCCCCAAAAGGGACCCGAAAATTCCCCTGAATCCCCTCCAGGGAACCCCAAAAATTCCTGATCCCACCAAGGACCCCAAAAATCCCCTGAATTCCCCCCAAAAGGGACCCCAAAATGTCCCGAATTCCCCCAAAGGGACCCTAAAAATTCCTGATTCCCCTGAAACCCCAAAAATCCCCTAAATCCCCACCAGCGACCCCAAAAATGCCCGGAATTCCCCCCAAAGGGACCCCAAAATTCCCCAGAAC
>NW_008239763.1:78380-79361 GCF_000691975.1 Corvus brachyrhynchos
CCGATCCCGCTTTATTTGGACCCAAAACCAGTCGGGATTGAACCGATCCCGCTTTATTTGGACCCAAAACCAGTCGGGATTGAACCGATCCCGCTTTATTTGGACCCAAAACCAGTCGGGATTAACCCGGTCCCGCTTTATTTGGACCCAAATCCAGTCGGGATTAACCCGGTCCCAAACGTGGTCCTGGATCAGGTTGGGATTTACCCGATCCCGGCTGGGTCGGACCTAAAACCACTCAGGCTGAACCCGATTCCAGGTGATTTAGACCCAAACCAGGCTGGGATTTACCCAATCCCGGCCGATTTAGACCCGGTCCTGGCAGGCCCCGACTCCCAGCCGGGATCCCCATCCCAGGCTGATCCCAGAGAATCCCACGGGATGTTCCCATCCCTTTGTTTTACCCCCCAAATCCACCCAAACAGCCCCAAAAATCCCATCCCCTCTTCCCCGCGCCATTCCCAGACCCCAAATCCCGATTTTCCACCCCCCAAATCCCGATTTTCCACCCCCCAAATCCCGATTTTCACCCCTCCAAATCCCGATTTTCCACCCCCCAAATCCCGATTTTCCACCCCCCAAATCCCGATTTTCACCCCTCCAAATCCCGATTTTCCACCCCCCAAATCCCGATTTTCCACCCCCCAAATCCCGATTTTCACCCCTCCAAATCCCGATTTTCCACCCCCCAAATCCCGATTTTCCACCCCCCAAATCCCGATTTTCACCCCTCCAAACTGCGACATTCCCGGCCGGTTTCCTGTGAAACTGGGCACAAACTGGGCAGAAACTGGGCAGGGCGGGAGGTGCCCGGACGGGATTTTCCGGCTCCTGGGTGGGGAGCGGTGACCGTCCCTGAGGCTCCCGGTGACCTCTCGAGGCTCCTGGTGACCTCCTGAGGCTCCTGGTGACCACCCTGAGGCTCCCGGTGACCTCTCGAGGCTCCCAGTGACCTCTCGAGGTTCCCGGTGACCACCCTGA
>NW_008239763.1:79722-80021 GCF_000691975.1 Corvus brachyrhynchos
GCTCCCGGTGACCTCTTGAGGCTCCCGGTGACCACCCTGAGCCTCCCGGTGTCCTCCCGAGGCTCCCGGTGACCTCCCAAGGTTCCCAGTGACCACCCCGAGGCTCCCGGTGACCTCTCCGGGATGGCTCAGCCCCGATTTCCCCCGGCAGCGCCGTTGGCCGGAGCCCAGGTGACCTCGGAGAACAAGGAAGTGCCGGAGCACAAACGTGAGTGACCCCAATTCCCCCCCCGCTGTCACCCGGCCCCGGCAGCCCCGGGGATCCCGGGCGCCCCCCCGGAACCGGGGCTGGGGGGTCC
>NW_008239763.1:80051-81996 GCF_000691975.1 Corvus brachyrhynchos
GGTGCCCCCCGGCCCCGGCAGCCCCGGGGATCCCGGGAGCCACCCCGGAACCGGGGCTGGGGGTTCCACCTGGGGAGGATCACGGGGGATCGGTTTGGGGTGGTCCCAGGCTGGGGTGGTGCTGGTTTCCGGTGGTGCCGGTTTTGGGTGGTCCCAGTTTGGGGTGGTCCCGGTTTAGGCTGGTCTCAGTTTGGGATGGTCTCAGTTTGGGATGGTCCCAGTTTGGGTGGTCCCAGTTTGGGATGGTGCCGGTTTTGGGGTGGTCCCGGTTTGGGATGGTCCCGGTTTGGGATGGTCCCGGTTTTGGGGTGGTCCCGGTTTGGGAGGGTCCTGGGGCCATCCAGGGGTCCCTGTGCCCATGGGAACATCCAGGGGTCCCTGTCCCTGTGGGGACATCGGGGGGTCTCTAAGCCAGGGGGACATCGGGGTGTCCCTGTGGGGCCATCGGGGTGTCCCTGAGCCCATGGGGCCATCCAGGGGTCCCTGTGCCCATGGGAACATCCAGGGGTCCCTGTCCCTGTGGGGACATCGGGGGGTCTCTAAGCCAGGGGGACATCGGGGTGTCCCTGTGGGGCCATCGGGGTGTCCCTGAGCCCATGGGGCCATCCAGGGGTCCCTGTGCCCATGGGAACATCCAGGGGTCCCTGTCCCTGTGGGGACATCGGGGGGTCTCTAAGCCAGGGGGACATCGGGGTGTCCCTGTGGGGCCATCGGGGTGTCCCTGAGCCCATGGGGCCATCCAGGGGTCCCTGTGCCCATGGGAACATCCAGGGGTCCCTGTCCCTGTGGGGACATCGGGGGGTCTCTAAGCCAGGGGGACATCGGGGTGTCCCTGTGGGGCCATCGGGGTGTCCCTGAGCCCATGGGGCCATCCAGGGGTCCCTGTGCCCATGGGAACATCCAGGGGTCCCTGTCCCTGTGGGGACATCGGGGGGTCTCTAAGCCAGGGGGACATCGGGGTGTCCCTGTGGGGCCATCGGGGTGTCCCTGAGCCCATGGGGCCATCCAGGGGTCCCTGTGCCCATGGGAACATCCAGGGGTCCCTGTCCCTGTGGGGACATCGGGGGGTCTCTAAGCCAGGGGGACATCGGGGTGTCCCTGTGGGGCCATCGGGGTGTCCCTGAGCCCATGGGGCCATCCAGGGGTCCCTGTGCCCATGGGAACATCCAGGGGTCCCTGTCCCTGTGGGGACATCGGGGGGTCTCTAAGCCAGGGGGACATCGGGGTGTCCCTGTGGGGCCATCGGGGTGTCCCTGAGCCCATGGGGCCATCCAGGGGTCCCTGTGCCCATGGGAACATCCAGGGGTCCCTGTCCCTGTGGGGACATCGGGGGGTCTCTAAGCCAGGGGGACATCGGGGTGTCCCTGTGGGGCCATCGGGGTGTCCCTGAGCCCATGGGGCCATCCAGGGGTCCCTGTGCCCATGGGAACATCCAGGGGTCCCTGTCCCTGTGGGGACATCGGGGGGTCTCTAAGCCAGGGGGACATCGGGGTGTCCCTGTGGGGACATCGGGGGGGCCCTGACCCCATGGGGCCATTCAGGGGTCCCTGTGCTCGTGGGGACATCAGGGTGTCCCTGTGGGGCCATCCAAGGGTCCCTGTGCCCATGGGGACATGGGGGTGTCCCCCACCCTATGGGGACATCGGGGTGTCCCTGTGGGGACATCGGGGGGGCCCTGAGCCCATGGGGCCATTCAGGGGTCCCTGTGCTCGTGGGGACATCAGGGTGTCCCTGTGGGGCCATCCAGGGGTCCCTGTGCCCATGGGGCCATCGGGGTGTCCCCCACCCTATGGGGACATCGGGGTGTCCCTGTGGGGCCATCCAGGGGTCCCTGTGCCCATGGGGCCATCCAAGGGTCCCTATGCCCATGGGGACATTGGGGTGTCCCTGTGGGGCCATCCAGGGATCCCTGTGGAGCCCATGGGGCCATCCCAGGGTCCCCTCG
>NW_008239763.1:82081-82908 GCF_000691975.1 Corvus brachyrhynchos
CTCCGTCCCCCCCCCCCCCCCCAGAGCCGTACCGGGACCGTGTCCAGTTCTCGCGCACGTCCATCCGGTTCCAGTCGGTGACGCGGGAGGACAGTGGGAAGTACATCTGCGAGGTGGTGGGGGATGGCAGCCACATCGCCAAGTCCGAGGTCAACCTCATCGTCCAAGGTGAGGCCACCCCGTGTCCCCATCCCTGAGCCTGGCCTTGGCCCTGGCCCTGTCCTTGTCCCTGGTCCTCGTCCCTTCCCTGCCCAGGATTTGTCCCAACATTTCCTGGGGGAGGGACACCGTCCCTGCTGTCCCCTCCATCCCATGGGGACACCAAGCCGGGACAGGGGACACTGTCCCCGCTGTCCCTGCTGTCCCCGCTGTCCCCTCCATCCCATCCCTGTCCCGTGCCCGGGCGCCTCTGGGCAGTGCCACTCCCTGTCCCTGTCCCTGTGCTGTGGGGGGCCCGTCCCGTGTCCGAGTGGCTCCGGGTGGCTCCGGTCTCTGTCCCTGGGGTGTGTCTGGGCAGTGCCAGTCCCTGTCCCTGTCCCTGGGGTGTGTCCAGTTCCTGTCCCTGTCCCTGGGGTGGCTCCGGTCACTGTCCCTGTCCCTGGGGTGGCTCTGGTCCCTGTCCTTGGGGTGTGTCCGGGCAGTGCCAGTCCCTGTCCCTGGGCAGTGCCCATCACTGTCCCTGTCCCTGTCCCTAGGGCGTGTCCGGTCCCTGTCCCTGGGGTGTGTCCGGGCAGTGCCCATCGCTGTCCCTGTCCCTGGGCAGTGCCAGTCCCTGTCCCCGGGCAGTGCCCATCGCTGTCCCTGGGCAGTGCCCATCGCTGTCCCTG
>NW_008239763.1:83758-84938 GCF_000691975.1 Corvus brachyrhynchos
TCTCCCTTTTCCTGCCCTTTTCCCTTTGGATTCTCCCTTTTCCTGCCCTTTTTCCCTCTTTTCCTCTTCCTTTTCCTTTTTGATTCTCCCTTTCCCTGCCCTTTTCCCTGTTTTCTTCTCCCTTTCCCCTTTTCTCACCCATTTCCCGTTTTCCTCTCCCTTTTCCTGCCCTTTTTCCCCGTTTTCCTCTCCCTTTTCCTGCCCTTTTCCTTTTTGATTCTCCCTTTTCCTGCCCTTTTCCCCTCTTTTCCTCTCCCTTTTCCCTTTTCTCACCCATTTTCCCTGTTTTATTCTCCCTTTTCCTGCCCTTTTCCCTTTGGATTCTCCCTTTTCCTGCCCTTTTCCCCTGTTTTCCTCACCCTTTCCTGCTCTTCTTCCTTTTTTATTCTCCCTTTTCTTGCTTTTTCCCCCTGTTTTATTCTCCCTTTTCCTGCCCTTTTCCCTTTTTATTTTCCCTTTTCCTGCCCTTTTTCCCCATTTTCCTCTCCCTTTTCCTGCCCTTTTCCCTGTTTTATTCCCCCTTTTCCTGCCCCTTTTCCCTCTTTTCCCCTCCCTTTCCCCTTTTCTCACCCATTTTCCCTGTTTTCCCCTTTTCTCACCCATTTTCCCTGTTTTCCCCTTTTCTCACCCATTTTCCCTGTTTTCCTCACCCTTTCCCCACCTCCATTCCCCCCTTTCTCTCCTTTCCCCCTCGTCCCCCCTTTCCTCCTTTTTTCCCCCATTTCTCTCTCCCTTCTCAGCCTTTCCCCTTTTTCCCCCTTCCCCACTTTTCTCCCCACCTTTTCCCCCCTTTCCCATTTCTCCCCTTTTCCTCCTTTTCTCCTTTTTCCTCCCCCTTTTCCCCAATTTTTCCCCCTTTCCCTCTTTTTTCCCTCTCCCCTCCCCCCTTTCTTCCCCATTTTCCCCTTTCCCCCTTTTCCCCCTCTTCCTCCCCCTTTTTTCCCCATTTTCCCAATTTCTTCCCCATTTTTCCCATTTCCCCCCCTTTTCCCCCTTCCCTCCCCTGTTTTCCCTTCCCCCCTTTTTTCCCCTCTTCCTACCCCATTTTTTCCCATTTGCCTCCCTTTTCCCCCCCATTTCCACCCTTTTTTCCCCATTTTCCCCATTTCTTCCCCATTTTTTCCCGTTTTCCCCTCATTTCCACCCTTTTCCCCCCCATTTCCGCCCTTTTTACCTCCAT
>NW_008239763.1:87620-88739 GCF_000691975.1 Corvus brachyrhynchos
ATGGACTGGGATGGACTGGGAATGGACTGGGAATGGACGGGGAATGGACTGGGATGGACTGGGATGGACTGGGGATGGACTGGGAATGGCCCCAGGAATGGTCTGGGAATGGCCCTGGGAATAACCCCAGGAATGGTGTGGGAATGGCCCTGGGAATGACCAGGAATGGACTGGGATGGACTGGGAATGGACTGGGAATAGCCAGGGATGGACTGGGATGGACTGGGAATGGACTGGGAATGGTCCAGGAATGGTCCGGGAATGGTCTGGGAATGGTCTGGGAATGGCCCTGGGAATAACCCCAGGAATGGACTGGGAATGGACTGGGATGGACTGGGAATAGCCAGGAATGGACTGGGAATGGCCTCAGGAATGGACTGGGAATGGCCCTGGGAATGACCAGGAATGGACTGGGATGGACTGGGAATGGCCAGGAATGTTCTGGGATGGTCTGGGATGGACTGGGAATGGTCTTGGAATGGCCAGGAATGGACTGGGATGGACTGGGAATGGTCTGGGATGGACTGGGAATGGTCTGGGAAGGACTAGGAATGGACTGGGATGGACTAGGAATGGACTGGGATGGACTGGGAATGGACTGGGATGGACTGGGATGGACTGGGAATGGACTGGGAATGGACTGGGATGGACTAGGAATGGACTCGGAATGGCCCCAGGAATGGTCTGGGAATGGCCCCGGGAATGACCAGGAATGGACTGGGATGGACTAGGAATGGCCAGGGAATGGACTGGGAATGGCCAGGAATGGACTGGGATGGACTGGGAATGACCAGGAATGGACTGGGAATGGCCAGGGAATGGGCAGGAATGGACTGGGATGGACTGGGAATGGCCCCAGGAATGGTCTGGGAATGGCCCCGGGAATAACCCCAGGAATGGTCTGGGAATGGCCCTGGGAATGACCAGGAATGGACTGGGAATGGTCTGGGATAAACTGGGATGGACTGGGAATGGTCTGGGAATGGCCAGGAATGGACTGGGAATGGCCTGGGATGGACTGGGATGGACTGGGAATGGTCTAGGAATGGCCCAGAAATGGTCTGGGAATGGTGTGGGAATGGCCTGGGAATGACCCAGGAATGACCCCGGGAATGGCCC
>NW_008239763.1:89033-90761 GCF_000691975.1 Corvus brachyrhynchos
TCTCCCCCCTCCCTGAGCCCTCCCTGATCCCATTTTTGTTCCTTTTTTTTCCAGAAAAAACAGAGTGAGTGACACCGGCGCCACCTCCTCCTCCTGGGTGATCCCACCCCACCCCCCCCAGTGTCCCCTCGGTGTCACCCCCGGTGTCCCCTCGGTCCCTTGGGGTGTCCCCCGGTGGGGACAGAGGGGGTGGCACATCCCAATCCCGATTTTCCCGCAGTGCCAGCGGGAAGAAGGTGATTTACAGCCAACCCTCGAGGCGCAGCGAGGTGAGGACATGGGGACACCGCGGGGACACCGCGGGGACACCACGGGGACCTGCCACCACCCTGGGGGGACACCCCGGTGTCCCCGGTGTCCCTCGGCAGGGGTGGTGGGGGGTGGTGGTGTCCCCAGTGATGTCACTGTGTCCTTGTTAATGTCCCTGGGTCCCCATCGATGTCCCCATCGATCCCCAGTGATGTCCCTGGGTCCCCGTTGATGTCCCCGTTGATGTCCCCATCGATGTCCCCAGTGATGTCCCTGTGTCCCTGGCGTGGGGGTGAAGGGAGGGCGTCACGGGGCTCCCTGTCCCCGTTAATGTCCCTCAGTGTCCCCATAAATGTCCCGTTATTGTCCTGTTATTGTCCCCATGAATGGCCCCCTTAATGCCCTGTCCCTGGCCCCATGGCTGTCCCCATCGATGTCCCTGTCCCCATGGCTGTCCCTGTTGATGTCCCATCCCTGTCCCCATCCCTGTCCCCATCAATGTCCCCGTCCCCATCAATGTCCCTGCCCCCATTGCTGTCCCCATCAATGTCCCCGTCCCCATGGCTGTTCCCATTCCTGTCCCCATCAATGTCCCTGTCCCCATCACTGTCCCCACCAATGACCCTGTCCTTGTCCCCATGGCTGTCCCCATGGCTGTCCCCATCAATGTCCCTGTCCCTGTCGCCATCAATGTCCCCATCCCCATCCCTGTCCCTGTCGATGTCCCTGTCCCCATCCCTGTCCCCGTCACTGTCCCTTTACTGTCCCTGTTAATGACCCCATCAATGTCCCATCACTGTCCCCGTGGCTCTCCCCGGTGTCCCCATGGCTGTCCCCATGAATGTCCCCATGAATGTCCCCATGAATGTCACTGCCCCCGTCACTGTCCCCATGAATGTCCCATCCCTGTCCCCATGGTTGTCCCATCAATGTTCTGTCACTGTCCCCAGGGCTCTTCCCAGTGTCCCCATGGCTGTCCCCAAGAATATCCCCATGAATGTCCCCATGAATGTCACTGCCCCCGTCACTGTCCCCATGGCTGTCCCCATGAATGTCCCATGGTTGTCCCATCAATGTTCTGTCACTGTCCTGGCCCCCTCCCTGTCCCATCCCTGTCCCCATGGCTGTCCCCATCCCTGTCCCCATCGATGTCCCTGTCCCCATGAATGTCCCCA
Organism: Corvus brachyrhynchos; assembly: GCF_000691975.1. Classification (NCBI taxonomy): domain Eukaryota; kingdom Metazoa; phylum Chordata; class Aves; order Passeriformes; family Corvidae; genus Corvus; species Corvus brachyrhynchos. The sequence continues at coordinate 90,458 of NW_008239763.1, forward strand.
TCAGTGTCCCTGTCCCCATCAATGTCCCCATCCCTGTCCCCATCAATGTCCCTGTCCCATCCCTGTCCCCATGGCTGTCCCCATCACTGTCCCCATCGATGTCCCTGTCCCCATGAATGTCCCCATCAGTGTCCCAGTCCCTGTCCCCATCCCTGTCCCCCTGGCTGTCCCCATCAATGTCCCTGTCCCTGTCGCTCCCAGTCCCTGTCCCCATCCCTGTCCCCCTGGCTGTCCCCATCGATGTCCCCATGGCTGTCCCCTGTCCCCACAGGGCGAGTTCAAGCAAACCTCCTCGTTCCTGGTG
>NW_008239763.1:92885-93458 GCF_000691975.1 Corvus brachyrhynchos
TGCGGGGGGACACGGAGGGAGCCCTGGGGACACGGGGGGGACATTGGTGGGTCCCTGGAGACACTGGGGGGATACTGGGAGGACTCTGGGGATGCTGGGGGAGACCCTGGAGGACATGGAGGGGACATTGGGGGGCCCTGGAGGACATTGAGGGGACATTGGGGGAGTCCTTGGGGATGCCAAGGGAGCCCTGGGGACATTGAGGGGACATTGAGGGAGTCCTTGGGGACACTGAGGGAGCCCTGGGGACACTGGGGGGACCCTGAAGGACATTGAGGGGACCCTGAGGACATTGAGGGGACATTGGGGGAGTCCTTGGGGACAATGAAGGAACCCTGGGGACATTGGGGGGACCCTGAGGACATTGAGGGGACATTGGGGGAGTCCTTGGGGACAATGAAGTATCCCTGGGGACATTGGGGGGACCCTGAGGACATTGAGGGGACATTGGGGGGTCCCTGGGGACCATGAGGGGACCCTGGGGGACGTCGAGGGGGTCCCTGGGGGCTGAGGGGACACTGGGGACACCGTGGGGACATTGGGAGATCTCTGGGGACATTGAGGGGACATTGG
>NW_008239763.1:94439-94712 GCF_000691975.1 Corvus brachyrhynchos
CTGGTGGCCCGTTGGGGCTGGTGTCACCCCCAGAGGTTGGTGGCACTTTGGGGCTGGTGTCACCTCCAGGGGTTGGTGGCATCTCCAGGGGTTGGTGGCACTTTAGGGCTGGGGACACCTCTAGGGGTTGGTGGCATCTCCAGGGGTTGGTGGCACTTTGGAGCTGGTGTCACTCCCAGGGGTTGGTGTCACCCTCAGGTGTTGGTGACACTTTGGGGCTGGTGTCACTCCCCGGGGTTGGTGGAAGCCCCAGAGGTTGGTGGGACTTTTGGG
>NW_008239763.1:95126-97307 GCF_000691975.1 Corvus brachyrhynchos
TTGGGGTGGTGTCACCCCCAGAGGTTGGTGGCATCTCCAGGGGTTGGTGGCACTTCGGGGCTGGTGTCACTCCCAGGGGTTGGTGGCACCCCCAGAAGATGGTGGCACTTCCAGGGACTGGCGGCACTTCCAGGTGTTGGTGGCATCTTGATGTTGGTGGCACTTCCAGGTGTTGGTGACACTTCGGGGCTGGTGGCACTTTCAGGACCTGGTGGCACCTCCAGGTATTGGTGGCATTTCCAGGGCTTGGTGACACTTTGGGGCTGGTGGCACTTCAGGTGTTGGTAACACCTCCAGATGTTGGTGGCACTTCCAGGCACTGGTGAAACTTTCAGGGGCTGGTGGCAACTCCAGGACCTGGTGGCACCTCCAGGGGCTGGTGGCACTGGGGACACCTTGGAGGACTGGAGGATTTGTGGCACCTGCAGGCATTGGTGGCACTTTGGGGTTGGTGGCACCTCCAGATGCTGGTGGCACCTCCAAGGACTGATGACACCATCAGGGCTGGTGACACCTCAGCACTGGTCACACTCTGGGACTGGTGGCTCCTTCAGACATTGGTGACACCTCCAGCCTTGGTGACACCTCCAGATGTTGATGTCCCTTTGGGGCTGGTGGCACCTCCAGACATTGATGGCACCCCCAGGCATTGGTGATACCCTGAGGCAGGTGACACCTCCAGGGCTGGTGGCATGTCCAGATTTGGTGGCACCTCCAGGACTGGTGACACCACCAGACATTGATGTCCCCTTCGGGCTGGTGGCACCTCCAGACTTGGTGACACTCTGAGGTTAGTGGCACAGGGCTGGTGACACCTCCAGGCACTGGTGACACCTCAAGCATTGATGACGCCTTCAGGGCTGGTGGCCCCTCCAGTCATTGGTGTCCCTTGGGGGCTGGTGGCACCTCCAGGGCTGGTGACACCTCCAGGCATTGGGGACGCTCTGGGGCTGGTGGCACCTCCAAACTTGGTGACACCTCCAGCTGATGACACCTTCAGACATGGTGACACCTCCAGACCTTGGTGTCTCCTTGAGGATGGTGACACCTCCAGACTTGGTGACACCTCCAGACCTTGGTGTCTCCTCGGGGATGGTGGCACCTCCAGACTTGGTGACACCTCCAGACATTGGTGTCTCCTCGGGGATGGTGACACCTCCAGACTTGGTGACACCTCCAGGGGCTTGATGGCACCTCCAGACATTGGTATCCCTTTGGGGCTGGTGGCACCTCCAGTTGTTGGTGACACTCCAGACTTGTTGACACTCTGGGGCTGGTGACATCTCCAGCTGATGACACCTTCAGACATGGTGACACCTCCAGACCTTGGTGTCTCCTCGGGGATGGTGGCACCTCCAGACTTCGTGACACCTCCAGCTGACGACACCTTCAGACATGGTGACACCTCCAGGCACCTCCAGACCTTGGTATCCCTTTGGGGCTGGTGGCACCTCCAGTTGTTGGTGACGCTCCAGACTTGTTGACACTCTGGGGCTGGTGACACCTCCAGGGGCCGATGCCAGTTCCAGGGCTGGTGGCACCTCCAGGCGTTGGTGACACTTTGGGGCTGGTGACACCTCCAGACATTGGTGTCCCATTGAAACCAGTGAAAACTCCAGACTTGGCGACAATTCCAGACTTGGTGACACTCTGAGGCTGGTGGCATCTCCAGGGCTGGTGACACCTCCAGGTGCTGGTGACATTCTGAGGCTGGTCACACCTCCAGATGTGGTGACATCTGCAGGGCTGGTGACACTCTGAGGCTGGTGGCACTTCCAGGGCTGGTGCCACCTCCAGACATGGTGCCACCTCCAGACCAGACATGGTGACACCTTGTGGTGACACCTCCAAGGCTGGTGCCACCTCCAGACATGGTGCCACCTCCAGACATGGTGACACCTCCAGACATGGTGCCACCTCCAGACGTGGCGTCACCTCCAGACGTTGATGTCCCCTTGAATCTGGTGACACCTCCAGCATCTGCTGCCACCCCCTCGCTCCAGTGCCACCCCTTCCTCCGGTGCCACCTGGGGCCCGATGCCACCCCTTGCTCCAGTACCACCCCGGTGCCGATGTCACCTCTCTGTCCCCCCTCAGACGTTGCTGATGCGGACGCTGAGCGGGGCCCCCTCCCCCTCCCGCTCCGCCTCCCCCCGCGACTCCCCCACCCTCACCTTCTCG
>NW_008239763.1:97375-97954 GCF_000691975.1 Corvus brachyrhynchos
CTGCCGCTGGCCGACAGGGAGATGGCCGGCGTGAACTCGTAGCCCCACAGGATCTCCTCGGGCAGGTAGGACGTGCGCACCTGGCACGTGGCGCTCGTCGACTCCACGGTGCCGCTCAGGATGACCACGAGCTCGAAGTCGCCGTCTCCCGAGCGCAGGGACACGTCCCGCAGCGGGCTGGCCTCGTCCACCACGTGGTAGAAGGTCAGCGGCAGGATGAGGAAGGGGCTGTCCGAGGATGTGTCCACCTGGAAGTCCACGTTGAGCTGGTTGAGCCGGACGCTCTCGCCCTCCTTGGTGAGGTGGGTCTGCAGCAGCTTCCCAGTGACCTGGCAGCCGATCAGGAGGCTCTTCCTCATGTTGGCCACACGGATCATCAGGCAGGTCTTGCCGTCGTGCTGCGCCACCACCGCGTTCTGGCTGAACTTGATGGTCTCGGCGCGTTTCTTGGGCCGCGCGATCTTGGCCAGGAAGGTGCCGGTGATGAAGATCTCCAGGATGGTGGTCAGCACCAGCTGGGTGATGAGCAGCACGATGGCCAGCGGACACTCCTCGCTGATGTAGCGGAAACCGTAGCCG
>NW_008239763.1:97975-98809 GCF_000691975.1 Corvus brachyrhynchos
AGGCGCCGCTCAAGGTGTGCACCTGCATCACGCACGGCGTGTGGTTGGCGGGCGGCTCGAACTCCAGCAGGTCGCCGTGCGCCGCGGCCACCAGGTACCAGACCACGCCGAAGGCAAACCAGGTGCCGGCGAAGGTGGCGGAGAAGAGCAGGAGCTTGTAGCGCCACTGGAGGTCGATGAAGGTGGTCCACAGGTCCTTGAGGTACAGGAAGCGCTTGTCCGAGATGTGCTCCATGCGCACGTTGCTGCGGCCGTCCTTGGTCAGCACCCGGCGCCGCCGCAGCCCCGGCCCCATCAGCGGGCGGCTGTCGGTCTGCGTGGTCTGGCTGTAGTACACCTTGGTGGAGGACGTCATCTGCGGGGGACAGGTGAGGGACAGGTGAGGGACAGGTGGAGAGGTCATCAAAAGGGACACAGGGACAGGTGAGGGACAGGTGGAGGGGGTTGTGAAAGGGGACACAGGGACAGGTGAGGGACAGGTGGAGAGGTCATGAAAGGGGACAGAGGGACAGGTGAGGGACAGGTGGAGAACGTCATCAAAGGGGACACAGGGACAGGTGAGGGACAGGTGGAGAGGTCATGAAAGGGGACAGAGGGACAGGTGAGGGACAGGTGGAGAACGTCATCAAAGGGGACACAGGGACAGGTGAGGGACAGGTGGAGAGGTCATGAAAGGGGACAGAGGGACAGGTGAGGGACAGGTGGAGAACGTCATCAAAGGGGACACAGGGACAGGTGAGGGACAGGTGAGGGACAGAGGAAGGCTCCGGGGGGCAGGGGGAGATGGAGGATGTCATCGGGGGGGACACGTCAGGGAGTGGAGGAGGTCATGGG
>NW_008239763.1:99007-99315 GCF_000691975.1 Corvus brachyrhynchos
GTGGGGGGACGTGTGAGGGGGTGGGGGACACTGGGGGGACATGGGGAGGGTGAAGGAGGTCATCGAGGGGGTGGACGTGGGAGACAGGTGACAGGGACACCCCCTCCCTCCTCAGCTGGGGCTGAGGCCAGGTGGGCTCGTCCCACCTCAGGGAGCATCAGGGGGTCCTCCCCATATCCCTCTGTCCATCCCTCTGTCCATCCCTGTATCCCTCTGTCCATCCCTCTGTCCATCCCCATATCCCTCTGTCCATCCCCGTATCCCTCTGTCCATCCCTCTGTCCATCCCCATATCCCTCTGTCCATCCC
>NW_008239763.1:99923-100808 GCF_000691975.1 Corvus brachyrhynchos
TGTGCCAGCCAAAGCAGGGGGACACGGGTGGCACTGCCACTGTCCTGGTTGCGCCGTGTCCCCTCACAGAGAAAGGTCCTGGAAGGGGACAGAGGGGACAGCGGTGTCCCCAAAGAGGGGACACGGAGCTGCTCCTTTCCAGCAACTGGGCTGGTGGGGGACCCTGGAGCCACCCGTGTCCCCACAGAGCCACCGTGTCCCCATAGAGCCACTGGGTGTCCCCAGAGCCACCATGTGTCCTGGAGCTTCTGGGGGTCCCCAGAGCCACCCGTGTCCCCATAGAGCCGCCGTGTCCCCAGAGCCACCATGTGTCCTGGAGATTCTGGGGGTCCCTGGAGCCACCGTGTCCCCACAGAGCCACCATGTCCCCATAGAGCCACTGGGTGTCCCCAAAGTCACAGCATGTCCTGGAGCTTCTGGGGGTCCCCAGAGCCCCCCATATCCCCACAGAGCCACCATGTCCCCATAGAGCCACTGGGTGTCCCCAAAGTCACAGCATGTCCTGGAGCTTCTGGGGGTCCCCAGAGCCCCCCATATCCCCACAGAGCCACCATGTCCCCATAGAGCCACTGGGTGTCCCCAAAGTCACAGCATGTCCTGGAGCTTCTGGGGGTCCCCAGAGCCCCCCATATCCCCACAGAGCCACCATGTCCCCATAGAGCCGCCATGTCCCCAGAGCCACTGGGTGTCCCCAAAGTCACATAACCCACACCTGGTTCTGGAGGTCCCTGGAGCCACCCATATCCCCACAGAGCCACCATGTCCCCAGAACCACTGGGTGTCCCCAAAGCCACCATGTGTCCTGGAGCTGCTGGAGGTCCCCAGAGCCCCCCCTGTCCCTGGAGCCACCATGTCCCCATCGAGCCACTGGGTGGCCCCCAAGTG
>NW_008239763.1:103626-105207 GCF_000691975.1 Corvus brachyrhynchos
GCCCCAGGGGGGGTCCCGGGGGCCGCCTGTCACTGCCATGGCCACCATGGGGGTCCCAGGCCCCCCGCTCTGGCCCCGCTGCGGGTCCTGGGGGACCCCTGTCCCCACCATGGCCCTGAAGGGGGTCCCAGCCCACCCCATGGCCCCACTGGGGGTTCTGGGGGATGTCCCCCACCCCCATGGTGACCAAGGGGGTCCCAGTCATGGCCAGGATGGGGGTCCCAGGTCCCCCCTCACAGCACCGCGGTGGACCCCAAAATGATGCAGTGGCTCATATCCGGGATAAGGGATGCCTGGATAATGCACGTGGGATAATTCACACCTGGGATAACCCAGATCCGGGATAACCCAAATCTGGGATAACCCAAATCCGGGATAACCCAAATCCGGGATAACCCACATTGGGATAATTCACACCTGGGATAACCCAAATCTGGGATAACCCAAATCTGGGATAACCCAAATTCAGGATAATTCACATTTGGGATAACCCACACCTGGGATAACCCACACCTGGGATAACCCAAATTCCAGGATAACCCATGCACATATAACCTGCTCCTGGGATAACCCACACCTGGGATAACCCAAATTCCGGGATAACCCAAATTCCAGGATAACCCACACCTGGGATAACCCATACACATATAACCTGCTCCTGGGATAACCCACACCTGGAATAACCCGAATTCCGGGATAACCCAAATTCCGGGATAACCCAAATTCCAGGATAACCCACACGTGAGATAACCCAAATTCCGGGATAACCCAAATTCCAGGATAACCCATACACATATAACCTGCTCCTGGGATAACCCACACCTGGGATAACCCGAATTCCGGGATAACCCACACCTGGGATAACCCACACCTGAGATGCTCAGAATAACCCGCATTCCGGGATAAACCTCACCTGGAATAACCCACACCCGAGATAACCCACATCCCGGGATAATCCACATCCAGGATAGACCACACCTGGGATAACCCACACTCGAGATAACCCACATCCCGGGATAACCCACACCCGGGATAACCCACACCCGGGATAACCCACATCCAGGATAAAGCACACCTGGGATAACCCACATCCAGGATAAACCACACCCGGGATAACCCACACCCAGGATAAACCACACCCGGGATAACCCACACCTGGGACAACCCACACCCGAGATAACCCACATCCTGGGATAACCCACATCCTGGGATAACCCACATCCAGGATAAACCACACCTGGGATAACCCACACCCAGGATAATCCACATCCAGGATAAACCACATTTTGGGATAACCCACTCCCGGGATAACCCACATTTTGGGATAACCCACTCCCGGGATAACCCACTCCCAGGATAACCCACATCCTGGCATAACCCACATCCAGGATAAACCACATTTTGGGATAACCCACTCCCAGGACAACCCACATTTTGGGATAAACCACTCCCGGGACAACCCGCATCCCAGAATAATCCACATCCCAGTTCACCACAGCCCAGCCGGGGGTTCCATCCTGGGGGAGGGTCCGTCCCAGCCGAGGCTGGGGGACACCTCTGGGGGAGCCGGGGGGGTGGTGA
>NW_008239763.1:105324-107485 GCF_000691975.1 Corvus brachyrhynchos
GGCGGGGGGGTTTGCCCGCCCCCCCCCCCCCCATCCGCTGTCCCTGTGCTGGGACAGAGGGAAAATCCACAGGGAATGGGGACAGTGGGATGGGGGGACATGGGGATAGAGGGACATGGGGATAGAGGGATGGGGATATTGGGACATGGGAATATTGGGACATGGGGATATTGGAATAGAGGGGTGGGGAGACACGGGGATAGAGGGACATGGGGATGGGGGATGTGGCACACAGGGATGGGGGATATGGGGACGTAGGAACATGGGGATATTGGGACATTGGGATATTGGGACATGGGGATAGAGGGACATGGGGATAGAGGGATGGGGATATGGGGATAGAGGGACATGGGGACATGGAGATATGGGGATAGAGGGATGGGGATTTTGGGGTAGAGGGATGGGGATTTTGGGATAGAGAAATGGGGATTTTGGGACATGGGGATATGGGGATATTGGGATAGAGAAATGGGGATTTTGGGACATGGGGATATGGGGATATTGGGATAGAGAAATGGGGATTTTGGGACATGGGGACATGGGGATATTGGGATAGAGAGATGGGGATTTTGGGACATGGGGACGTGGAGACATGGGGATAGAGGGATATGGGGATAGAGGGATGGGGATATGGGGAGGTGGGGACATGGGGATATTGGGATAGAGGGATGAGGATATTGGGATAGAGAGATGGGGATTTTGGGATAGATGAGGACATGGGGACATGGGGATGGGGATATTGGGATAGATGGGGATTTTGGGATAGAGAGATGGGGACATGGGGACATGGGGATAGAGGGACATGGGGATAGAGGGATGGGGATATTGGGACATGGGGACATGGGGATAGAGGGATGGGGATTTTGGGACATGGGGACATGGGGATAGAGGGACAGGGATATTGGGACATGGGAATATAGGGACATGGGGATTTTGGGACATGGGGACATGGGGATGGAGAGACGGGGACATGGGGACATGGGGATATTGGAATAGACGGATGGGGATTTGGGGACATGGATACATGGGGATGGGGATTTTGGGACATGGGGACATGGGGATAGAGGGATGGGGATATTGGGACATGGGAATATTGGGACATGGGGATATTGGAATAGAGGGGTGGGGAGACACGGGGATAGAGGGACATGGGGATGGGGGATGTGGCACACAGGGATGGGGGATATGGGGACGTAGGAACATGGGGACACGGGGATAAAGGGACAGGGGCTTTGAGGACGTGGGACCTGGGGACATGGGATGGGGGATGTGGGGCACAGAGGACACTGGGATGGGGGATATGGGGATGTGGGAATACAGGGAAATGGGGACATCGGAATAGAGGGACAGAGGGACATCGGAATACAAGGACAGGGGCCTTGGGGACATAGGACATGGGGATATGTGCCATGGGGACATGGATGGGGACGTGGGACACAGGGATGGGGGACACGGGGACTCAGGGATATGGGGATACAGGGACACAGGGACATGGGATACAGGGACACAGGGACATGGGATCTAGTGACACGGGCCTTGGGGACATAGCACGTCAGGATACGTGCCATGGGGACATGGGGACGTGGGGATGTGGGGCACAGGGTGGTGGGGACGTGGGAGAGGGACACCGGATCTGAGAATATGGGAATATGGGGACACAGAGATATGGGGACACAGAGATATGGGGACACAGAGGTATGGGGACACATCCCCGTGGGGCATGGGGACGTGAGGGACACGGGAATATGGGGACATGGGGATTGGGGGGACGTTGGGACATGGGGATACGGGAATATGGGGACACAGGGGAACGTGGGGAATGTGGGGATCCAGGGACAGGGGGCCGTGGGGATCCAGGGACACGGGGACGTGGTGATACGTGACGTGGGGACATCGGGACATGGGGACACCGGGATACAGAGAAGGGAGGATATGGGAATGTGGGACACGAGGATTTGGGGTCTTGGGGACATGGGGATGAGGGGCTTGGTGCTATGGGGACACGGGGATTTGGGGACACAGGGATGGATGGACACAGGGACACGGCGACAACAGGGACGCGGCCTCACGGAGTCACGGGGCTGTGGGGCGATGGCGACACAGGGATGTGGGGACAACGGGGGTGCGGTGCCACCGGCGGAGGGGGCACACAAAGAGCTCC
>NW_008239763.1:111602-111957 GCF_000691975.1 Corvus brachyrhynchos
CCCCACCCAAGCCCCCAAACGCCGCCCGTGGGGGGCCGGGGGTGGCGCGGTGACCCGGAAGCGCCAGCGCTACGTGGAGAAGGACGGGAAGTGCAACGTCCAGCACGGCAACGTGCGTGAGCCCTACCGGTACCTGACCGACATCTTCACCACCCTGGTGGACCTCAAGCAGCACGGCAACGTGCGTGAGACCTACCGGTACCTGACCGACATCTTCACCACCCTGGTGGACCTCAAGTGGCGCTTCAGCCTCCTCATCTTCATCCTGGCCTACGCCCTCACCTGGCTCTTCTTCGGCCTCATCTGGTGGGTCATCGCCTACAGCCGCGGCGACCTGGAGCACCTGGGTGGGCAC
>NW_008239763.1:112168-114312 GCF_000691975.1 Corvus brachyrhynchos
CTGGTGTTCTCCTCGCACGCCGTGGTCTCGCTGCGCGACGACCGCCTCTGCCTCATGTTCCGCGTGGGCGACCTGCGCGACTCGCACATCGTGGAGGCCTCCATCCGCGCCAAGCTCATCCAGTCCAAGCAGACGCAGGAGGGCGAGTTCATCCCGCTGGACCAGACCGACCTGAGCGTGGGCTTCGAGACGGGCGACGATCGGCTCTTCCTGGTGTCGCCGCTCATCATCAGCCACGAGATCGACGAGCGCAGCCCCTTCTGGGACGTGTCGCGGGGGCAGCTGGAGAGGGACGACTTCGAGATCGTCGTCATCCTCGAGGGCATGGTGGAGGCCACAGGTAAACGGGGACGCCTCGGTGATGTGGGGACGCGTCGTCGTCGTGTGGATGCATCCATGGGGACGTGTCGTCTCCGTGGGACACATCTTTGTGGGGACATCGTCTTCTTGGGACACGTCGTCTCCATGGGACACATCTGTGGGGACACCTTCCATGAGGACACATCATCTTCCTGGGGACATCTCATCTCCGTGGGGACATCGTCTTGTTGGGACCCATCATCTCCATGGGACACATCGGTGGGGACACATCACCTCTGTGGGTCACACCATCTTCTTGGGACCCATCATCTCCATGGGACACATCAGTGGGGACACATCACCTCTGTGGGACACATCATTTTCTTGGGACCCGTCATCTCCGTGGGGACACATCTGTGGGGACAGATCATGTCCATAGGGACATGCCATCTCCATGGGACACGTCCATGGGGACACATCACCTCTGTGGGACACATCATCTTCTTGGGACCCATCATCTCCATGGGGACACATCCATGGGGACACATCATCTTCTTGGGACCCATCATCTCCATGGGGACACATCACCTCTGTGGGACACATCATCTTCTTGGGACCCGTCATCTCCATGGGACACATCTGTGGGGACCCATCATCTTCTTGGGACCTGTCATCCCCATGGGGACCCATCACCTCTGTGGGACACATCACCTTCTTGGGACACATCATCTCCATGGGACACATCCGTGGGGACAGATCATCTTCTTGGGACCCATCATCTCCATGGGGACACGTCCATAGGGACACATCATGTCCATAGGGACATGCCATCTCCATGGGGAGACACCATCTCCTTGGGGACAGATAACATCCATGGGGACACATCATGTCCATGGGGACGCTTCATCTCCATGGGGTCATCTCGTCTCCATGGGGACACCTCCATGGGGACACCTCCATGGGGACACACCATGTCCATGTGTGGGGACACCTCACCTCCATGGGGACATCTCTGCTGGGGGGGGGGAGGGGTGCTTCACAGCGCCCCTCTACCAGATTTGGGGTGTCCCTCATGCCCAGGGTGCAGCACTGACCCCCCCCCCAACGTGGGTTCAGGGTGCTCCATGCCTTGGGGACATCAGGTTTTGGGGTGCCCCCCATACCCAGGGTGCAGCACAGACCCCCAGCTACCAGATTTGGGGTGCCCCTTGCACTGAGGGCTTCAGATCTTGGGGGTGCCCCCTGTCCTGGGGGTTTCACAGACCCCCAGCTACCAGATTTGGGGTCCCCCATGCCCTGTGGGTACTTCATTTATTGAGGTGCCCCATATCCTGGAAGCTTCAGGTATTGGGGTTCTCCCCTTCACCCCCCGACCCCCGTGCCCACCCCAGGGATGACGTGCCAGGCGCGCAGCTCGTACCTGGTGGATGAGGTGCTGTGGGGTCAGGGGGCTTCAGGTATTGGGGTTCTCCCCTTCACCCCCCGACCCCCGTGCCCACCCCAGGGATGACGTGCCAGGCGCGCAGCTCGTACCTGGTGGATGAGGTGCTGTGGGGTCAGGGGGCTTCAGGTATTGGGGTGCCCCAAACTCCGGGGGTTTCACAGAGCCCTCCTACCGGATTTGGGGGTTTCCCATGCCCTGGGGGCTTCAGGTATTGGGGTGCCCCAAACTCTGGGGGTTTCACAGACCCCTCCTACCGGATTTGGGGTTTCCCATGCCCTGGGGCTTTCAGGTATTGGGGTTCCCTTCACCCCCCGACCCCCGTGCCCGTGCCCACCCCAGGGATGACGTGCCAGGCGCGCAGCTCGTACCTGGCGGACGAGGTGCTGTGGGGTCACCGCTT
>NW_008239763.1:114487-114996 GCF_000691975.1 Corvus brachyrhynchos
GGCCCCCCGCCGCGCCCGCCTGCGCGGGTCCACCCCCAGCCGCCTGGACGAGGCAGCGGCGGCGGGGGGCGAAGGGGACCCCGAGATGTCCCCCCGCGAGAGCAACGGGACCTTGGCCAGCCCCGAGTCGCGGTGATGCCGACAAGATCTGGGTGTATACAACAAAAAAAAATCCCCCCCTGGTTATGGTGGTGGTGGTGGTTTTGGGGTGTCCCTGGGTTTGGGGGGGCAAAGGGGACCCCAGAATCCCTCAGGAGAGCGACGGGACCTTGGGCAGCCCCGAGCTGCGGTGATGCCATCAAGATGTGGGTGTATATAATGAAAATCCCTCCCCGTGGTGGTGGTGGGTTTGGGGTGTCCCTGGGTTTGGGGGGTAATAGGGACCCCAAAACACCCCGTGCGAGCAGAGGGACCTTGGCCAGCCAGCCCCGAGTCGCGGTGATGGTCTCAAAATATGAATCTATTTAATAAATATCCCCCCAGTTATGGTGGTGGTGGTGGATTTGGGG
>NW_008239763.1:116984-117885 GCF_000691975.1 Corvus brachyrhynchos
AGCCAGCGGGAGGGACATGTGCGGACGGAGAGGGGACAGTGGAGGGACAGAGAGGGGACAAGGGGGGGACAGAGAGGGGACAGTGGAGGAACGAGGAGGTTCCGTGAAAGGGGACAATGAGGGGATAAGGGCTGGCAGGACCAGGGTAACTGGCCGCGGCTGGGATGGACTGGAGGCAGTGGGGGGACTGGGACAGACTGGGGTACTGCAAGAAATGGGGAGACTGGGGGGGACTGGGGGGACTGGGACAGACTGGGACAGACTGGGGTACTGCAAGAAATGGGGAGACTGGGATGGACTGGGAGGACTGGGATAGATAGGCACTGGGTGGACTGGGGGCACTGGGACAGACGGGGGCACTGAAAGGACTGGGATGACTGGGATGGACTGGGGGGAACTGGAGCAGGCAGGCACTGGGAGGCACTGGGAAGGAATGGAGGCACTGGGATGGACTGGGACAGACTGGGAGGCACTGGGGGGCACTGGAAGGACTGGGAGAGGTTGAGGGTACTGGGATGGACTGGAGGGACTGGGATGAACACGGGGGACTGGAATGGACTGGGGGCACTGGGAGGAATAGCACAGGAGGGGCGTTGGGACAGACTGGGGGGACTGGGAGGTGCTGGGACAGACTGGGATGGACAGGGAGATGCTGGGGAAGATGGGCAAACTGGGCAGTACTGGGACAGACTGGAGGGGCACTGGGGCAGACTGGGAGGTACTGGGGGTGCAGGTCTGGACTGGGGGGACTGGTCCGGACTGGGGGAACTGGTCCGGACTGGGGCCACTGGTCTGCACTGGGGATGCAGGGCTGGACGGGGCGCGCCAGGTCCATACTGGGAGCATACTGGGCTGCACTGGGAGGGCGCGGCTGGCGCAGGGGAGAGGAGCCGTGGGCTGG